>NC_041383.1:379575376-379598584 GCF_002162155.2 Triticum dicoccoides | reverse complement strand
GGAGGGGGGGCGCTCTTATCCACCCGCGGCGTTGCCGGCGAGGTGGTCGGGCGGCGACGAGCCCCTGTAGCGGTGCGCACCGGGGGAACAGGAGGAGGGCGCGGTACGGGGAGCTAGGCCGGCTTGCTGTGGTGGGCCAAGGCCCATGGGAAGGGGGCGCGGTGGCCAGCTGGGCCAGCCGGCCCAGTTGAGGGGGGGGGCTTTCCCTTTCTTTTTATCTTAAAGCTTTTTCTGGTTTTAGCTATTTCAAGCCATTTAGACATTTTGCAAAAAATATCGGTTCACCACCAATATTACCAGAAGAATAGTTTCCACATGATGAACATTTTAGTTTTCATGTTTGTGCATTTTGAATTTCACACAGAATTTGAATTTGAATTCAACTGGAATGTGAAAGAGCATGAGACAATAATGATCAGGCACATGTTTAGCAAAACAATTAACTTAACCCCAGGGGTTACTGTAGCATCATTACACCGGGGTGTTACATAGGATATGTATATAAATTGCTTAAAGCTGGAAGTCGTACCTCATATTTTTGGTGCATTTTCTTCACCATGTCAATTTCGAGGTCGCGGCTGGAGTGGACCTGGCTGAGATAGCCAGAGAGGATCTCATGGCTGCTCAGTTGCGCGTAATGAGAAATGCCAAACTTCTGTTTCCGCCTCTCAATAACTTATTGCTTGGCAGTATGTTTGGCCAGAGTTATTGGATTTCCCGGCTTTACAAAGCCGATGCCAGTATAGGCTCTGACGGCTTAGGCGAACCCGAGGGGGCAGAAGTTGAAGGATTAATAGCAGTGCCATCAACACTAAGATCTGGAATCTCAGGCGGGGTGACAGTAACAGGTTCTTCCGGTTGTTTATCAAAAGCCTCGGGAACAGGGACTTGTTGTTCTGGCTCAGTAATTTCAGGTGCTTCTGTTGGCTTGACCACCTTAGCCTTCTTGTTTGGCTTTGCTTGGCCGCTGCAGAAGTTATGACAAGTCAGTATTAATATAAGACTGTACGAGGTTATAGAGTAAAACTAATTGTTATTACCCAAGGGCAGTCTTAAAAGCTGACATCTCAGTTTGCGATGAGTCGTCAGAAGATGAACAAGCAAGTTCCAAGTCAATGATCATTAAAAAGAGTTAAGTGACAGACAAGTAAGACCCGTCAGCAGATGAGAAGAATTTCAAGGTTTAAGAAAGCACCTCGTTTCGATGTTTCCGAGGAGCAGGGGTGTTCGGTAAGCCGGAGGACAACTCATCACCTCCACTGGTCTCGGTCTAATGATGGTTTTCGTGTTGTTGTTGTTTCAAAAGAAAGTGAGGATCTAAATAATCCAAGGGGTGTGAAAACCTTACTTTCCGGGTTACTTGTCGAAGTTTCTGTCTTGGCAAAGATTTTGAGCCGGAGGAAATAATAGTTACCTCTTCTTCAGCTGCTTGGCAGGCTCCCGTGTCAGCCTGATAATAATCAATGTCAATAAGATGGTTGAAAAATAAGCCAAGAGAGTCAAGGGCTACCTCCGACTCAGAGGTATCATCCAGCTTGAGCAGGTAAGAGGGGCTTGGTTTCTTCTTCTTCTTGGTGGTCTTCTTGGCGGCTTTCCTAGCGGCCTTCTTGGCAGCCCTGGCCTTCTTAGCAGCCTCGTGATCATACTCCACTTTCCAGAATTCCGACTTAGCCTGCAAAGGTTATCAAAGGTCGAGTTAATAAGATATTCAAATGATAAGGTGAAGATAAAGTAAGTTCAAAGGCTTACATCTGGTGGCGGGTTAAGCTTGCAGAAAGGGGCCAGACCCACTTTGACACAATCTTCCTGGTCTTCATTCAGAAGAGACTTCACCATTTCATTGATTGCTTCCTCAGTTAATGGTTTGGAGCTGTGGCGCGGTGAATCCTTCTAACCACCAGTGTAGGTACACATTAAGCTGGTACAGCGGCTCAACAGGATGATCCGCCAAGAAACCAACACCTGACTAAATCAACGCCGGTCAGCCCATTTCCTAGCAGAACTTTGACCTTCACAATACTAGGTGCAATCTTCTTCGGTTCAGCGGCAGTAAGTTTTTCGGGAAGGTTATGTTTGCGATCCAGGCGCTCAACACGATAACCCGGCAGCAGATTCTCGTCAGCCGGAGAAGTATCCTTGCAATAAAACCACGTCTTATTCCTGTCTTTGGGGTGACTCGGCAAGAAGGCCTAAGGAAAGATGGCGTCTCTTCTACATTGAATTGAAAGTCCATCGTGTTCCAAGCTAGGACCATTAGTGAATTCAGTCTGGCGGTTTAAGTAAAAATACTCTCTAAAGAGTTCAACACTGGGCTCCTCTTGAAGGTACACCTCACAGAAGACTTGGAAGTTGCAAATATTTGACACGGAATTGGGTCTAGTGTCTTGAGGATGGAGCTGGAAAAAGTGGAGAATGTCTCAGAAGAGCTTAGAGTCGGGCGGTGAGAAGCCCCGGTTCATGTGGTCAGTAAAAATGATGACTTCGCCGTCTTTTGGCTGAGGTTTCTCTTCGTCCGGGTCAGGAGCACGGAAATGCATCACACTCTTGGCAGGTAGATACCCGGCTTTGAAAAAATCTTTGAAAGTTCCCTCGGTGACGATGGAAGGGACCCCATTGCATGTGTACACTGTTTTGGGCGGCATTGTGAAAGAAAAGCCTAAAGGAAAGAAAAAATTGCCGGTTCAAATCAGTTGGTGAATTCAAAAATTAAAGTGCTGACAGTATACATTCAGAATGGCGGCTTAAATGAGATATAATGGTATATGAACAATTGTAAGACGGACGTGTAAGCCACCATGAAAGCTACAGGTATTCAAAATCTGACAAAGGGTACAATTCTACTAAGTGTTGGACAAACAAGTTTCATAGATTAAAGTTATAGATTCGGATCTGCAACTGTTCAAAAAAGGGGATAAATTCGAGACCTACACAGGCGAGAGTGGAGAAAACAATGGTGTTCTAGAAGTGACAAGTGACAGTAAATTTCCACATGTAATATAAATGTTTCCTTACCAAATTCCACCTACTAAAGGCGCTTCACTCCCCGGCAACAGTACCAGAAAAGAGTCTTGATGACCTAAAATTATAGGGGATCAGTTGTAGTCCTTTTGATAAGTAAGAGTGTCGAACCCAACGAGGAGCGGAAGGAAATGATAAGCTGTTTTCAGCAAGGTATTCTCTACAAGTACTGAAAGTAGAGGTGATATATAGTTTTGTAGCAAGATAATTCGTGAAAAGTAACAAGTAGCAATAGTAGCAAAGGTGCAGAAAGGTGGCCCAATCGTTTTTATAGAAAAGGACAAGCTGTAAAGTTGTCTTAATCAAGGTGCTCTCGAGGACACATGGGAATTATCGTCTAGTCACGTTCATCATGTTTAGTTGATTCGCGTTCGTTACTTTGACAATTTGACATGTGGGTGGACCGGTGCTTGGGTGCTATTCTTACTTGAAAAATCAACCCACTTATGATTACTCCCTCTCGCAAGAGTCCACAACTATGAAAGAAGAACTAAGATAAATCTAAACATAGCATGAAACATATGGATCTAAATCAGCCCCTTACGGATTAACGCATAAACTATGGTTTAAGCTTCTGTCACTCTAGCGACCCATCATCTATTTATTACTCCACAATGCCTTACATTAGGCACAAGCATGGTGAAGTGTGATGTAGTCGACGTTCACATGACACCACTAAAGGAAGCAACAACATACATATCATCAAAATATTGAACAAATACCAACTTCACATGATTACTTATAACAAGACTTCTCCCATGTCATCAAGAATAACTACTCACAAATCATATTCATGTTCAAGATCAGAGGTGTATTGAATATTCTTGAGGATCTGAACGTTTAATCTTCCACCAAATAAACCAACTAGCATCAACTACAAGATGTAATCAACACTACCAGCAACCCACAGGGACCAATCTGAGGTTTTGGGACAATGATTGAATACAAGACATGAACTAGGGTTTGAATGAGATGGTGTTGGTGAAGATGTTGATGAAGATTAGTCCTCCCACATTGAGAGGATGTTGGTGATGTCGATGGCTTCGATTTGCCCTCCCAGAGGGAAGTGTTCCCGGCGGAATCGCTCCGCCGGAGAACAAAAGTGCTCCTACTAGGTTCCGCCTCGAGACGGTGGCGCTTCGTCCCGAAAGTCCTCTCTTATTTTTCCTAGGTAAAAACCCCTCATATAGCAGAAGATGGGCAACGAAGGCCAGCTGTGGGCCCCAGAAGGCATCAGGGCGCGCCTAGAGGGGTGGCCCCGCCCTGTTGCCTTGTGAGAAATTGGTGGTCCCCATATGGAATTTCTCTACTCTAGTATTTTTATATATTCAATAAAAATCTCCATGAAGTTCCGTGCCATTTGGAGCTCTGTAGAGTAGGTATCTCTGTTGTAGCTCTTTTAGGTGCAGAATTCCAGCTACCCGTAATCTCCCTCTCCATGTAAATCTTGCAAATTAAGAGAGAAGGCACTAGAATTGCATCATAAAGTGGAATAATGACTAAAAACAATATATATAATAGTACAAAAACAGGATGCAAAGTGGACGTGTCACCTACTCGAGGACGAGCAGGATTTAAGCTTGGGGTACTGATATGTCTCCGGTGTATCTATATTTTTTATTGCTTCATGATATTATCATACCACTTTTACGTATTTTTGGCAACAATTTATATCATTTCTATTTGGACTAACCTATTAACCCAATGCCAAAGGCTAGTTCCTATTTTCTATTTTTTTAGACGCTTAGGTGAAAAAATCACGGAGCCAGAATGATCTGAAAATTTACATGGATTTCTATGCAGTATATCTGAATTTATGGCCCAAGAATCAACGGAAGGGGCCGATGCCTTCCCACCCACCCAGGTTGAAGACATGGTACTTGCAATTTGGGTTTGTCGCACCAATTATACTGTAGGGGGTTCCCTTACAGTCTTTCTGTCAAAAAAAAGAATACGGAAGACGAGGCTCGTGGGCCTCACAAGCCAGCATAGCGCCCCCATAGGGTGCTTGGGCCTGGCTTATGGAGAGACCTGAACTTCTGGAGCTCTCCTTCAGGTGCAAGGAAGCTAACTATGGAAAAGAAATTGTGTTAAAACTCAGTCCGATCAGAGTTACGGAACTCCGGGTATAAAACAAATGGTGTTCGGTCAGAAGACAGTATCGAAACATAGAGGAAAACCTAGAGAAAATAGGAGGAGAGATCCGATCTCGAAGGGGCTCCCACCCTCTAGGGGCCATGGAGGCCAAGGACCAGAGGGGGAACCCTTATCCCATCTAGAGGGAGGCCAAGCAAGAGCAAGAAGGAGGGGGATCTCTCCCCCTACCCTCTCCTCTGATGGCGCCAGAGAACCATCGGGGGAACCATCAGCACTGCAACCATCTCCAACAACACCTTGATCACCGACGTGCTGCTCTCTTAAGGATGGAGTCAAGTGCTTCTCTCTCACGGTGTCAGATCTGATCTGCCGATCAAAGAACAAAGGAGGGCTGGGGGTCCTCAATATCATAATTCTAAACATGGGTCTGCTGCTCAAATTTCTGTTTAAATTTTATAACAAACATGATATCCCCTAGGTCAGCCTCGTCTAGAACTCTCATTATATGGACAAGGTGTCGCATGCCATGGAGATGGTAGGCTCGTTTTGGTGGCATGATGTGTTCAACCTCTATGATTCTTTCAGGGGTGTCACTTCTATCTCAGTTGGCAGCGGTTTGATGACATCGTTCTGTAAGGACCTATGGTCAAACCAGATCCTCCAACCCAGCTGCGTTGTTCCAACTACCGATATCAATACAAGTGAGAGAGGATGTGAGGCATTCAATCCAGAACCGCGCATGTGGTTCCACATGAAGATGTGGCAGATTCTTGGTCCTATGTTTGGGGGGCCTTGTTTAAGTCAAGCAAGTTCTATGTGTTCTGTTTCAAGGATGTGCTAGTTGATGATGCGTTCACGGGATTTGGAAAGCAAAGATCCCTAGCAAATACAAGATGTTATGTTGGCTACTTCCCGTTGATCGTCTTAACACCAGAAATATGTTGCGTCGATGACACTTCAACTTATCTGATAATAGCTATGCTTGCTTACTATGTGATGCTCCCCCAGAGGAGACGGTTGAGCACCTCTTTCATCCTTCACTCATTTAGTGCACATTGCTGGAACCTGTTGGGAGTTATCTAGCGACTGATGGAGACAGATTAACACTGATACATGGGGGCAGAGCATCTTGGCGCAAACCCATGTTCATGGACGTCTTCATCAAGGAAGCTTAGAGCATATGGAAGGAGAGGATTAACAAAAAAAATTAGGGGTGTGCCATCGTCCATTGATTCCTGGAACACCAGGTTCAAAGATTTGTTTTCATCTACTGCAGTACAAAGCTAAGGAAGGCTAGCCCCCTTCATTACCTCTTTAATAGTCTCTCTCTAAATCACATAGTTTATTTTAGTTTATGTGTACTGTAGTTGTTTATTTCCCCACCCTTTGTGGTTGGGTGTTCGCTCAACAATCAACCACCCTGGTACCTATGTAACTGCCACTCGTTTCCTTTAATTCATAAGGAAGTGAGAGCTTTCTCTCACTGTCATTCAAGGTTTAAAAACACCTCCATCACCTTCCTCCCTCTATAATCAGCGGTCCACTCTCCCGCAACCCGTTGTAATACCCTACTTGAACTTGGTGCTTTATGATATATATTATTATTCAATGGTGTGTTGAACCTCTATTATGTTTTAGTAGTTTCTTTTTTCCTATGGGTTAATTGTGCTATGGTATTGGTTGATATGAGTTTTATGTTATTATGGTGATGTCCTATGGTCCTCGCTGTCACGCGCAAACGTGTGGGGTTCCCACTGTAGGGTGTTGCAATATGTGATTGGTTTGCTTATGGTGGGTTGCGGGAGTGACGGAAATCTAAACCTGAGTTCGTGAGTTGTTGCATATGGAATCAAAGGTTTTTTTTTAACTAAATGTTATGGTTGTTACCTGAATCTTTAGTAGTTGTGGATGCTTGCTAGAGTTCCAATCATAAGAACGTATGATTCAAGTACGCAAAGTATATGTTAACTTAGGTCTCTCCTTCATAAGTATGATAAGTATAACATGTTTCATATTCAATTGCCCAGGGACAATTCCGCACATCCTACCATCACTTTTTCACACTCACTTTATTTACTTTATGTTCTTTATTTAAATCATCACATTTATTATCTTGCAAACCTATCACATCACACCTTCAAAGTAGGTTTATTCCTGTTCTATGTAAGGTTAATCATTAGTGTCCGTAGAGTTGTATCGGTGGTCGATAGAACTTGAGAGAATATTAGTTCTACCTTTAGCTTCTATTTATCGAAAGGGCTACAGCTGATCCTCTACACTTGTGGGTTATCAGGCGGCACTAAACTTTTGATTCATATCTCCGTTGCACCTTGCTGAGGGGCCCAAGCCACCGACCTCACCACGAATAGGCCCCCCATGACAGATCTAGGTATCTAGGTCATGATTAGGGCTTGGCCGCCACCGACTACAACAACCATGCCAGGACTACCCGTTTTTTCCCTCAACTTTCACACAGACTAGGGAAGTAGCCAACAACGCTACCACGAAGCTCTCCAGAGAGCCTACCCCGCATCCCAGCTTACATAGCCATCGCCTCGACATCCAAAATATTTGGTTGAGTTATGTTAGTATTATTTGGTAAAATCAAGTAGTATTATGTGTTTGTGTCTACTCTTGTGGCCCATTCTTGGATCTAGTACCGCTTGATCTCTTGCGTGTGGTTGAGTTATGTTAGTATTATTTGCGGTGCGGGTTTTTCTATGGTCGCCTATGGTGACATCGGAGTCGCTTGCTTGGTGAAAAGTCATGACGATGACACCATTGTACAACCTTCATGATGTTTTCTTCGCCGCGGCGTGTGTCTCTTGTGTGCCTAATCAAAGGTTCGTATTGCCTTTTGCTTGATATCTTTCTAATTAACCAGGAAAGTCTCTTCTTTTTAATCAATAAAAATGGCAAGTCTTTTGCTTTGCTGAAAAAATATTACCTAACAAAGCATAACACATGTAGGTGAACATTGGAAACCAGCGAAGCCGGACTGAGCACATATGTCCAAGCTTTCTCTCTAAACACACTGATAAAACTGAATATTCTTTCAGTGAGAGGTGGTGTTTCCGTCGATAACAAGATGTTTGTGGTATGTTCGTCAATCTTAAGACCCACCAGCTTAGTTTCTCATGTGTGCTCATAAAAATAGGTTGTGTGGGCATGCGTGGGAGACGATCTGTAGCATGCAATCCCCTTTTCCTTTTGGCTTTCAATTTTCAATCTTTCATATCTTTTGAACTGAAAGTCTAAATTAATTTTGTTTGCATATTTGTGTTTCTGCTGATAAGGGCTTTCAAATGAGATCCATTTTGAATACGATTTGATGAGTTTTTAAAATTTCATGAAGTTTCAACTTCTGAAACTTGATACAAGTGACCAACAAAATCGTGATTTTCAGATCTTGTAACCGACAAAAATGTTTCAACTTCTGAAACTTGGTATGAACGACCGACAAAATAGTAAGTTTCAGACCCTACGACCAATAAAATAGTAAGTCTCAAAAAACAAAACTTTAAACTTAATGTATCCTCGCGCGGGATCCAACAACTTTACGGGTCGGGAGGTAATCAGGCATTCGCTGGTCGGATTTATCCATTCAACGCTTACTTGTTAATGCTCTCACGCGATCATGGCGTCCTTTTTGTTATCCTGGTTGTCTTCTTAGGCCTATTTATTTCGCCCGGGTCTTTTCCACTTAGACGAGGTGTATTCCTTTTGAAGCTCTGTTCTCTGAGAGAAATGTCCTTCATCCGAACACTCTTGAACACCGAAAGGTATATTACTCCCTCCGTCCAAAAATACTTGTCATCAAAATGGATGTATCTAGAACTAAAATACGTCTAGATACATCCATGTCAATGACAAGTATTTCCGGACGAAGGAAGTACATCTTAGTTGAAAAGGCAGAGTATTAGAATTGGTGGTGTGGTGTTTTTTTTTTCTTTTTTAGAAATGGAGGAAGACCCCAGGCCTTTGCATCTGGACGATGCATGCAGCCACTTTATTAATTATTCATGAAAGTCCTTACAAAGTTGATGAAGGATGCTGATAGTCCGAGCCCAATACCACAAACCTCGCAGCCAAGCCTAACATCTAAGACCTGAGACCCCAACCTAGCCACTTGCCTGGTCTAGGGCACACACTGGTCCGGCGTGCTCTCAGAGGCCGCCGCCGTCAACTGCCATCGCTCCATCTTTAGAACTGTATTGATGCATCAACCTTGCTCGGTCTAGCTATCGTCGACGCCACTATGGCGCCCAACGACACCTCCTTCCTGCGCGTAAACAGCTGAGCACGTCGCGGTCGCCACTGATACAGCTCAGTGTCATGCTGCCAAGTACCACCAGCCGACATAGCTTGAAGTCCTTGGAAGATCTGTCGTGCGTAGAACCTGCCGACCAGGCATGACAAAGCATAGCACCTGTCGGTCAGGCATGACTTGACATCTCCACCAAAGCTCCGTGCAAGACGAAGCCGCTCCACCTCCTGCCTCTGACTTCCAGCGCTGCTCCACAAATGATGCTCCCAAGAGAGAAACGACACCGCAGTACCGCCATCGTCCGATCTGGAACACCAGATCCTAGGGTTTCCCCCGGAGCAGCACGAGTGGGTCGACAGTAGTTACACGACGATGCCTTCATCAAGGTAACGACGAGAACGCCGCCATCGCCTGCCGTCGGCTCGGTTTTCACCAGCAACCATGTCTCCCCTACTCGCAGCGGGGACTAGATGATGGATCTTGAGATCCGATCACCAAGCCTCTGGCCGGCCATCTCTGGCGAAGAAGATGACCACCACCTCCACCGGCGTCACCACGCTGGGCACGCGTCGCCGCCGGCACCCCCATGGTGCCTAGAGGCCGGCGAACACCACGCCTCGCCAGCCGCCATGGCCCAGACCCAAGCACCACCAGATCTAGATCGGATCGGGGTCAAGGGCCCCAAGCCGCAGCCGCCGCGGAGGCAGCACCACTGGACGGTGCCCTGCCCTCCACCCCGCGGTAGGACCGAGTCATCGCCGGAGCTCCGCCGCGCCACGCCGCCAAGCTGCCGCCGGAAGAACTCGCGCCGCCACCAGGGAGAGAGAGAGAGACACGCCAGGGAGAGGCCCTGCCGCCGCCGGCACTGCCCGGGCTTTGCGCGGCTGTGTCCCTCGGCGGCGGCGAGGGGGAAGGGAGGGAGGAGGAGGGCCGGCGGCGGAGGGAGCTAGGGTTCCCCCGAGTCGCCTCAGAGAGGGGGACGCGGGGGACAGGGCTCTTAAAAAATGGGGGAGAATTTCACTTCATACGGCCATTTTAGTATGAGTACCAAGATAAACATGGTCCTGGAAAAACCCCTGTGCATCACCTGTCAATTGTAGGAACTGAACTCGGCTCGTTAGGCTGCACAACCACATGTCCAACCACTGTGTTGTATTGAACTTTATGTAGAGTACAAGATCTCAAGGGCCAAATTACTCTCCTAAAGATAGTCTTTCGTTGTGTGGTGTGGTCTGGTGTGCTTTTATATATAGTGGTACGTAGCATCACAAACGGTCATACAGAAACCAACAAGGCTGCCTTCTCCCTGTAGTGGTAGTGGGACTGCTGTAGACGGTGTCTCATTGCAAGCATGTTTAGATTATTGTGGAAGCCGACGAGGTGATGGCCAATTATGTTGTCCCAAGTAAGCCTAGAGCTTGTGATGGTGTTATCGTGGTTGAGGTAATCGTGATTACTGTATTCGACAACTTTTTTATTGGGCCACATATCCTAACACTGGATGGATTTATCGTGGCTCGATTGTCGTGGCCATGGTAAATCCAGCCGATGCGAGCGAAATTTAGATACATTATAACTGAGCACTTTTCCAGCCTTCTCAGACCATCAGCATTTCTATCCGTTGGATCGTCTTTTGAGGCTTTTTTGACCGTTTGATTCGCTCTTCGCACCTACACGCTAAATCGTGCGTACAGGCCGCGCTAGGCTTATCGGGCCGCTGCCCCGGTGGCTTTTTTGGCCACCTGACATTCAATTGGGCCTATTGGTTTAATGGGCCTATGTTGATTCCTGTCGATCGCTAAAAGGCTAAAACAAGGGCGGTCGTGACCCTGGTGGTCTGTTTCGCATTCTCTCACTCGCCAATGGCGATCCTCGACATGCCGCCGCGACGAATCCCGCTCCTCTCCCCGAGCTCTCACCCGACCCTGACGGACCAGATCTTGCTGAGGTCCACCACCACCGAGGTGCAAATCCGCGGCTCCTGGAGTCCTTCGGCGCCATCCAGGAGCTCTCATCCCAATCCACGCCGAATTCCAGCAGTAGGAGTATGAGCAGAGGAGATCGAGGAGGGATGGGCCGTTGTGACGAGATGGTTGGAGGTCAAGCAGCAGCGCTGGAGACAAGGACCCGCGGCATGCAGATCTATCATCTTCATCACCCGCACCATGTGTTTCGCACAGCTCGGCACAGCTGTGGACCTGTGGTGTTGGGGCTGCAGGCTCATCCATCCTCCTCGCCGGTCCCTCACCAATCCTCTTGGCACCACATATTCCACTGGGAAAGGTTGAACTGGCAGAAGCCAGCGGACTGAGCACGTCATCGTGGCATCAAACCATAAAATGAAGTCAGAGTCCGGCCAAATCATCTGCAAGGTGTGCATCCCCAAATCCATCTCCTTGTTTACTACCTTTGATTCAATTTCCAGCAAGAGTTTTTGGGCCAACTAGCAGTGAGTTATCCATCCAAGTCAACATGTCTGTATTGTTTGATTTTTTTCCATGCACTGTGGCTGTACATGATATTGGCAAATACAGTGGAGATCATGGGCACAATACAATAGAGTTCATGTCGAGGCTGAAATTTTGCTTTTTATAATAGCAGGACAGTTAAAAAATGTTTACATTGTATCCTTCATTTATATATAAGTGAAGATTTTTATTAGATTTTAGCATTGAAAACTGTATACATTGATTCCTTGGTCTGATTGGACATTATTTAGCATCCAAGAAGCAGCGCACGGCATACCAGATCCGAGGCGACACCACCGCCACCTGCAGCTTGTCCTCCTTGGTCTGATTCTCCACCCTGTATCCCCCAAAACCTCACAAGTTTGCAGGTACTGTCCTCTCTGATCAATAATCTTGTTCTTCCTCTCTGCTCCCAGGTTATTTTCTCTTATTATCTGGCAATCTCTGATGTTACTTTTGATTTTTGTAGTATCATTAGTTTCATTGTACTGATGAACATGACAGTATGTAGGGAGTGTGCATCTAGGAAGAATGACGTGAAAATAAAAGATGCATTTATTTGATGATAAGATCAATACAATGATAATCCCACATATATATAGAAACAAATTGAAGAGGAACAATGTACTGCTCTCGTAATGTTCAGGCAAATTTCTAAAAAGAAAACAGTTCAATCCTAAACTATGTATTTGGTGAAGCGATTAATATAGACTTGAAATTACAAGTTTAGAATTCGCTTTAGACTTTCTAATTCAGAAGTATTTAAGTTTAAATTCAACAAGAATTCTGAACTGCACACATTGTGGAATGTTGTTCAAGGAAGGATTGTTTACATTTAAGCCGAACACTTTTATGCCACATGGGTTGTAAATAGTCTATCAGCAACATTATTTATTATTTACCTTCAAGCTAAACAACATGGTGCCTTTGGTTCTTCATGTGTCCCAACTGATTTCTTATCTTCTTCCTCTGCTTATTTGCATATATTCTTAATGTTGCTTCGTTTTCATTGAGAGGCTAGACTTCATTTTGGTGCCACTACAGCGATTTTTTTCTATGAAGTGGAAAAAGGGGTCAGAAACTGAATATTGTTATGCCAACACACTTCTTGCTGGCGTGTGCTTTTATAAATAAGATTCATGCTTCTGAAGAGAATGTGAACAACAACATTTGCTTCTACTAGGTACTTCCATTTATTGACATTCACCTGCTTGTGTTGTAACATTTAGTTCCATCTAAGGCCCATCAATTAGTTATAAGTTTTTGTACATTTGAATTAAGCTTCGGGGAAGAGTAGCAAATCATAATTTTGAAACATGGATCCTTGCATCGGTGAATTTCTTATGTGGGTATATAAATTGTTACTACTTCGTTGGCACAGTATGATTTTCCGAAATCCCTTTGGCCCAATATTTGCCATGTCTTTGTTTCCTCCTTCGCTTATATTAAATTTCAGCCTGAACTTATGTTTTTTACTAACCCTATCAGATCATTATTTATTCTAATTTTTGTGCAATTTTCTATATCGTCTTTTCTGATTGCACTAAAACTTTCTTGTGGTAATATGATCTATTTTGTAAGTTTTGCGGTTTATCTGTTCGTGTTTTGCAGGTGAAAAAATGCCTTGAACGGGTACATGCATGGTTTGGAAAGCTAATTAGTTGGGAAAGGTACATGCATAGTTTGGAAAGCCAATAATCTTCAGCAAGGATACACAGACTCATTTCTTTTTTTTTTGTTTTGTAGACATTGCTTGATCCAAATTAGAATAAAAGATCAATTGACGAGGCTGTACTAAACCACATATTTATTACATATTTATTACTGAGTAGTAATAGTATAGTCTCTTAATTATCCTTTTAAAATTAAATTTATGTTTACCTATTATTAGAGAATTAGAAAAGCATAGGCTCTTCGGAAGCTTTCTTGCCAAAAAAGAAGGCCCTTCAAAAGCTAATACATGTATATATATGATCACATTATATGCATGTTTTTCTTCTTTAATTTTCAAATGCTTATAAATCATCCACAAAAGTAGTGTAGCTTGTAACTCTGTAGGTGTTGAAGTGTAATAAAAATAATATAGGTTTTGTTCTGCCGAGAGGTCATGCAATGCTTCTCTATTTCCATTTCAGGTCGGGTTACCTTCAATACATTGCATGGATTCTTGCACATATTATTTACTTTATTTTTGTAACTTCTAATTACTTGCAAGTTTAAGTTATTTGTCTTCTGGATTGTACGAATGATTTTCGCTAATACGCTGCACACATCTTCACCATTGACAGTTATATACGTTTGATTTCCTGAAGCATAAGATGAATCATTTATATATACATTTGATTTCCTGAAGCATAAGATGAATCATTTATATGTACATTTGATTTCCTAAAGCATAAGAATAACCATGTATGGTTTTCTTTCCATGTGGAAATTATTATGATATCATTTATCAGAGGTGCACACATGCATGATTTTCTTCTACAGAAATTCAGATTTAGAACTTAGATTCGGCAATTATTTGACATGCCATGTAGTGTGTACTACGCCACTCACAAAAAGCGTAGGCTCCATTGAGCGGCTTTGGCAGAGTTAATCCGTACGTGGATGTTTAGCTGAATCCTGAAGTATAACTTTTACGGTTTCCTGCATATTATTGTTAAGGTTACTGCAATTAGTCCACTGATTGAAGGCTAGATGTTGCTTCTTGATCAACCCTGCTAGCTTTTAGATGTTGTTTAAGTTATAGGGAGAGCTATTATGTCAATTTATTTTTTGACATTTTCATTTGAAAGTAGCCAAAGCTACAACTGGACATGTAGATTGTATACATAACTTTTATGAAACAACTTTTATCAGACTATTGTATCCTTTTCCATATTTTGTGATTGAATTATGTTTACCTTTTGTCTCCTTGCATTTATAGAAATTTCTATCATTTTATTACCAAAATAGACGGGCGCAGCAACGCGCGCCAATCATGATCTAGTGGAACAGAAGAATCCAACAGGAGCGACAAACTTGATTGAAAACGCTTAAATTGAATACTACAAAAAACCCGAAGACTGAGACACATGTAAAGATGATAGGGCTACCATTGCCTCAAACAAGCAGCCACCACCCTTTTTTTAGACAAACAAGCAGCCACCAGCTAACATTAAGAACGTGGCACACATGATCCCCTTCAATGTTTAATTTCGGCTCGATCTGCAAACCAACAATTATCAACGGGCTAATAATACTATTCTGGTCAGATGACAGGAAAAGAAAGGTGAGAGTAATCTCGGATAGGTAGAGGTTTCCCTGTCCTGATGACAAATGCCAAATCTTTCAAGAAAATCTGGGTGAACAGATCAGCTGACAGCGACGTTTCAAGGAAAAATCACAGTAGTCTTCACAGTACGCTACAAGAGTTCCGCCTTTCTTTCTGGGCAAAATATCCTCCTTCTTATCTGTCGTCCATCTTTTTCTGCCGTCTGAAAACTGGTCTCTTTAGTTATGATGATCAAGTATTAAACTTGTGTAAAAAGTTTCACCAATGAATGACTTTTATGGTACTCTAGGCAAAAAAAAATCAAACGCTATATACAAGTACGAACATTTTGCCCTCGAAGGTATGTTTCGTTTGTCGTCAAGTTAACAGAAATTATTCCTTCGTGAAACTTTGTAGGGGTACAATACTTGATCATATTTTTTTCAAAAAAGTTTTGGAATTTTCACGCTTGTTTGTAATTATTATATTATTTTATGCATCCAAATCATCAGTGTTAAAGTCCTAGACCTATCTTTAGTGGTCGCATCTTTTTGGATTTATTTTAGGTTTTTCGTTGATGTGTGTTTAATGGAAGGAGACGTCCTGTCGACTACGAAGGCGTTTATGGCGACTTTTCATTATTCTCGAGATGATGTGTCGGCTCAGTCTTTCAGAGGTGCTCATACAGGTAGGGTATTGTTGGTGGAAAACGAGACCTATGGGGTCACAAGAATCCCTACTACGGTTGCGGGGAGCGAGGTTGTGAGAAGAGCAAGATTAGCAATCAGCACAAGGATCATTTACCCAGGTTCGGGCCGCAAGGATGCGTAAAACCCTAGTCCTGCTTTGGTGGATGTATTGAGTGTTCTTGAGCTCTTAAACTAGCTACGGTGGCTGCTTGGTTCAAAAGGGCTGAATCCCTCTCCAGTACGCCATGGGCCTCCTTTTATAGTCGAAAGGGGCTGCCACAGTGGCACACAGGAGGTGGAAAGGCCTACAGTTCTCTGAGCTTATCACTCGTATTACAGGGCAAGGCGCATTTCATGCATAGCTTAGGTGTCCTCTTGCTTTATCGGGGACGGGAGCGAGACCCGTCCCGTCCGTCGCTGCTCCTCCTCGCTTCAACAAGCGCCCTGGCCAGCGATGCATGTGGCGCCATGTAGGCAGGCAAGCAGCTGAGGTGGCGTGGTGGTGGAGCCTTCATGAAGATCGGCATGCCGCCACGCAGGCGTGTGCTGAGTTGGCCTGGAAGCTGCATGTTGCCACGCAGGTGCCTGCCCAGCTGGTTGGGCTAGCAGCTGCATGTGAACGGTGGTGGAGACTTGGTTGGCGCGGGCCTGGCAGTGGCCCCGCTGACGCCCTTGGCAAGGGTCTTGCTGGGTGGCCCAGCAAGGGTGTTGCCATGGCGCGCTGTTGTCCCCGGCAAGGATCTTGCCGGGGGTCTTGCGGGTTTCCTCGGCAAGGATCTTCTCGGGGATCGTTGCCTTCCAACCCTCATCTGATCTTGAATATTCTTTGTCTTCACAAAGATCTGCATGCCACCATGGAGGTGCCTCCCGAGCCTTGGCCCAACGTAGTTGATGGTGTTGGAGACTGTGGGTTCGAGGGTGGCTCACTCCGCTGGTGTGGGCAAGCCGCCCCGGCAAGGGGCCTGCCGGGGCTGCTGAGGCTGCCCTGGCAAGGGTCTTACCGGGGAAACCTGCTTCGCCCATCTTCTCTCTGTGGTGTCGGTCTTTGGCGTTGCTTTGATCATCTTGCGGCTTCGACTCCTCCCTTTTTCCCTACTAAGTGTGGCTTCGGCCCATGGCTCTGACTGCCCGCGCACAAGTAAGGGGTACAAAGGAGTGCCCCTACTTTAGTACACCAACAGGAGCCCCCGGGCCTGGGCCACACATATGCGCAACGCGTTGTTGGGTCAGGCACAAAACGGTGCGCGGGCAGGCGGGGCGGTTTTTACCGCAGCAACTTTCCGTCTGCTGCGCTTCCCCATGACCCATGTTGAATGTGCGAACTGGGGGTCATGCGTGTGCGTGTGACCAAAGCACGCCGGCGTCATCTTGTGGTGGACAGTAAAGAGGCGGCTTGCGTGTCTCCTCGAGGCTGCAGGGCCACTAATCATTTACTGCCCTTACTTGGGAACCGTCGCTCCACGCGTCCCATTGCGCCCGTCTCTTGCACCACATTTGCTGCAAGCATGACGCAGAGCGAACGATAGGTGCGCGGGATACAGGAAGTCACGCGCGCGTGGGTTGATTCCCACGCGCCTTCAATTGAGCGGGGAGGGCGGTCGACGGTCCCGCCTGTTGTCACTTCAATGGGCCGGATTGGCTGAAAGGGGCGGCCGAGCCCCGCCCCCGCCCCTTTATAAAGAGGGGAGCGGGAGGAACGGTGCTTCTCAATCCTTCGTCATCCGCTTCTCCCCATTCCTACTTCCTCCTTCCTTCTGCCATGGGGAGGGGGCGTGGTGACGCTTAATCGGTGGCGGTGAGGGTCTTGGCTAGACAACGTGTCACTCTTCCCCAAGAGCTCGCGGTGGTAGAGCCAGCTGTTAGAGGAAGGGGGAGGGGGTGAGGTCGAGGCTGTCTGATGAGGACATGACTACCTTGGATATGACCAAAAATATTGCATATATGCATATTTGTCAGGTGATTTCTAGTGCAAACTATTCAATAATCTATTTATGTTATCCAGAACAAAAATACTTCACACACTTTTGTGTTTTGTCTAATTGCAGGTGTATGGGACATTTGTACAATCCACATATGAAGATAAGGAAGAAAGAGATGTTTATTTGCTGTCCAAAAAGTTCTCTCACGTCACTTTTGGCCCAAGAGAAGATAGAGTCCAAGTCTCTCACGTTCTGGATTCAGATTCGGACTGCACAGACATACCTGACTCAAAACGCACACAAGTTTTTCATACGGACTCCGAATTGGGTGATTCTTTTTTTGTTGGAAACTAGATTTCGTGCACTTTCCAACCCAATTGGAATCACCTTCAAATTCGTCCAGAGCGTTGAGTTGTGGACGAAACAATCTGATGCTGCGGCAGAATCCGAGTCAAACTACAAGTCCAAAGGTGTTACATCACCTCCACTTGGGCCCATTGGCCTTGTACGACCTAGATTTAGTTTTAGGCTGCCTTGGGACGTCCTCCCACCTCCTTGGCCGCCACCCCTTGCTCCTATATAAGTAGATCCATCTAGTAGCTTTTCCTTGGGATTTGTTTAGTTAAAAGTTAGCCATTGCAACTTCGTGTACTTCGTTTGTGTCCAACGACCAGACCAAGACCGCTTACGGATCCCCACCTTTATCAATACTTCATATATACTCGCAATATTCAGATTGCTTTTATCATATTCTTGCTTGTTCTTCGATTGCTTGCAGGAATAGACCTTCGTGATCGGGACACCCTTTGCCTCTATCAAGTGGTATCAGTTTTCAGGTTGCTCGGTGAGGATACAAAGGACAGTTCATCTCCGTACGGAGGCCTTGATGGTCTTCCCTAGAAAGGTGATGAGGACATGACTACCTTGGATATGACCAAAAATATTGCATATATGCATATTTGTCAGGTGATTTCTAGTGCAAACTATTCAATAATCTATTTATGTTATCCAGAACAAAAATACTTCACACACTTTTGTGTTTTGTCTAATTGCAGGTGTATGGGACATTTGTACAATCCACATATGAAGATAAGGAAGAAAGAGATGTTTATTTGCTGTCCAAAAAGTTCTCTCACGTCACTTTTGGCCCAAGAGAAGATAGAGTCCAAGTCTCTCACGTTCTGGATTCAGATTCGGACTGCACAGACACACCTGACTCAAAACGCACACAAGTTTTTCATACGTACTCCGAATTGGGTGATTCTTTTTTTGTTGGAAACTAGATTTCGTGCACTTTCCAACCCAATTGGAATCACCTTCAAATTCGTCCGGAGCGTTGAGTTGTGGACGAAACAATCTGATGCTGCAGCAGAATCCGAGTCAAACTACAAGTCCAAAGGTGTTACATCACCTCCACTTGGGCCCATTGGCCTTGTACGACCTAGATTTAGTTTTAGGCTGCCTTGGGACGTCCTCCCACCTCCTTGGCCGCCACCCCTAGCTCCTATATAAGTAGATCCATCTAGTAGCTTTTCCTTGGGATTTGTTTAGTTAAAAGTTAGCCATTGCATCTTCGTGTACTTTGTTTGTGTCCAACGACCAGACCAAGACCGCTTCCGGATCCCCACCATTATCAATACCTCATATATATTTGCAATATTCAGATTGCTTTATCATATTCTTGCTCGTTCTTCGATTGCTTGCAGGAATAGACCTTCGTGGTCAGGCTGACCGTGCTTCCGGCATCGTCAGTAACCTCAGGAGATTGGTTTAGCGATTGCCAAGGCGCAACGTCGTGCACGTCTGTAGTCGGATCGTCAAAGTCGTCTCCACCAAATAGATAGTTATCATCTCATCGAAAGATCGGGACACCCCCGCCTCTATCAAGTGGTATCAGAGTTCAGGTTGCTCGATGAGAATTTCCAGTTTTCCTAGATTAGATTTATTTTCTTACCTATTGTCCAAGAAAAAGACACACAAAAAAAAGTTAGATCTGTTCATCCTTTATCCAAGCCAGTCTGAGCCTTTGCAATTTTCTATTCATTGCTTGCATAGTTGAATTATCGGTTGCATCGTCGTGTCAGTTGCTGGTCTTAGCGTCTACTTCCTTTAGAGTTTCGAGTTCTGTTCACATTAGTCACGCCGCCGCTGCATCATTATCCCTTCCGCTGTCCACCATCCCATCTATTAATTTCCACCACATGCTACGCACTGTTCATTGTCATAATCATAGTTGAGGTCATTCACATCTTCGCCTGATCCAATCTGCATCTTATCTAGTTTGTCTTGGAAAGAAAAAAAAAGAAGATAGAGAAAAAAAAAGAGAAAAAAGGAAAAAAAAAGAAAAAGAGAGGAGAAGAAAAAGAAAAAAAAAGAGAAGAAAAAAAATTGGATCTATCTAGAATCAATCTCGTACCTGAATTCGGATTGAAATCTGTTTTGCGCACTGTTCAGTAAAACAGGTGTATCTTCCTCATACGAAGTCCGTTTTTGCTCCGTGAGTACTCAAATTGAAGATAGCGACGAGCCGCATCTAAATAGTTGCAGAAGCTAGTTCAATATTTGACACCTCAAAATCGGCTTCTAAATAGGTCTTTTTGCCCTCTGAAGTTCGTGAACACAGCTTGTTCCAATTTTTCAGACCAGTTTTAGAATTCTTTGACTCCTCATATCAACTCGGAATTGAGTGATTCTTTTTGCATTGGAAAGCTTGAGTTAGTAGCATTCTTTGAAAGAATTTATCATAAAATTGTCTCAAACTTTTCAAGAGGAAAGTTGGAGAGAGAGTTGTTGTATATCCTGCTTGGCAGTTGTTTTTCATCATTATCTTCACTGCCGTTGTGATCTTCACTTATATCTTGTTGTCAAGAGCTACTTAGTATCCTTCATTGATGCTAGTTGTGCTACGCCGTGACCTTATTAGTGTTCTAGGCTCGCGTCTCTAGTCCGGTCTAGCCTAGGACCAGCACAGTACCGTCGTTGAGCGTTTATTCAACATTGCATCTTTGAATTGATTATTGCTAATCTTTTGCTACCATATATAGCCAACCCAGCTCCACATATTTCTACACCGTGTATACATACTCTCCCCTGGCAATCGCTTTACTCAATATTTGGAGTTACTTGACACCGCTGGTTGCCGATCACCGCCTGCTGCATGGTAAGAACTTGTAAGACATTGATATTTGCTTTACTGTGAGCGTTTTACCACCACATCCTAGTAGTTATAGGAACATTATTTTTGGGTTTTGTTTCTTGTTCTACTAATCATGACAGGATCCAGAGTCAATTCATGGGCTTTGTCGATCGCGGGAGACGTGCCACCACCTTTGCAAATACCACAACCGTCACGAGAGGTGCACAAACATCCAAATGCACATGATCAGGTTAATGTATCTATACCACCATTTAATGGCCGTTTTAAACCTGCTTTATATATTGAATGGGAGTTTGACATAAAAAATATATTTGCTTCCCATAATTTCAATGAACATAAAAAGGTTAAGGTTGCGGTTGGTTCTTTCACTGGTTATACTTTGGTTTGGTGGAGTGAATATTGTCGGTTACACCCTGATTATATACCTACTACTTGGGATGATTTGAAACTTGCCATGCGACATACTTTCGTCCCTGCTTATTATACTCGTGACATGATTAAGAAGTTGCAACACTTAAAACAAGGTAGTGAAACTGTAACAAAATATTATGATGATTTACAAACTACCTTGTTGCATTCCTCTTTAGAAGAAAGTGAAGATGATTTTATGGATAGATTTTGGGGAGGATTAAACCGTGATATTCAAGAGATACTAATTCATGAAGAGTGTTATCCTATGGACCATTTGTTTCATCTTGCTTGCAAAGCTGAACAGGAAATAAAACGACGTGTTGGCCGCGAGGAGAACAAGCGCACGGTGCACATTCCAAGAGTTGATATGATTGTTCCTTCAACTACTAGGCATACTATGACAACCACATTCGTTGTTGTCAGGACTACATCACCTCCACCATGTGACACATCGCCCCCGAGAGTGGCTACATCATCTGAGTTGATCATAAGAGGTAATGACAAAGGTACTGATCTTCCATCTCTACATGAGAATGATGAATGCCTTGTCAATTTGAATGCACCATCTGATGAGCTACCCACAATTTGATCACACCACCTATTTTAGAGGACTACGTTGATAATTTGACTTTGCCATGTGATCAAACAACTGAAATACCAACAATTTTGAGTGCACACATTGAATTAAGTATTGATGCAAAAGAACCAATGTTTAATCATTTTGATATAACCTCTAATCTTGGTGATGATTCTGTGTTGAATGACTTATTGCATGTTCGCTTATTTAAGCATGTTGTAGCATGTAAATTTGATGAAAGTAAGGTCTATTCACCAATGTTGGGATGGTTTAATGATGAACATTGTCAATCTTTTGAAATGAATAAGAGCTTCACTTATATGTGCAAACTGAGTTGCAATATTTTCATGCCTTCTACTTCTTGTGCTAATTTTTTGGCTTTAGATTTTATGAACTATGCAAGTTACTCATCTATTCATGTGTCATATATGCAAAAATCAAGGGAAGTAAAAATGGATGACATATACATATACAACATGTACACCTTGTCTCTTTTGTTAGCCACATTTCAGATTAAGCAACGCCGAGGACGGCTTTATTTTCAAGAAGGGGAGGATGATGAGGACATGACTACCTTGGATATGACCAAAAATATTGCATATATGCATATTTGTCAGGTGATTTCTAGTGCAAACTATTCAATAATCTATTTATGTTATCCAGAACAAAAATGCTTCACACACTTTTGTGTTTTGTCTAATTGCAGGTGTATGGGACATTTGTACAATCCACATATGAAGATAAGGAAGAAAGAGATGTTTATTTGCTGTCCAAAAAGTTCTCTCACGTCACTTTTGGCCCAAGAGAAGATAGAGTCCAAGTCTCTCACGTTCTGGATTCAGATTCGGACTGCACAGACATACCTGACTCAAAACGCACACAAGTTTTTCATACGGACTCCGAATTGGGTGATTCTTTTTGTTGGAAACTAGATTTCGTGCACTTTCCAACCCAATTGGAATCACCTTCAAATTCGTCCGGAGCGTTGAGTTGTGGACGAAACAATCTGATGCTGCAGCAGAATCCGAGTCAAACTACAAGTCCAAAGGTGTTACATCACCTCCACTTGGGCCCATTGGCCTTGTACGACCTAGATTTAGTTTTAGGCTGCCTTGGGACGTCCTCCCACCTCCTTGGCCGCCACCCCTAGCTCCTATATAAGTAGATCCATCTAGTAGCTTTTCCTTGGGATTTGTTTAGTTAAAAGTTAGCCATTGCATCTTCGTGTACTTTGTTTGTGTCCAACGACCAGACCAAGACCGCTTCCGGATCCCCACCATTATCAATACCTCATATATATTTGCAATATTCAGATTGCTTTATCATATTCTTGCTCGTTCTTCGATTGCTTG
>NC_041383.1:379528983-379574601 GCF_002162155.2 Triticum dicoccoides | reverse complement strand
GAAAGATCGGGACACCCCCGCCTCTATCACTGTCGCGGTGCTCGGGGAAGAGGAGGACGGGGAGGCGCATCGGCCTCGGCTCCGCCAGTGGCCCCTCCCCCGGTGGAGGGCCACATCAGGGACAACCCTTACGAGTTCTTCATCAGGCTGCGCCAGCCGCCGGGCCGTCGTCTTCGCCTCCCGACCCTATTTGCACGGGAGATGGAGCTGGACCCGCCACAGGCGCTGCGGCTGCATATGAGGGGCTGTGGGAACAGCGGCACATGGGCCAACGTCGAGTTCCCCGCCCCTCACATCATGTATCTTCGCCGAGGGTGGAAGACCTTTGCCCGCATCCACAGCCTAACGGAGGGGCTCACTCTCCATTTCAAATTAATGGAGAGCGGCCTCCTCTCCGTCAAGGTCTTTGGGCACTTCGGGACTCGCGTAAGGTGTTGCATGGAGAGCTCCTCTAACGATGAAGATTCCTCCTCGAGCGAGAGTGGCGAGGAGGACAGCGGGGCAGATGACGGGGACGAGTCCGACTAGGCGTCAGACGCCCCGCGCCTGGGCGGGCGCGGCAGCAGCAGCATCTGCACCTGGCCGCTCCTCCAGCGGAATATGCTGGGGAAGGGGCCAGCTCCTTGAACTTCTCGGGGTCATCTCCTTGGGCAACTGGCGTTGGGAGGCTGCGGAAGAGGAAGAGGGCGGGCGGCAAGGCCGTCAAGCTGGAGTACGCGGGCACCGACGCCTTCATCACGTATTGGCGTCCTGCCGCCTCGTCTTCGAGCTCTTCCCCCGGCGCCGTCATCACCAGCCAGCCTTTGGACAACCACCGAGATGTTCTCTTGGTGCTTTCTGCCGCTCGTAGCTCGCCTAGGCACTCCTTTTGCCCCTTTTTGCTTCCTTGACCTGCCTCGTGAGGAGAGGGACAAGAAAGGGATTACGGGCATCTTATCTCTTTTTAGTCTGTAAGCCTTCGGGCCTTTGTTAAATTTAGAACATGTAATCCTCTTGCTCATGTTTTTCACTCTGTATGAACTGTACCTGTACGGGGTGTTTTTAATGAAAAAGGGATGTTTGCCGGGGTTTTCGTTCGTGGGTGAAACCCGCGACAAGGAGCGAATCCTCGTTATTATTTAAGATAAACGTTTTTCGCCCGGCAACAGGCCTTGTCGTCCCCCCACTTTGCTAGACCTTTCTCGCGCCCTTGGCGGAGGCAGGGATGAAGTGGGCTTAGGCTCCTCGTTCCATTTCATTGCTGCCGTGACTACAACCAAATCCGGACCCAGGAGATAATCCTTGGGTATAGAAAAAGGGGAGCATGGTAGCCTAGAAATAAAACGAGGTTTCACATATCCCAGTTCCATATTGAAATGCATGATAGAGGATGCAAGACTTATCTGGATCTGTAGCCCCCGGCAACCTTGGCTTGCCGCGGTTGGATCCTTGTACTTTCAGCCCCCGGCAACTTTGGTTTGCTGGGGTCGGGACGCCGGTCCATTCCCTTTCTTCCAAATAGCTCAACAGAAGTGCTCATGTGCCCTGCGAACCAAAGAGGACAGAAAAGAACAGACAAACGCGCACTCGACCTCTAAGCTAGGGGTTAGCCGCCGCTAAGCACTATCAACCCTAACCGAGGGACAGACTCGACCTAGCATGCATACTATAACTTAGGGCGCCAGCGCTTCGTTTATTTATGCTCAGGGTCTGCTTCTGGCTTTGTACAAAGGGTTACATGCCTTGACGGCAAGGCTTGTACAAAAGGTGGCTTGCCGGGAGGCCCGGCAGCCGCGCCTTATGGGTAAAACTTGTGAAGATGCTCGATGTTCCAGGAGTTGCTCACTGGAATGGCATCTTCAGTCTCCAGGCGAATTGCGCCAGGCCTGGTGACTCGTGTTACCCGATAAGGGCCTTCCCACTTTGGCGTCAACTTGTTGGAATTCTTAGCCGACTGAACGTGCCGAAGAACAAGGTCGCCTTCCTCAAAGCTTCGGGCATGAACCTTGCGGCTATGGTAGTGGCGCAAGGCGTGCTAGTAGCGTGCTGCTCTCACAGCCGCCCGGAGACAATCTTCCTCAAGGAGCGTTGCGTCATCTTGCTGCAGTCAGTCTTGCTCAAGCTCATCATAAGCGAGCACTCGAGGTGACCCGTATATGAGTACCATGGGGAGAACTGCTTCTGCCCCGTAGACCAGGGCAAAGGGTGTCTGGCCGGTGGCTCGATTTGACGTCGTTCTGATCGACCAAAGAACCGTTGGCAACTCGTCAATCCAGCGCCTTCCACTCTTGTGCAGCCTGTCAAAAGTCTTCGTTCTTAAGCCTCGCGGAACTTCAGCATTTGCTCTCTCTGCTTGGCCGTTGCTTCGTGGGTGTGCCATGGAAGCAAAACAGACCTTGCTGCCGAGATCCTCAATGTACTGCATGAAGGCGTGGCTTGTGAACTGTGTGCCATTGTCGGTGATGACCCTGTTGGGTACCCCAAAATGGCAAACTAGCCCCTTGAAGAATTTGATGGCCTACTATGCTGCCACCTTCCTCACCGCTTCCACCTCTGGCCACTTTGTGAACTTGTCGATTGCAACTTACAAGTACTCAGAGCCCCCGACGGCACGAGGGAAAGGGCCCAATATGTCGAGCCCCCAGATCGAGAAGGGCCAGGAGAGAGGGATGGTTAGAAGGGCTTGAGCTGGTTGATGAAGCTTCTTTGAATGGAACTGACATGCTTCACACTTGGTTACTAGTGCCGTCGCATCCTGGACGGCAGTGGGCCAGAAGAAACCTTGTCGGAAAGCCTTGCCAGCAAGGGCCCTCGACCCTATGTGGGAGCCACATATGCCTCAATGTATCTCTGCCAACAGCTCTAGTCCTTCCTCCTGGGAGATGCACTTCAATTTCACCCCATTCGGTCTCTTTCTGTACAAGACGTTGTCAATGAATTGGTACAGAGCAGACCGGCGGGCTACTCTCTCTGCTTCTTCCTGCTCCTCAGGAAGCTCTCCTTTTTGAAGGAATCGGACGGTGTGTTGTGCCCATGCCGGGGCCCGTGGCTCGACGACAAGGACCAAAGGCATCTCTTCTGCCACGGGAACGGCCGTCTCTACGGCTATGGCCTGAGGCCTTGTCGGAGTCGGTTGCCCCACGGCAGGATTGGCATCCACGGCAACATCTTCGCTAGCGGCTCCGGGGAGCTCGGTGGGGAAGTACTTCCGGGGCCTAGCTTCCTCCGCTTGTTCTGCCCGGTTGATGGTTCGATGGATGGTTGAGTTAACCGAAGCACAAAAGTACCTGGTTCCACAGGTAGTTTGAGGGCAGCGTGCTTTGACAGGTAGTCGACGATGTTGTTTTCCGTCCGAGGGACGTGCTCTGCTTGTATACCGTCAAAGCGCTCCTCCAGTTTCCTCACTTCATCCACGTAAGCTTCCATCAACGGGCTTTGATAATCTTTGTTGATTTGCCTGACGATGAGCTGCGAGTCGCCCCTGACGATGAGCTTTTTGACTCCGAGGTCCGCCGCGATCCTGATACCGGCAAGCAAGCCCTCGTACTCGGCGGTGTTGTTAGTTGACATCTCCCGGGGAAAGTGCATTTGGACGACATACTTGAGGTGCTCTTTGGTGGGTGCGACAAGCAGCACACTAGCACCAGTGCCTCGTAGCGAAAAAGCCCCATCGAAGTACATGATCCAGTTGCGGCTTGTTTCCTTGCCGGCGAGAGCGGTCTCATGTACCTCTTCGTCGGGCGTCGAGGTCCATTCTGCAACGAACTCCGCCAAGACTCTGCTCTGAATCGTTGAGGTGCTTTCAAACTTTAAACTAAAACTCGACAGCTCCAGGGCCCATTTCACGATCCTCCCCGTTGCATCTGGGTTATGCAGTATCCGTTGCAACGGGAGGCGGGTGACCACGGTGATATCGTGCGCTTGGAAGTAATGACGCAGCTTCCTTGAGGCCATAAGGAGGCCGAAGAGCAATTTTTGCACACCTGAGTACCTCGACCTAGCCCCCTGCAAGAGGGAGCTGACGAAGTAAACTGGGTGCTGCACCATTTTCTTCTTCTGTGCCACTTCACCCGGTCGCGCGGGCCCTGTCACACTGGCGTCAGCCTCTGCCGGGGACTCGGTCTTGCCGGGACCGAGCCCTGCCGGGGAGGGTTCCGGTTTGCCATCCGTTGACTCTACCGCTACCGCTGCCTCTTCACCGACCTCTCTCTGCGCCACTAGTGCGGCACTAACCACCTGATTCATTGCCGCTAGGTACAGCAGCAACGGTTCTCGTGGTTTGGGCGCAACCAGCACTGGGGTAGAGGAGAGGTACTTCTTCAAATCTTGCAGCGCTGCCTCGGCCTCCAGGGTCCACTCCATTGGGCCCGTCTTCTTCAAGATCTTGAAAAAGGGAAGGGCGCAACCTCAGAAGAGCGTGTCGTGGGCGCCGGTGTTGGCATCTTGGAGGTCACCGCGCCGCCGTCTGGCAGCACGACGACGCCCCTGGAGGGCCCCGCGCCGCCTACATGGGGCCCGACTCCGTCTTTGGAGCCCGCGACGTGTGGTTCCTCACCTGGCGTATGAACGACACCGCTCACCAGGCCTGGACTGCCAGGGTGATGTGGATGTTCGCGGGCTGTGCCACGGGTTCTATACGCGACTGGCCCGCTACTGGTCCGCACCGGTACTGGCAGTCCGGTCCCGGACAAACCGATCATCGTGGTCGTCTTCTTCTTAGGAGCCATGGCGATGAAGAACTGCTAGGCCAACTACTAGACCAGATTCTCACAATTGCGCCCCCTACCTGGCGCGCCAAAGATGTCGGTGGGAAACGACACCTATGGGATCACAAGAATCCCTACTACGGTTGCGGGGCATAGGGTTGTGAGAAGAGCAGGATAAGCAATCAGCACAAGGATCGTTTACCCAGGTTCGGGCCGCGAGGATGCGTAAAACCCTAGTCCTGCTTTGGTAGATGTATTGAGTGTTCTTGAGCTCTTGAACTAGCTATGGTGGCTGCCTGGTTCAAAAGAGCTGAATCCCTCTCCAGTACGCCATGGGCCTCCTATTATAGTCGAAAGGGGCTGCCACAGTGGCACACAGGAGGTGGAAAGGCCTACAGTGCTCTGAGCCTATCGCTCGTATTACAGGATAAGGCACATTTAATGCATATCTTAGTTGTCCTCTTGCTTTATCGGGGACGGGAGCGAGGCCCGTCCCGTCCGTCGCCGCTCCTCCTCGCTTCGACACGCGCCCTGGCCAGCGATGCATGCGGCACCATGTAGGCAGGCAAGCAGCTGAGGTGGCGCGGTGGTGGAGCCTTCATGAAGATCGGCATGTCGCCACGCAGGCGTGTGCTGAGTTGGCCTGGAAGCTGCATGTTGCCACGCAGGTGCCTGCCCAGCTGGTTGGGCTGGCAGCTGCATGTGAACGGCGGTGGAGACTAGGTTGGCGCGGGCCTGGCAGTGGCCCCGCTAACGCCCTTGGCAAGGGTCTTGCGTGGTGGCCCGGGAAGGGTCTTGCCGTGGCGCGCTGTCGTCCCCGGCAAGGATCTTGCCGGGGGTCTTGCGGGTTTCCTTGGCAAGGATGTTGTCGGGGATCGTTGCCTTCCAACCCTCATCTGATCTTGAATATTCTTTGTCTTCACAAAGATCTGCATGCCACCGTGGAGGTGCCTCCCGAGCCCTGGCCCAACGTAGTTGATGGTGTTGGAGACTGTGGGTTCGAGGGTGGCTCACTCCGCTGGTGTGGGCGAGCCGCCCCGACAAGGGGCTTATCGTGGCTGCTGAGGCTGCCCCGGCAAGGGTCTTGCCGGGGAAACCTGCTTCGCCCATCTGCTCTCTATGGTCTCGGTCTTTGGCGTTGCTTTGATCATCTTGCGGTTTTGACTCCTCCCTTTTGCCCTGCTAAGTGTGGCTTCGGCCTATGGCTCTGACTGCCCGCGCACAAGTAAGGGGTACAAAGGAGTGCCCCTACTTTAGTACACCGACAGGTATGTGGGTGTGTGTTCATATGAGTGAGTATATGTGTGTGTGTGTATGTCACATCCCTAGCTTCTGGTTTTGCACTAGACTAGCTCCATGAGTGCATCATGTTTAAATTTTATTGAAGATTGAAATGGGGGATGATAAAACCCTAGCACCAAAAGAACTCAAATAGGTTCAACCAAAATATTTTCAATGAACACAAAATATCCTTATAAAATGTTCATGATTTATGGAAAAAGGTGAAAGCCTCTGCCATAGATGATGCATATTTTGCCAGGACATTTTTGCCATTGCATTAAATCATAATTGTATTTGAGTTGGAGCAAATAAATTCTAAATATTTTTATTGCTCCAATGATCCTGGAATATTTTGTGGAGCTCTAGGATAAACCTTATTGCATCCACAATAATTCCCAGAAGCTGCAAAAATAATTTGGTTAGCAAACCAAATTAAAACAAACCTGCAAAAATTAGAAAAACAGGAACAGAATTAGAAAAGAGAAAGAGAGAAGGACCTACCTGGTCCACTTACCTGGTCTGGCACTGTGACGGCCTAGCCCACTAGCGCCTGCCAGTCACCAACAACCTCGCGCTAGAAGGACGCAGCGCGCGTGGCCGCCGCTCGCGAGCACGCGCCTCGCCAGCTCCTGCTTGCCACCGAGGGTCTAGATGCCTCCCCTGAGCGCCACGCAACCCTCTAGCCCTCCTACTCTCCCCGTGCCCCTATCCCTCCTCTGTCTTTCTCCCTCACTCATCCTAGGATGCACCCGAGACCGCCGACGAGCACCACCATGGCCACGAGCGTCCCCACGCCCAATCAGTTAGGCCATGAGCTCGGGGGCGTCTTCGGTGTTGCGAATCGAGCGGCGGCAATCGCCGACCGTGGCGATGAAGATGGCGGAGATGGCATGGCTTCAGGGCACCCGGCGCCGCGTGCGTCGTGGTAGAGATTTCCGGATCCGACCAAAATATTTTCAATGAACACAAAACATCCTTATAAAATGTTCATGATTTATGGAAAAAGGTGAAAGCCTCTGCCATAGATGATGCATATTTTTCCAGGACATTTTTGCCATTGAATTAAATCATAATTGTATTTGAGTTGGAGCAAATAAATTCTATAAATATTTTTATTGCTCCAATGGTCCTGGAATATTTTGTGGAGCTCTAGGATAAACCTTATTGCATCCACAATAATTCCCAGAAGCTGCAAAAATAATTTGGTTAGCAAACCAAATTAAAACAAACCTGCAAAAATTAGAAAAACAGGAACAGAATTAGAAAAGAGAAAGAGAGAAGGACCTACCTGGTCCACTTACCTGGCCTGGCATTGTGCCGGCCCAGCCCACTGGCGCCTACCAGTCACCACCAACCTCACGCCAGAAGGACGCAGCGCGCCTGGCCGCCGCTTGCGAGCACGCGCCTCGCCAGCTCCTGCTTGCCGCCGAGGGTCTGGATGCCTCCCCTGAGCGCCACGCAACCCTCTAGCCCTCCTACTATCCCCGTGCCCCTCTCCCTCCTCTGTCTCTCTCCCTCACTCATCCCCGAACGCACCCGAGACCGCCGACGAGCACCACCACGGCCACCAGCGTCCCCACGCCCAATCAGTTAGGCCACGAGCTCTGCCTTGGATCCGGAAAGCTCTACCACGATGGATGCGGCGCCGGGTGCCCTGAAGCCACGCCATCTCCGCCGTCTTCATCGCCAGGCTTCCACTTGAAGGTTGCCGAGATACATGACGTGTACATGGCGGTAAGTTGGTGAGAGCGTGTGTGAAGAAGTACACCCCTGCAGGGTTAACATCATCTATTCGAATAGCCGTGTCCGCAGAAAAGGACTTCTTGGTTGCCTGTACAGTTCATAGACAAGTGAAAGTGGATACTCTAAAATGTGCAAGATAAGCGTGAGTGCTATGGATGGCGTTCTCGTAGGAGGACGGGAGCGGATCCATAGTGGTGTATTGGTTGGTGAATATGTGGACTCGTGTGCGCCACCTCAAAAGAGTTACTTGCAGTCGTAGTTCAGGATAGCCACCGAGTCAAAGCTGGCTTGCTGCAGTTAAACCCCACCATCCCCTTTGTTGATAATTATGCATATGTAGTTAGTTCTGGTGTAAGTCTTGCTGGGTACATTTGTACTCACGTTTGCCTATTTTACATTTTTGCAGAGACTTCCATCTCACTTGTAGTTCCGCGTGGACTTCGACGTTTAGCTTGTTACCTCGGCTACGATCTTGTGCCCTCAGCAGGATCTGGTAGATAGTCAGGCTTCTCGGCCTTTTTTAATTTGTAGATGTCTGTACTCAGACATGTTAAGCTTCTGTTTGTGCTTTGACTTGTATGCTCTGAATGTTGGGTCATGAGACCCATGTTTGTAATACTTGGTTCCTCGGAGCCTATTGAATAAAATACTTGAGTTGTAGAGTCATGTTGTGATGCCATGTTGTATTTGCACATATCGAGCATATTATGTGTATGTTATTGAAAAGCTTGGTATGTGTGGGATCTGGCTATCTAGTTGTTTATCCTCGATAGCCTGTCTTACCGGGAAATGTCTCCTAGTGCTTCCACTGAGCCTTGGTAGCTTGCTACTGCTCCGGAACACTTAGGCTAGCTGGCATGTGTCCTTCTTTGTTCCTGTGTCTGTCCCTTCAGGGAAATGTCACGCGGTGTCTACCGGAGTCCTGTTAGCCTGCTACAACACGATTTACCGAAGTCCTGCTAGCCCAGTTGCTACAGCCCGGATTCACTCGCTGATGACCGACACGTTCGTTGTTTGGTCATGTATGCCTGTCCCTGTAAGTTAGCGCCACTTTGGGTTCACGACTAGCCATGTCAGCCCGGGCTCCTTGTCATATGGATGCTAGCGACACTATCATATACGTGTGCCAAAAGGCGCAAACGGTCCCGGGCCTGGTAAGGCGACACCCGTGGGAATACCGTGCGTGAGGCCGCAAAGTGATATGAGGTGTTACATGCTAGATCGGTGTGCCATTGAGTCGGCGTCCTGACAGTTTGGTATCAGATCTTGACTGCATGTAGGATTACTAAGCCAAACTGGTCGAAGTTGAGTCTAGAAACTATTTAGTCATATAAGGGAATTGATTGTGGATGGGAACGTAAGGCTCTTTTACTCCTTATACCTTATGCGCTCTGATCTGAGTCATCTTATCTTTCCTATGGGGTTAAGGAACTAGGCTTTCTCTTCTTTCTGTCAGGATCACGTGTTACTAATCCGTGGACTTATAGGATTGATGGTTTCAAGCCTCAGTTCAGTTCCTACTACTTCTGTGTGTTGACAGTTGAACTCGGAACCTTGATATTGTGATGTTGAGTGGTTATGACACCATTTGTGTGATGTCTCAGAACCTCTTTTGAGCATTTATAGCCGTTATGCTGTCCGAGTCACCCCAAGTTTCTAAATAGTCTGATGCATTTGCAAATTCCTTCTTACCACTCCGAAGTTCCTTTGGGCCAATTTAACCACACTAATCGGTGAGTTGAGGTACTCTATTGCCTTGACATTTTGTTGGAGTTATTATTATGACCCTAGGTGTCTTAGAGTATCACCTAGTATCTCGCCCATGTTGTAATCATAGTGTGGTGATTCTGGTCATTAATCTTGAAAGCATCACGTGATGCCACTTAGTAGTAGGTATTCTACTCCTGGGTTTTTGAGCCCAATATTCACCCTACTTACCTCCCGTCGATAGTGTTTGCTAGTTCCTTTAGGATACTAGTAACCTTTGCGATAGTCCTCAAGGTCCGTGGTATATCCTTCTTCCAATACCATGAAGCAATATGGCAGAAGTTCGGGAACCAAAAGATCAGAACAAGAGTGCTCTCGAAGAGTTCCCCTTCTATATTACGATTCTGCCAAACCTACCTCTCTGCATGGATTGTCCGGAAGAAATATGTTGAACTCGTTCGCCATTCTAATCCATGCGTCCACAACTCAGAAAATCGTATGTTCTTTGAGTTGTCCCCCTTAGTCATCTTCTGACCCTCGTCTATCAATTGATAGTCAAGAGTATGCGTGCATTCGTTTATCGATGTCTATTACTCTTGTGGTCCGTCAAGCCATTCTATTCCAGAATGACTAGGAGAAACACACTCCAATACCTCATCCACATCCAGGATTGGGTCAAAGTAGTTGTACCTCACAGATCAAAATGCCAACCCAGCTTTTGTTCTGTTCTACCTTGTAGTATTACCATCTTTATATCGAGAATGCCATGGGAATTGCACACCATCCTATGAACTCTTGATACAGTGATACTCTCTCCATCATTAATCATTTCTCGGTCCCCATGTTGTCACAACCGGAACGCCGACAAGTGAATCGTGATGTATGAAATCTATACTCCTAGCAACTCCGTTGCTAGGTAGTTAAAGGACAATAATTTCCTCCTTAGCATGTTGGTTATTGAATCATCATCCTAAGGTGGATGGTGCTACCTAGTCCCTATTTCCGGTGCACACTTTGATCAATGAGTTAGGATTGTGTCAATCCCTCACTCTTTTGATCATATCATCTTGCCCTAAAAAGCAAGATTGTTCTCGAGCTTAGTAACTTATTGGTGGTTCATGATTTTCCGAATATCTTCTCGGAAGTATTACCAGGTTGTCCCCTGACCCATATGTTGAGCTCGTGATCAAGTTGGTTCCTTGTAACCACCCCTTCTCCAAGGATTTGTGTTGGTTACCCATAAACTAGTTGGATAGGCTAAACAATAACTTGGAGAGTTGGAAGATAAAAGCTTTATCCGACTTAGTTCATTTTAGGGGATATCTTGTATGTGTGTTGAAGAAAGATGGTATTTTCATCGATTGACCCTCGTGATCAGTTAATGGACCTATCATCTTATCCAATCTTTGATTCGAGTATGGGATGTCCTCAAATCAAATCAGAACCAATGATATTCGTAATGTTGTCTTACTCATGGTTGTTCCTCGAGCATACACCATTATGTCTTTTGGGTTTGACCAATGCTATCACCTTGTTCACATAATTGTGGAATTCCACTTATATGGAAACCTGGATGAATTATTGTTGAGCCCATCAACAACATTTCTATCCTCTCCATGATACGTGTTGAACATCCAGCTAGTATCGGAAACTTTTATAAGCATTATCTTCATGTCCCGTTCATGAGGTATATGTTGGATGAAATAAGTGACTTCCTCTAATTCATGTGCATTCGGTGTAAGTTGCCGCCGTGGATCCAAGAAAGTTTGTTTTGCTTCCTCTGGAATCATCCCAAGTTAGTCATGCATGTGCGAAGTATACTGTGGTTTGGTAGATTAATTACCTCCACTCCATATGTATCCCGTAGCACACCAAGCCACTGATTGACTTGTTCAAGGAACAGAAGTCTATGCTTGGGATCTAATCCATGGACTTGTGTAAAGACTTCGATATCCTCGACGAGGGTTCCCCACCTGAACTCGGTAGTGTTTCGTTGTAAGACTACCATGTGATCATGCTTGTCTGGGACAACGTGTTCACATGTTTGTAGTAGAACCAACTCATGTTTTGGAGCCTACTATCATAATCCATTTCCCGAGAATCTTGCAACGCCATCTCATCGATCTGTGTTGCAAACTTTCATTTTTCTAGACTTGATGAGTCTGGAATGTCCTAGCCCCAACCAGATCTGAATCTCAGGCAGATATGGTGGTTGGAACAATTCCCAAGAACTATTATATTGGTCTCTCTGTAACCCGATAAAGTGGATGTCGTGGCCAACACACCCAGCCGGAAGACCTATTGTTGTAGTATCTTGATTGAGGAAGTTGGCCACCTCCCCATAAGGATTTCGTAGGATTTACTCTAGTGTTATTCCTTATGGATTCTTGTGCTCCCGAAGTCCGACCTTTTACTTGATGTTCTAGATACCAAAGCATATCTATGAATGGGTTACACTAGCACATCAAGGAGAACATTAGAAGCGGAGTGATAAATGTCTCTCGGTCGATCATCTAGATTTTGTTTCCTTGGCCTTGCTAAGGTGAAATCTGAGAAGGTGTTATCTTCCTTTGCATCTGCATCATCCATCACTATACATCATGGTAGTATGTTGTGTTGCCAGGATCCTTGTCATGGATATTGGTAAAACCTTGGTGAATATGGAAATGCTCAAGTTCTTGAGGGCACACACAAGCTCTAGGTTTTTTCATCGGCATTAATTGCATAGTGCTCTCAGTTTTCTCGGTTATGCTATAACCTTTCAAACAGTGGATTCACTCTCTACTGTTGGGTTTATCCCAGTTACTAGATTCATTCCCAGTATTTGCATTTTGTTCCCAGCTAGCACTCGTCGTTGTGCCAGTCTACCATGGGTTCCACCATTTCCGGTGATAAGCAAATTATCCCTTGCGTTGTCTTCAACAAGGTAGTCCACATCATCCATACTAGTGCGAGTATGCCATTCTACCGAACTTCGCCAAACGATCGTTTGTGAATTGCCTTAGTCTGGTATGGAGAGTTTCAATGATCCTTTCCGATAGAGTTTCTTTCCAACGTCATCGAGTTGGATGAAGATTTCGAAAGCAAAGATGTCAAGATCAATTTGAGTCAACAAATCAATAACCTCGAGAAGACAGTTGGATCATGAAGTTTGTGATACTTAGTGTCCCCTTTGCCTTCTTACCACACGTCTTGAATCTCGGGACGAGATTCTTGTTTAGTGGGGGTGAGTTGTCACATCCCTAACTTCTGGTTTTGCACTATACTAGCTCCATGAGTGCATCATGTTTAAATTTTATTTAAGATTGAAATGGGGGATGATAAAACCCTAGCACCAAAAGAACTCAAATAGGTTCAACCAAAATATTTTCAATGAACACAAAATATCCTTATAATATGTTCATGATTTATGGAAAAAGGTGAAAGCCTCTGCCATAGATGATGCATATTTTTCCAGGACATTTTTTCCATTGAATTAAATCATAATTGTATTTGAGTTGGAGCGAATAAATTCTATAAATATTTTTATTGCTCCAATGATCCTGGAATATTTTGTGGAGCTCTAGGATAAACCTTATTGCATCCACAATAATTCCCAGAAGCTGCAAAAATAATTTGGTTAGCAAACCAAATTAAAACAAACCTGCAAAAATTAGAAAAACAGGAACAGAATTAGAAAAGAGAAAGAGAGAAGGACCTACCTGGTCCACTTACCTGGCCTGGCATTGTGCCGGCCCAACCCACTGGCGCCTGCCAGTCACCACCAACCTCGCGCCAGAAGGACGCTACGCGCGTGGCCGCCGCTCGCGAGCACGCGCCTCGCCAGCTCCTGCTTGCCGCCGAGGGTCTGGATGCCTCCCCTGAGCGCCACGCGACCCTCTAGCCCTCCTACTCTCCCCGTGCCCCTGTCCCTCCTCTGTCTCTCTCCCTCACTCATCTCCGGACGCACCCGAGACCGCCGATGAGCACCACCGCGGCCACCAGCATCCCCACACCCAATCAGTTAGGCCACGAGCTCCGCCTTGGATCCGGAAAGCTCTACCACGACGCACGCGGCGTCGGGTGCCCTGAAGCCACGCCATCTCCACCGTCTTCATCGCCACGGCCGGCGATCGCCACTGATCAATTCGCAGCACCGAAGATGCCCCCGAGCTCGCTGACCACCTCATCGTCCTCCCTGTGAGCTCCTGCTGATTTCTCTTTGCTCGCCCCCTCCGTTCCCGTCCCCTAGCTCCGTCTTCCGACCGTGGCCGAGGTCGCCGCCGCCGTGCCATGTCGTGGTCATGGCAACAGCCGCCTCCACCTACTTTTTAGCGTGTTGCCGTGCTCACCGAGCTCCTAGGAGCCGAACGCGTCCCCCAGCTCCTCCTGTCGTGCACCACAGCGCCATCCCGCTTGAAGCCGTAGCTCCGGCCGCCGCCCAACTTGCCTACGCCGCCGCTACCGAGCGCCCCGCGCCGTGTTGCTGCCACTACTGGATGCGCGGGAGCACGTGCTCCCTCGTGGTGCCCTCAACGCGCCCAGCCGCCGCCGCACTGTAAGGTCGCCGGTGCTTAATCCGGCGACGCTGGCGTGGATCCATCATTAGGCACTAATCACCACTAACCCTCCTAACAGACACTAATGAGCGGGCCCGGCGATGGGTCAAATCTCAGTCAACACGGGGTTAACCCCTAATTAACTATGAGCATATGACATGTGGGACCGGGTCGTTAGGTTGACCCTGGTCAACCCTCTTGACTTGCTGACGTCACAGTGACGTCATGCTGGCGCAATAAGTCCTTTTCTGGATTTGATTTATTTCTAAATAACCAGGAAATTCCAAAAAATGTCTAAAACTTCTAAAAATCATAGTAATTCAACCATAGCTCCAAATGAAACAAGTTATATATGAAAAATGATCAGAAAAATCCAATCTATCCATCTGCACTGGTTTCATGAATGATAAAGCAACTTAAACCTGATGTTTATATCAAAACATGATAAGGCACTATTTAAATTCATAATTTGAGTTTGCGATTGAACCTTTGGTTCAAAATGACCCAAATCCATCTGGTTGTAGTTGCACTAGGCCAACACACTCATATTGCCATGTCATGAGCATGCATCATATTGTGCATTGCATTGATTGTGTTTCTTTCTCAGTTGCCGGTAATTGCCCCCTCTCGATAGATGCGTTTCGACGATGAGATCGATGACATCGATGAAGAGATATGCTATTTTCAGAAGTGCCAGGCAAGCAGAACCCGCTTGTTCATTCCGATACAATCCCACTCTCTCGCTCCTGCTCTCTTTTACTGCATTAGGACAACAGCAATTCAATTGTTACATGCTGCGGTAGTTGAACCCCTTTCCTCTGCATGACCTGTCATTGCCACAGTAAATAGATGAAACCCACTAGCATGAGTAGGAGTTGTTTGAACCCTGATGTGCCTACTCATTCATGCTTGTTTGTCATGCCTGCTATTGCTTAAAGTTGTGTCAGATCTGATTCATCGGGGATGAATTGGAATGGTGATGAACATGTCCTACTGTGTGTGATCTAAGTGTGTGAACACGATTTGGTAAAGGTAGCGGTGAGAGGCCATGTAGGAGTACATGGTGGGTTGTCTCATTGAAACCGTCCTCAGGAACTGAGTTTTGTGTTTGTGATCCATGAACAGTTACTACCACGCATTGGGCTCCGGGAGTTCCAAGCTCTCTCGACTTATTAATCAACCCGATCTCTGTCCAGGAGTTGCAACTAGTTTCTGGTGTTTGTAGGTAGTGCTAGTAGTCTACCAAGTGGCACCCGGTACAGGTGGGCTTGGGACAGACTAGGTACAGTGGCATGGTGTACCAAGTGGCACCCGGAGGGTGGGCTTGGGAACCCTGCTCACATCGTTTGGGGCCGTGAGCGACACCTCGGCCGGATCTGCTAGCGGATGGAACCTGAATAGGCGATAAACCTGGACGAGAGACTTGTGTGGTTAGTCAGGTCGTGGCCGACTCCCTCGCCAGGATTCCGCTTGAAGGTTGCCAAGATACATGACGTGTACATGGCGGTAAGTGGCGAGAGCATGTGTGAAGAAGTACACCCCTGCAGGGTTAACATCATCTATTCGAATAACCGTGACCGCGGAAAAGGACTTCTGGGTTGCCTGTACAATTCATAGACAAGTGAAAGTGGATACTCTAAAATGCGCAAGATAAGCGTGAGTGCTATGGATGGTGTTCTTGTAGGAAGACGGGAGCGGATCCATAGTGGTGTATTGGTTGGTGAATATGTGGACTCGTGTGCGCCACCTCAAAAGAGTTACTAGTAATCGTAGTTCAGGATAGTCACCGAGTCAAAGCTGGCTTGCTGCAGTTAAACCCCACCATCCCCTTTGTTGATAATGATGCATATGTAGTTAGTTCTGATGTAAGTCTTGCTGGGTACATTTGTACTCACGTTTGCCTATTTTACGTTTTTGCAGAGACTTCCGTCTCACTTGTAGTTCCGCGTGGACTTCGACGTTTAGCTTGTTACCTCGGCTACGATCTTGTGCCCTCGGCAGGATCTGGTAGATAGTCAGGCTTCTCAGCCTTTTTAATTTGTAGATGTCTGTACTCAGACATGTTAAGCTTCCGTTTGTGCTTTGACTTGTATGCTCTGAATGTTGGGTCATGAAATCCGTGTTTGTAATACTTGGCTCCTCGGAGCCTATTGAATAAAATAATTGAGTTGTAGAGTCATGTTGTGATGTCATGTTGTATTTGCACATATCGAGCATATTGTGTGTATGTTATTGAAAAGCTTGGTATGTGTGGGATCCGACTATCTAGTTGTTTATCCTCGATAGCCTGTCTTACCGAGAAATGTCTCCTAGTGCTTCCACTGAGCCTTGGTAGCTTGCTACTACTCCGGAATACTTAGGCTGGCCGACATGTGTCCTTCTTTGTTCCTGTATCTGTCCCTTCGGGGAAATGTCACGCGGTGTCTACCGGAGTCCTGTTAGCCTGCTACAGCCCGGTTTACCGAAGTCCTGCTAGCCCAGTTGCTACAGCCTGGATTCACTCGCTGATGACCGACACGTTCGTTGCTGGGTCATGTATGCCTGTCCTTGTAAGTTAGCGCCACTTTGGGTTCACGACTAGCCATTACAGCCTGGGCTCCTTGTCATATGGATGCTAGCGACACTATCATATACGTGTGCCAAAAGGCGCAAACGGTCCCGGGCCTGGTAAGGCGACACCCGTGGGAATACCGTGCGTGAGGCCGCAAAGTGATATGAGGTGTTACATGCTAGATCGGTGTGCCATTGAGTCGGGGTCCTGACAGCTTACCTGGGCCTGGTAAGGCGACACCCGTGGGAATAGCGTGCGTGAGGCCGCAAAGTGATATGAGGCGTTACATGCTAGATCGGTGTGCCATTGAGTCGGGGTCCTGACAATGTATGAGTGTCTGCATTTGTATTGTGTTTAAAAAAATATTTATGCAAATAGGATGCGCTGGCACCCGGGTGCACCCAGTTCCCTTCTTGTGTAAGTCCATCTTTTTCAACTCTGGCCTCTAATATACAGACAAATATAATTTGATGCGGTGGAATAGTATGGTTACCTACCCACCAAAATAAATACCTATTGAAAAATATAAGGGCAGCGCTCTGCGCCGGCGCGCCGGCCCAATTTTTCGGCCGGTCAGCCCAGATCCGTCCGATTTGCACGCGCGCAACCGTCAGATCTCTCCTCCTCCTCCCCCCGCACCCCATCTTCAACCTCCCGCACGGAAGAAAGGGAGAGGAAGGACCGAAGGAGGGCGCCGCCCCCGCACACGCTGCCCCCCTCGCCTCGCCTCGCCTCCTCATCTCCTCTCACCGCCGGTTGTCCCTCGTCGCCGACCCCCGCCATCGGTCGCCGACGAGCTCCGTCATGGTCGGATACCCGCCAAGCTCTTGGCCAAGCGGTTGAAGCTCCGCGCCCCACGGTTGTAGCATCTGATGCGCCACCGCCACCCCGTCCATCCTTGCCGTCGAGCTCGTCGCAGGGTGCACGCTGCAGGCACCGCAGTCGTCTTCTTCCCTAAGTAAGCCAATTCCACATGTCGCCGTTGTAGCAAAACAGCCCGACGTCTGTAGCTTTTTAGAATCCCCGATGTAGCAAAAAAACAAGCGACTCCACTTCGCCCTGTACCACTCCCTTGATGTAGCAAAACAAATCGCAGGTTCTAGCTTCTATAGATGCTGATTCCAGCAATTCTGCTTGCTGGTTGAAACCTAATTGTGTTGCCCCTTCGAGCAAAAACGATGACGACTACCCAGCTGCTCTCAACTGTCGCAACAAATACCGTGATTGGTTCCAGCAAAAAAATTGATGGTTCCAGCAAAAAATCAGAAGGGGTGGTAGCAAAAATCAAAGACATTAGTAACAAATTTTTTGAGTGGTTCCAGCAAAAAAATGGATTGAAGCAAAATTAAAAAAATTGATCGAAGCAAAATAGAATCATGCCTCGTTCACAAAAAAAGAGCTCCCGTGCCTGCAGCACCTCGATGCGCCGTTCATGGATGTAGCAAAACAAAGCGTTAGTCGTAGCAAAAAAGCACGACGGAGATGTAGCAAAACATTGTCGTCTCCGTCATCGCGGGTCGCGACTCCGCTATGTCGCATGTAGCAAATTTTCTCGCCGGTGGTAGCAAAATTAAAATACGGTGGTAGCAAAAAATGCTCTTGTCCAGCAAATAAAAAAAATGATAGTAGCAAAAAATATGTCTGGTTGCAGCAAAAAAAGACACTGGTTCCAGCACAACAGAAAAGGAAGGAGTTGTAGCAAAACGGGGGGCACGCCCAGCGGCGATCTCCTGTTTTTTGGCGGCTGTGGAGGTGCTCGCAGCAACGGGGGGCCTGGAGTTGTTCTGCAGTGAAAAAGCTCACAGAACGTTGTGCGGATTCCATGGCTGATGTGTGTGTGAGAGAGAGAGACAAAGGGAAGGAGGCGAGTTTGAGGGGACGAAGTGTGCTCAGGAAGAGATAAGGATAGAGAGGTCAAAGCGATGTGCGGGTCCACACTAATAAAACGTGCGCGTGGGGAAGTCGCACGATCCCACTTAATCGGGCGTCGCGCGTGAGACCGGCCGAACGCTTCGGCCGGCGCTCCGGCCCCAAACATTTACCAAAATATAATAACTCAAATAATAAACTTAGGTAAAAAGTTCACAATAAGAAATTGAACATATAAACACAGCTACGCTACCCGCCTAGCGAGAGCACCTGCGAGGGCAAAACGAGCTGTGCCGCTCGATGATTTCACCGCAGTACGGATTTCACCATGGCAGCAGGCCCTCCGTTCATTCCTATTATAGCTTGCCAGCTTCTTTGGTACTCAATGACAGGTGAGGCTCGTGAGCCATGTACCCAGTTAATCGTGTGGTGTTTTTGTGATTATGGATGACCAGAAAATTTACTGCCGTGTGCCTGCGTGGGAGGATAGAAACGTGGGGTGGGACCTTGATCATAAAAATATCGGCCTCCTCCTCTCATCGCTCGATTCCTCCTCTCCTCCCTGCCGCCGCCGCCTCCTCTTCTTCCCTAGACCATGCCTCCTCCCCGCTCCTCGTTCTGCCGCCTCCTGCTGCTCCCGCACGGCAGCCGTCTTCCATCCGGCGTATCGCCTAGCGGAGCAAGTGGCGGATCTGCCACCTCTCTCCTCGCCGGTAAGGAGAAGCCAGACTGGTGCTGGGGAGAGCCGGAGACGGGGACAAGAAGCAGTAGCTAGTGGTCGGCTCCTGCTGTGGTGGAGTGGAGCTGCAGGGAGAGGAAGGAGGCCGGCGACAGGGGAAAAGAACATGCCGGCTCTGGTTCGTCATGGAGAACACAACTGCTCGCCCTCCTCTGCCTCTTCTTCTCTGGTCCATGGATTCGTTGTAGGTCTCATGTTCTCTATCCAGCATTATTCCTTCTCCGTTTTGTTGCTTCTTGATTTCGTTTTATTCTTGATTGATATGCTCATGTTGCAGGTGGGTCTCTATTGGCGGTGTTGGGGATTGTAAGGCTTGTTCCATCTGGTTTTAGGAGCGTGTGTTGCTCCTATAAAATTTTCTCAGGTTATCTCTCTTCTTCTTGTTGCTATCTTAGTTCATTCTTTTGTTCGTACAAGGGATTTCGAGATTTGCTTCTCAGCTCCTAATCGTTTGAGCCATTGGAGTTAGTGTACACTCCTATATCTAATTAGAAATCACATACTTGTCTCCTGGTTGGGGAAATTAAAAATTGGTTTGCAGTACTTCCATGCCTTCTAATTAGATGGTTGAAATTTGTCAACTCCGCTGACTCGACTATGGCATGCTACAAGCCTACAACCCCGACCCAGCCCACTTATGCAGTAATATGCTCGTGTGACCGCTCCTTTTCAGGATTTTGTTTATTCAATATTACTTGATTTGTATTACTTACTAAACTTGATGGTTTGACTTATATATAAGTTCCTTGAGGGAAAATCACAAGGCCTGTAGCCATTCTTACGCACGGGATATTGTTCTGAAACAAGTTATCTTCCCCTCGTGTTCTGCTCTTCCATCGTGTCTGATTCTAAAATTTGTTTCTTGCAATGTGTGATATGTCTGTTTACTTTCATTTTTGAGGAAAAGTAAGCTCCTATGCATCATAGGACTATTTGGTTAGCTAATATTTTTAACAATGATCTGTTGGCGAATCTGTTTCTTTAGTTTTAAAATCTAACTTGTCCGTACCGATTAAGAGGTCTGCTTGTACTGTTTACATCACTAGGCTGAGTCCATCATTGGTGGTGGTTATTGTCCAGGTTTGGCAGCAAATCAACTACTCTGAATGAGGCCATCCACAGCTTCTCACGAGTAACATGCATACGCGAACACGTTGATCCAAGGTAATGAAGGAACCTGTTCTATTCTCGAATATTGATTATCGCACAGTTGAAACTATTAAGAATAAGATAAGCATGTCATTCATGTAGGGTTATGTTTTGTGTATTCTATTTTCGTGGGCTATGCTATGTGTTTCAGTGCCAATGACTCAACAATCATTTATCAATCAGTGTGTATTTTGTTCTCATCAGCAATGATGCATATACATGTAAGTGGCGATGGTGATATGGTTCAGACAGATATTTTAATCATTTCCTTTTCTTGATCAATTTTATGCTTCCATCGATCTACAGTAATATAGATCACAAACCTGACACTTCTAGGTGGAACTTTGGGGTGTAATATTTATTTCACTGCTTCATGGTTCATTGTAGCAATGCTGGCTGTCAGGGAAGATGCTGTTAAGCACAAAGTGAGTGAGTTCCTAGCGAATTCCTCGAGCAAAGTTCATATAACTGTTGTCTCATAAGCATTCATGTGTATTATTTATCAGACCAATTGCAAAATTGCAATAATTGTTGGGTGCTGGCTGGCGTACTCGAGCCTGGGGTGGACAATTTAATTTGTCTGTATTAGTGCAGCAGCAAGCCAGAAACACTGATGTTGTTTCTTGTTTTATTGCTTGTGCACCGTCCTTAACAAATGAAATGGGCAGCAGGCTTTTGATATTTTAGTCCTCTGGCCTTGTATGCAGTACTTTGCTAGATTATTGCAGAAACATTGAAAGAACTGCAAATGTGTAGCCCCCGAATTAGGAGACTAGAAACAATTGAGCTTTTTTGCCAAAAAAAAATCTAGGATTTTACATCACTAATTAGCCCTTCATTCTTATATGCTTTTGCATTTGCTGCATTCCCGCTTTCAGGTCGTTCCATTGTTTTCACGCCTTCGCTTTAGCATGCCAAGTGTAATTCAGTTCATATGTACATGTACTATTTTCAGGTCGTTTCCTTGTCCTATCTGGTGCATGTTTGGTTTGGTTACCCTTTGTATACCAGTCATTTGAGAACGATGCAAGATTTGTTCTTACATAAATAGACATCACAAGTGGATTTCCATTTACCTGAACACTTGCAGAATTCAGTGCTCGGAGAAGTCTGCTACGCTAACTTGTGGGTTCAGATCCTTATTATCAGATCGTGTCACTCTTTCGACTCCAAAACCGATGAGCTCTGGAAAACGGTATATCTCTACCTCCTATTCCTAGCACTACTCATTTATGAAACAATTCGTTCCCTATACTGCATTTAAATATCTTGCATTTGCACACAATTTGCAATAGCAATCCGTGGCTTTCATGTAATAAGGTGAAACCTACTCTTGCAGGCTCCTGATTGTGTGTGTGTATTTTGTAGCTTCATCGCCTTATGGCATCAAGATGCAGCTGCTCATATGATTTCACAGTTTGGCAAGTACCATAGAATTTGTGGTTGACTGTTTACATCCAAAATCATCGTGTTAGTACTTAGTACTGAAGCTAATTTCTACATTGTTAATAGAGTTGCCTTGATGTTTCCCGTACTAGAAAGATCTATCTATGATCTATTTTCTAACCATCTAAGACTGTAGTCATATATACTCCATACAGTAACAATATATGTTGTTGTCAGTTTGCTGATTATTTATCTCTCCCAGCTTGTTTTTATGTCTAGTAAGATTGCATAAGAAGCTGACATGTAAATGTAGATCATGCAGCTTTATGGACATGCATCAGATTCATATTATAATAAAGTTTTGCCTTCATACTATAAATCCATTCATTGGAGCTATATATCATATACAGTACCATTTAGGCTGGTTCATGAGTAAAATGTTGTTTTTAATAAATTTAAGGTTGTTCCTTGTTTGCTTTTTGTTTGCTAGCACTAATGCTGATGTAAGAAAACAAAGTATAGTTCATATTTTAAATCATTTATGTCCATATCGTCTGATGCTAATGTATGAACTTTATATGGTTTGGTTTAAACGATATCAATAAAAGAATATACATTGTGGAAATTAAATAAATCCTACAAATCGAATTAGGAAATTATTGTTACTGGCATTCGACGAGGAAAAGGAGACCCCGGAGGAAGTTACTGCGTCGTTGTGGTGGCTCGATCGATGCGGATTTTGATGTTCATTGTTTTGATCTCGACATGGATTGGGTAGTGGAGAATTGGTACTGGGGATAGAGAAATTGTTATTTGTGTTGCTGATTTTTTATTTGGGCATGGATGTGATCAAGTCTCGAGACTCATGATTCTTTTTCAGTGTCAATCAATGGTTTCCTTAATTGCAAGACAGCGACTCTCCATGTTATTGATCTGGTACAATGTTGTTGTGCGTGAGGACGACTCAGGGAAAGGTGCAACAAGGCAGTGCTCGCGTTGCAGTGGACTGGAGTCCGCCATCACCACCGACCATTGCTCGCCGATCGTCGTCCCTCATCCCCCGTCTAGGTTGCACGTCTTTGGCCTTGTCATCTTCTTCCTCCCAGTTTTCTACTCTTGCTTTCATAGGTTCTTTGACAATCTAATATTGATTTCTTGATTTTTTTTTGAACAAGATGTTTGCGGATCAGGCGAAGAAGAGAGGTAGGATCTTGAGGAAGAGTCAGGAACATGGTGAACCTCTTGGCCATCGCAACCCGACAGCTTGGGCGACAATGAACAGGGGTATTTCTAGCCCATCAATCTACAGGGCTCAGGTCCTGCACATGGTATATCTAGCCCATCAATCTGCATGATATATGTTCCTACACTACACTGTAGCGCCGCGCCAATCTGTAGCTCAGATTTCCTTGTCTTTGGCTAACAATCCCTTTCTTTTGCCAAGCTATCGACTTGCTTGCTGTTGGGCGAGATTGGTTGCAACTTGTCTGCCTCGATTCTAATTCTCTGTGTTATCCATCTACATATGCCTACCATTGTCGGCTATGTTTTCAGCCCAAACAGTTGTAGCTCAGATTTCCTTGCCTTTGGCTGGCCATCCCTTTCTTTTGCCACGCCATCGACTTGCTTAATGTCGGGTGAGATTGGATGCAACCTATCTGCCTTGATTCTAATTCTCCACATTATCCATCTACATATGCCTGCGATTGCCAGCTATGTTTTCTGCCCAAACAACATATGTAAAGTATGCTGGTGGAAGTGAGAGAGAATTTAAGAGGGGGAGAAAGAGTGAGAGAGACAAATGATAGGGAAAAAGATAGCTAGGCAACAAATGTTGTGGTATATAGGTTGTTATAAAATCGGTTGCTACTCTCCTGTTTAATTAAATGTCCATGAGCTGATTTCTGCTCTATGCTTGGAGTCGGCACATTCATTAAGGTTTATCTATCAGACTGAGCAAATGCATTTGAGTTCGTCTATTTCTGAATTTATGATTCTGCTTCGATGTGTATTTTCCACGCCTGAGTCATTCATGGTAGTTTTGCTAGCTGCCTCCTTGTTTTGGCGCTGCTTAGATTTAGTTACCTTTACTTCACGTTTGTCATTTCCAATCCTAAATAGTTAGCAACTTTAGCATGATTTGACATTCATGTGAATGATGCCATTGTTCTGCAAATAAAACCATAGTCACCTGCGCATGTGTTGTCATTAATTGTGCTATGAGAAGTTGATAATAATGCAGAATTCTATGTTTGGGATCTTGGATTTAGATGAAGGCCTCCTGTTGCATTAATCTTGTTTATAATACCAGGTGTTTGCTAGAGAAAATCAAAAGAAGCAACCTGAATGTCAATGGGGTGATGGCAGTGACATATTTAACATGAGGTGTTGCATCTAGGTACCTACTTCACCGATCATTCTGTTTCATCTGCAACTACTACTTGCAATTCAGATTTCAAAGGATGTTTAGAATCAGAATAGAACTAAATTGGTTCTGTATGACTTATCAAATTTACACACGCCTCAATCATAGTAAAATCTGGAAGGAGACGTAAAAGAATCAAAGAAAAGTAGAGATGCACAATAATTTTTGCTTTTCAGGGATTGTTCTTGGGTTCAGCTTTCGCTGGCAAGTTGTTATTATAGAGTTAGCCCTATCTTTTTGAATCATCATATGTACTCAAGAGCCTTATAAATTATGCAACTAGCTAATCATTGGAACTTTAATACTCGGCTTTATTTATAGATAGCACAACTTCATGTTAGTTGCCATTTTATTGCTACAGATATGATGTTGTTCTGATTGTATATTTGATAATTATATCCATGTGGATGTACGTGGTCTTCAAAGTTATTGAAAGATTTAAAGCATAAGCAAGCTTGTTAAATTCCTTTGGTACGTCATATATCCTTCTGCCCCATTCCTATGCTTTAGAGGTTTATAGTAAGAAGATATGAGATATAGTCTTTCCTTTTCAGTATATCTGAAAGAATATGAGCGAGGTTACTAGCTCACACATATAGTTTGATTATTAAGTTTCTAAATAAGTTCAGCCTCAGAGCACATATTTTGCATCCATTGCTTATTTAATCCATTGAGATGCTTTTAACTGCATCTTAATCTGTACTTGGTAGGTTCTACAGGATTCGCTGATGGATGTGTGAATGTGAGCAATCAGGATATAAATTTGTTCCAACAACAAGACATGCTGATTAGATTCAGGAATATGTTGGTACGTGTCAGCTTTGCAGCTTCAAGTTGTAGGACTAATATTTGGCACCTGACATGAGGTTGAGAGATACCATGATTTAATTACATATGACATGCCTTGTGCAGGGCACATAAAATATATCTGATATCTCTTTTTTGTTATGTATATTTTTGTCCTTTCTACCCTAATTCAGTAGCATCATTTTTTTATGTTACTTCTTTATATGGTTGTTGCTTTCACTATCTGAAATATATGTGAAATGAATTTGAGTTAGCTTACTTTAGTATCAAGGTAAAAATTTCTTTGTTGTCAAGAAGCGCCAAAATCCAAGGTGATAATAATTTTTTGCTTGACTGTTTGTTGACGACCAGTAAATTGTTGAAGTGTGTTCGATAAAATTGGCAATGTGATCGGAAGGTGGTGTCCAAGAATTCTGTGGTTTGATGGCACTAGGGGCAGGAGGTGCTGATTTAATCAGACTAAGAAGATGCCTAAATAAGCTGCGAGGCTGCCTATTATAACTGTGTTTCTAAGTCATTGTACTATATGTAAACCAATTTAAGTCATTCTACCATCTATAATAAAATCCACATTGCATTATCTTTCCATCGACATCTTTTACTTACTCACTACTAACATTGCTTCTAACTGGCTTTTTGCGCCATTGGCGCAACCGGGTCATCTAGTATGTATAAAAGACACTGCATATTGATATCTAAATGCTATGTACTCCCTTTGTCCCACAAAATAAGACCGTATTTCAAGCTAGCTTGAAAAATGGTCTTATTTTGTGGGACGGAGGGAGTAGATTATTATAAAGGGAGTCATACAATGAGCAGTTGTCACGGGACACCTTAGCGGTGAATTCGTGTGAACCACTCCAAAGCTATCCGAGTCAAACCTTGCACACGTATGTAGCATGTCTACATATAAGTATTTTGTATTGTCAAAGATTCATTGGCTCCAATCAACTGGAATGAGGAGGCTCTTTTTTTCCTGAAAGGGATGGAAGAGGTGGCAATTGACGTTGACATAGAAGAGGCCAGTAAGGAACTTATCTAGGAAAAGAGTAGTACGTGTTCCGTGTGATGGATTATGGGTTGATCACGAAACTGAAGCGAAAAGACATGAAAAAAAAATCTCAAATTGATGGTGAAAACGAATGGTGGATCATGTAGCTAGAATATATTACTTGATCTTGCTATCTAGATCCAGATACCGGCATGACAATACATTAAAAGAGGTGAGGCCTCCCTATTCCCCACCGGGTGTGTGTATCCATGTGATGGATCTCCCTTCGTATATTCAAACAGGTTTGCCACCGTGGAAATGTATGTAGTTTCATTGTCTAGGAGAAGTATGTTTTGTTAGAAAAGATAAGGATTGTTTATTCTCAACTTTGATTCAGAAAATCTTACCATGAGATGTCGCCACCAGTTGTTGATCTAATCAAGATAGTTCTGGTAGGCTGATTGGTGGTCGTTCGCCCGTTCAAAGGTAAGTCCTAAGATCCGCACTTCACGGCGATAACATAGAGGATTGGCATTACACAGACCGGGTTGTATAAAAACCTCTCGTTGATTATTGATGAGCTCGATAAGATCGCAGAAGTATGTACACCGCCTGATTAGGAGATTGAGCTTAAAAGCCAATCCAATTAACATATTGCACGTCTACTGTGAGATTAGAAGATGAAACAGTACCGAAGGTCAAAATCTTAATTCATTATTGCAGGTGATAGTAACACAAGCTATTTTTCATATGGTGACCAATGATCGACATAGGAAAAGGTTGTTCCCAGTAGGATGAGGGGCCAACCGAGGGGCAAGCATACCTCAAGGAATACATAACGTAAAAGTTATTTTGAGTTTCCAAAGGAAAATAACATTTCTCTTGACGAGTCCTGCACGGAAGGGACATTCCCCATGTTTAATACGAGGAAAATGATCTTCTTATCTCTCCATTTACTAAGAAGGGAGGTGAGAGCGGTTGTGTCCAAATGGAGCACAACGAAGCTCTCGGACCGAATGGCTTCACAATAGAGTTATATCAAAACTTTTTGCATGTCATTAAGGATGAACTTATGGAGTTGTTTGGCCAGCTTCATGTCGGTCAAACTCGATATGTTCTGGCTTGCCTAAGACAAATGAGTTCAATCGGGTTCAAAAATATAGACCCATATGTCTCATCAATATTAGCTCTCAAATTTTAACGAACGTACTCAATGCGGTGGCATATCACGTAGTTCAGCCCACACAGACATCCTTCATGCAGGGTGGGAATATCCTAGACGGGAAAGCAATCATGCACGAGACTGTGCATAAACTCCACCATACAAAGTTGAGCATGGTGGTATTTAAGGTGGACTTCAAGAAGGGCTATGGCATTTTCAAATGGCCTTTTATGCAACAAACTCTAATAATGAAGGGCTTCTCTGAGCAATGGCGCACATGAGTCCATAGTTTCATGACTAAAGGTAATGTGGACATAAAAATCAATGATGACATTGCTCATTACTTTCAACAAAAAGTGACTACGACAAGGAGACTCGATGTTCCCAATGTTATTTAACATTGTAGGATGATATGCTAGTGAACATCTTAGAGTGCGAAAAGAATTCTAGGAAAATTTGTTGAGTGGTGCCACACCTAGTGGATGAAGAATTGTCCATTCTTCAATACGCGGATGGTACAATTATTTTTATAAAGCATGGTCACAAAAAAGGCTAAGAACATGAAGCTAGTGTTATCAGTGTTTTAGAAATTGTCGAGTCCTAAAATAAACTTCATACTAATGATTTATTTTGCTTTGGGAAAGCCAAGGGGGGTTATCATGTCCAAATTATTTGTTTGTAAGCAAAGCATGTTCGCACCTTGGTATTTGGTAATCCCAATGCATTATTATAGGTCCTCAAATGTTCATTAAAAATAATGTGTGTGAGCAGTTAGAGAAAACTCCCTACTTGGAGGGGCAAGTTTCTGTCCGCTAGAAGGAGGCTCGTACTTATCAACATTATGCTCAACAATAGGTTTTTTTACTGGCTCTCTTTTTCCTAAATTCCATATGGGGTGCTCCATAAGCTGGACTAGTTTAGGTCCATACTTCCATGGCAAGTGACGATGAAAATTAAAAATAAATATATACTAGCTAAATGGCGTGTAAATTGACATCCAAAAAGAGCAAGGTGGTCTTGGAATTCAAGGCCTCGAAGCCAAAATTGGCTTTCTCGTAAATGGCTTTTCAAGCTTCTAATTGGGGAATGGGGTATGGAAAAATAATAAGGACATCCCTACTAAAATAACACCCCAAGGACACGCGGCCATGCCAACTCAAGTTCCAGAAACACAAGGACCAATGACTAGACTTTCACATGCTAACTCAAATATCACAAACTTTCATTTCTAGGAACTATTCTAAGTGTTTATGATAATATGATGATGCCTAAGTGAGATGTATTTATATTACTCATGAATGAAGGATCTAGCATGGACAAGCCAAACATGCACTGAAGTGTAATCAAGGATGGAGATGGCGTCAAGCATACAAGGAGCAAGAAGGAAGTTGCAAGTCGAGATTCTGGGACTTTAAAGCCACCATGATGACAAGTGAAGACATGAAGAAATGTACAAGATGGCACTTTATAATTCCGTTCATCGTAATCTATAGGTGTTGCGCTACTCAAATTTGGGCTATGTTGATATATTTTCAGAGTAAAAGACTACGTGTAGTTTTTAGACTCTTTATTTAGGGAAGAGATCAAACTTATCCCCTTAGGGCATTCAATTAGGTTTTGGTTTTGTTGGTTTGAGGACATTGTTAATCAAGTACTTCATCTTATATCCATAACTCATATTGCACCTAGGAAATTATTGTTTGTTCTTTGGTTGCATACATGGATTAATCTTCATAATCAGGTTGAATGTGTTTCTAACACCATCAAAAACCATACTAGAGTTGGCTTAGCGATTGCTAAGCCACACCGTCGAGTGAACGGTGTGGCCAGGTAATCAAAGTCAGCTCCAACAAAATCAATACTATCACATTGAAAGATTAGTACACCCTTGTACAAAAAATCTCTTCTGAAACAATTACATGGGGTCGAAGGCTCTCTCCCATATTTACTGGAAGCCAATGGATACACACTTTTGGGCTGGTCTAACGTAGAGAAGTAATACTTCTTTCGCTTTGAATCTTTTTCTATTAAGGAACATTCGTAGATTGTTTTTGTAGGATATCTAGTTGGGCAATGTCACTCTCCGAGAACAATATCTAGCCCTGTACCATAATGTTCGGAATAAAGAGACGCAATTGCACAAGTGTTGGGTACGTCCTGAATCATGTGATCTTTCGGAAAGATTGGTTGGGCTTCGACTTGTGAGGTTAAATTATCGCCAGGGCACAATATATTTTGCTGGACCCTGCATCAGAATGGAAGCTTCTCGATGGACTCTATATACCATACACTTGTCCATTTTGATGCTCCAGTGATACATAATAAATAAATTCAGAAAATGAAGATGCCCTTGCAAACCAAAAAAATCTATTGGAATACTGCAAAGATGTGGCCCTAACTAAGGACAACTTAGCAAAGCCCAACTAAATTGAAAGTAGGAAAGTTTGCTTCTTCCATTAAAATGAAAAAATCAAATATCTTTTCTTCCAATGTGAGTTTAAGTGCACTCAGACAGGTCGCCCTAACTTGTATTGCCTCGTAGTGTTGCCAATATGTTGGCAGTTGGTTAGCAAGCGTTGATCCAAGAATAGAATACCCATCCAGGTGGGAGTAAAAACGTTTGATCACCTTGGCTATGTAGGATTGATTTGTTCTTTTGCTAATAAATGCTTCTCTCCACAGCAGGTTATCTACCAACGTACACATTGACTGTTCGTGATGTATTCTCAAGCGAATGAAATTTCAACCACTGTTTTACAGTGGTTTATGAACCTTTGCTAATAATTTGGGTAATGTTATGACCGGCGTCACTTATAGTCGAAGGAGGCCCAATGGCGCGTCTAGTTAGGGGCTTAGCCCAACTTATCTTTATTTTTATTAGTACCTCGAGGATTATATAAATATTTGTAAGGCCACGTTTTAGAATTAAGCAATAAGTCATAACTATTGCCCGGCCTCCTTCAGGAGTCGGAACCCTAACCCTAGCCGCCTCCTGCGCCATCTCCTCCTCCTTCGTCGCGCGAACGCTCATGCCCAGCTCCTCGCCACCCTTCCTTCCACCCCTACAACCTAAGAGCTAGGTCTGGTAGGATCCCAGCTCCTATCAATCTAGTATCAGCTGTCTTGGGATCGGTCATGTCTACACCTCTTCCCACCGCCACCCTTCCGCCGCCGACCACCACCATGCCGCTGGCCACCTCTGTGGCTGGGGCGCCGTCCTTGTCGGGGCCGATGTCCTCTGCCGTCTAGAAGCCACCGATCGCCACCCCCATCCTCTTCACCCCGAAGGAGATGACGGCTGCCCTCCGGGACCTCACCCAGGCGACCGTGGGCATCCGCACCTTCTTCGTGAGCCCCTATGGGCCGCAGCCGTCTAGGCCCTTCGCCACTGCAGTTGCCGCCGTGGCAGCCGCCCCCCTCGGCAACCCCCTTCGCCCCTGCCGCGCGGCAGCCGCCACCCACGGCGCACATCCGCACCTCCACCATGCAGCAGCAACAACAATGCTCCATCACTCCCACCGTGGCACTGCCGCACCACCTGCTGCAGCTACCGCCGCCGGCAACCTCGGCGCAGGGCGCCCCAACGACGGCTCAGGGCGTGCCCATCCACCAGGTCCAGTTCCCTCCATCGCCACCACCGCTACCAACCTGGCTCGCCGGGTCCCTCAAGCCGGTCTACACGAGGGCCTCCGAACAGCCGCACGTGCTGCCCCCGTCGGTGCCGCCCTCGGCCATCCAGTTCGGCAGGCCCTCGGGCTCCGCTGACCCCTACGCCGACGTCGACGGGGACCTGTTCTAGGGTGTCCCTCTAATGCCAACCTACTCGGCGTCGTCATCCTCACTACTCCGCACCGATGAGGTGTACCCCTCCTCGTCCACGGCCAGACGCCACCACGCTTCTCCAAGCTTGAGTTCGCCACCTATGACGGCATGGTGGACCCCCTGAACTGGCTCAATCAGTGCGACCAATTTTTCAGGGGGCAACGCACTCTCGCGTTCGACTGCACCTAGATCGCGTCCTATCACCTCTAAGGCGCTGCAAGAACGTGGTATTACGCCCTCGAGCAGGACGAGAGCGGCATGACCCCATGGGAGCGTTTCCACGAGCTTTGCCTATTACGCTTCGGACCGCTAATACGCGGGAGCCGGCTGGCGGAGGTTGGGCGCCTACCCTTACCTCTATGGTGCAGGTCTTCGTCGACTGCTTCCAGGCCCTGGCGTGCCACGCGCCCGGCGTGACGGTTCGCCAGCAGGCTGAGCTCTTAGTTGGCAGTCTACCGGATCATATCCGCATGGATGTGGAGATGCGGGGACAACAGGACCTCCATACGGACATGTACTATGCCCGCGCCTTCGGCGTTGCGCGGTGGCCATGCAGCAGGCGTCAATGTCGCAAGGCGCCCGATTGCCCGCCCAGCCGCCACTGAAACCACCAGCGCCGGGGCGTCCAGCCCAGGCCCCCACAACGCCCAACGCGTCGGCCGCGACGCGCCCCTTCCGTTGGCTCACCCCGGCCGAGCAGCTCGAGCGCCGCCGTCAGGGGCTGTGCTACAACTGCGACGAGCCCTACGTCTCGGGCCACATTTACCCGTGCCTATTCTACTTTGAGGCTGCAGACTACATTGAGGAGGATGTCGCCACCATCGGGCTGGGCGACCTGGCCCCTCCATTGGCTCATGAGATTCCGTCGGGGCCGGCCCAGGCAAATGCCCTCGTCGTCTCCCTCCATGCACTAGCGTGCATCCGGATGGAGAAGACTATGCTGCTGCCAGTAACGATCAACGGTGAGCGGTTCCTCGCACTCCTGGACACGGGCTCCACCCACAACTTCCTGCCAGGGGCCACCATGCGCCGCATGGCGCTACAGCCGACCGACAGAGAGCAGTTACGCGTTACCGTGGCCAATGGTGACTGTCTCCACTGCCAGGGTATTGCTAGGCATGTCCCCATCGTCATCGGTGCCTTGCACTTCACCGTCACCTGCGTCGGCATCGACTTGGGCTACTTCGACTTCATCCTCGGCGTCGATTTCTTGAGGACTCTGGGTCCCATCCTCTGGGACTTCGACACCATGACGATGATTTTCTGGCGCCTGGGTTGCCGCGTTCGGTGGGAGGGCGGCGGCGGAGGCGGTTCCTCAGCCCCATTTGACGGCGGCCGCCGTCGACGTTGAGCATCCCCTGTTGGCTAGCATGTTGTAGCAGCACAGTGACCTCTTCGACGAGCCACAGGCCTGCCACCGGTCCGGCCCTACGACCACCGTATCCACCTGCTACCGGACACCGCTCCCATCGCTGTGCGGCCATACCGCTACCCCCAGCTGCAGAAGGACGAGATGGAGTGGCAGTGTGCGGTCATGCTCGCCCAGGCCATCATCCGGATCTCGATGTCACAGTTTTCCGTGCCAATGCTCCTCGTTGCAAGGCCGATGGTTTGTCGCGTTTCTGCATCGACTACCGCACTCTCAACGCCAATACGTCCAAGGACAAATTTCCTATCCCCGTCGTGGATGAACTCCTGGACGAGCTAGACGGGGCACGCTTCTTCACCAAGCTCGACCTCCGTTCGGGATATCACCAGGTGCGGATGCACCCGGACGATCTCGCGAAGACGGCCTTCCGCACTCATCATGGCCACTTCGAGTTCTTGGTGATGCCCTTTGGCCTCTCCAATGCCCTGGCGACATTCCAGGCATTGATAACTACGTGCTCCGCTCCTACTTGTGCCGGTTTGTGCTTGTTTTCTTTGATGACATTCTTATCTACAACTCATCATGGGTAGAGCACCTGCGGCACGTGGCCATCGTCTTCAACGAGCTTCGAACGGACCATCTGCACCTCAAGCGCTCGAAGTGCTCGTTCGGCATGACATCAGTCACCTATCTCGGCCATGTCATCTTGGCGGAGGGCATCACTATGGATGCCGACAAGGTCGCGGCGGTCGCGGCTTGGCCAACGGCGCACTTGTCGCGGGCCCTCCGCGGCTTCTTGGGCCTTGCTAGATACTACCGGGAATTCGGCCTCATCACGGCCCCACTTACGCGCCTGCTGTGCCGCGATGCCTTCTCCTGGGATACGGAGGCGACTGAGGCGTTCCAGACCCTCAAACAGGCTCTCACGACGGGGCCGGTCCTCCAGATGCCTGACTTCGACAAGTGGTTCATGGTGGATTGTGACGCCTCGGGCGTGGGGTTTGGCGTCGTCCTCCATCAGAGCGATGGGCCGCTTGCGTTCTTCAGTAGGCCCTTTGCCACGTGCCATCACAAGCTCACGGCTTACGAGAAGGAGCTTATCGGCTTGGTGCAGGTTGTGCGTCACTGGCGACCGTATCTTTGGGGGCGGCCGTTCCGTATTCGCATGGATTACTACATCCTCAAGTTCTTGTTGGACCAGTGCCTCTCCATTGTGTCGCAGCATCAGTGGATCAACAAGCTCTTTGGCTTCCACTTCACCGTCGAGTACCGTCCGGGCCGCCTCAACACCGTGGCCAACGCACTGTCCTGCTGCGACACCGACCACGACACCGACACCTTCGCGGGGGCGGCCTTCTGCATCCGCTTGGGGCCCTTCTTCGCCCTCATCAACGACATCCGTCGGGCCACCACGAGCACTCCGGATGCGCAGCTCCTTCGGCAGTGCCTCGACGCCAGCGACTTGGAGGAGTCGTGGTGTATGGCTGATGCCTGCTCCTGCACGGGCGCCGGCTCTTTGTGCCGAATCACCCCGACCTCCTTCACCACGCCCTTCTGCTGGCCCACTCAGCCGGTCACGAGGGCATGCAGAAGACCCTCTACCATCTCAAATATGCCCTAGAGGCAATAATAAAAGATTATATTTCCTTGTTCATGATAATTGTCTTTTATTCATGCTATAACTGTATTATCCGGAAATCGTAATACACGTGTGAATACATATACCATAATACGTCCCTAGTAAGCCTCTAGTCGACTAGCTCGTTGGTCAACAGATAGTCATAGTTTCCTGACTATGGACATCAGATGTCATTGATAACGGGATCACGTCATTAGGAGAATGACGTGATGGACAAGACCCAATCCTAAGCTGATAAAAACCGGACGTCGTTGGCGAGATCCGATCCGTCGTTGCGGCCCGACCTTTCACGACACTCCACCACCAATAGCAGTAACCTCTCGTCCGCGCACGCGATGTACACGATGTAGAGGGTTTGAACCTTGCGGCCCAGCACGAGAAAACCAATCTCGACAAAGGTACTCACGCGCAAAACAATTTCCACGAAGAGAAATCGCAACACAGAGGTTTTCTAAAGATCCCTCCAAAACTTGATACGGGTGTCTACCCTAAAAACACATCGTGTCTATTTCATAAAAATATAACCTAAAATATTACAAAGGACTATATTGGCTTATATATTAGCCGACCATCTAACTTGGCTTGGAAAGCAAGCTGACCTTCTATCTCTTGTCACGCTCAAAAAGTTACATCTCGGCAGTTTTATTCCTTGTGGTAACTCTATTAAACCTCTATGGCTATACTAATCTTTTATTATTTATTTCCTGGCGTACGTGTCTCCCGCTGGTGGCCCCCAGCCGGAATCCTTGAGACTTAACGTCTTAAACATGTTGGAAATCATAGGATTGCTAGTTTTCCTGCAAGGCAAGAAGATGAATAAAAATTCTATCTGTATTCTCTTCTTGTTTAATTTGTGCGCCTGCTTCACGTTGTGAGAAAACTCCTCCCGATCTGTATCATGCACGTACACAACTTCTCTTCTAATCAATTTCTTGTCGGGCCCACTTGCATGCATGCGAACTAGTACTTGATTTCCTGATGCATGTAGACATGGAAACATTGCACCGTACATTGGTCTAAACTCAAGCAAACTCATATATTGTACATCCATGGTATGGTTACACATGATTCCTACTAATCCATCTTCATCTTGAAAAACGTCTGTAGCATATTTAGTACTAGATGAATACGTTGTTGTATCAACAGTGATCATCGCACTTAAATTACACGCGGCCATATCATCCTCTCCTCCTTGAAACGAAACCGTCCTCGGTTTCGAGTTGATGTCTTCAATAATATTTGTATTTGCAGGCTGAACGACGATAGAAAAAAATTCAGCAGCTTTGACCTTCTTCTTTTCTTCTTCTTTCTGCTCTTTTATGTTCTCAAGATGTTCTTTCCTCCAGGCAATAAAACGATCCTGACCCATGGGCACGAGGTCGTACTTCTTACCCTTCTTGACGGTATATATGTGCGTTTGACAATCATACACAACATCATGCTCTTTGTACCATGGCTTGCCCAACAATAAGTGACATGAAACCATCGGTGCCGGAATCACGTCACACAAAACCGTGCAAAAATATTTTCCTAGCAAAAAGGGTACCTTTGTTTGATGTGTGACACTGAGCTCTTCATGACCCCAACGAAACAAGTATGGTTTTGCTCGTGGTGTCATTGGTAGATCTAGCTTCTCCACCATCTCGATGCTTGCAGCGTTGATCAAACTCATGTGGTCAATTGTCATGGCACATGATCTCTCCTGTACCACGACACGAGTATGAAAAAGCCCATCCCATCGACCTTCCTCCTCCAACTGAAATCCGTAGCTTAACTTACTGAATAACGATGCGCTCGCCATCTTCTCTATAGTGTCGTGAACAACCTGATGCTCTGAATACCACCTGATAAAAACCGGACCTCGTTGGCGAGATCCGATCCGTCGTTGCGGCCCGACCTTTCACGACACTCCACCACCAATACCAGTAACCTCTCGTCCGCGCACGCGATGTACACGATGTAGAGGGTTTGAACCTTGCGGCCCAGCACGAGAAAACCAATCTCGACAAAGGTACTCACGCGCAAAACAATTTCCACGAAGAGAAATCGCAACACAGAGGTTTTCTAAAGATCCCTCCAAAACTTGATACGGGTGTCTACCCTAAAAACACATCGTGTCTATTTCATAAAAATATAACCTAAAATATTACAAAGGACTATATTGGCTTATATATTAGCCGACCATCTAACTTGGCTTGGAAAGCAAGCTGACCTTCTATCTCTCGTCACGCTCAAAAAGTTACATCTCGGCAGTTTTATTCCTTGTGGTAACTCTATTAAACCTCTATGGCTATACTAATCTTTTATTATTTATTTCCTGGCGTACGTGTCTCCCGCTGGTGGCCCCCAGCTGGAATCCTTGAGACTTAACGTCTTAAACATGTTGGAAATCATAGGATTGCTAGTTTTTCTGCAAGGCAAGAAGATGAATAAAAATTCTATCTGTATTCTCTTCTTGTTTAATTTGTGCGCCTGCTTCACGTTGTGAGAAAACTCCTCCCGATCTGTATCATGCACGTACACAACTTCTCTTCTAATCAATTTCTTGTCGGGCCCACTTGCATGCATGCGAACTAGTACTTGATTTCCTGATGCATGTAGACATGGAAACATTGCACCGTACATTGGTCTAAACTCAAGCAAACTCATATCTTGTACATCCATGGTATGGTTACACATGATTCCTACTAATCCATCTTCATCTTGAAAAACGTCTGTAGCATATTCAATACTAGATGAATACGTTGTTGTATCAACAGTGATCATCGCACTTAAATTACACGCGGCCATATCATAAGCATAGCATAAGATCGTGTAGTTCGTTTTGCTAGAGCTTTTTCAATGTCAAGTATCACTTCCTTAGACCATGAGATCGTGTAACTCCCGGATACCGTAGGAGTGCTTTGGGTGTATCAAACGTCACAACGTAACTGGGTGACTATAAAGGTGCACTACAAGTATCTCCGAAAGTGTCTGTTGGGTTGACACGGATCGAGACTGGGATTTGTCACTCCATATGACGGAGAGGTATCTCTGGGCCCACTCGGTAATGCATCATCATAATGAGCTCAGAGTGACCAAGTGTTTGGTCACGGGATCATGCATTACGGTACGAGTAAAGTGACTTGCCGGTAACGAGACTGAACGAGGTATTGGGATACCGACGATCGAGTCTCGGGCTTGTAACGTACCGATTGACAAAGGGAATTGTATACGGGGTTGTTCGAATCCTCGACATCGTGGTTCATCCGATGAGATCATCGAGGAGCATGTGGGAGCCAACATGGGTATCCAGATCCCGCTGTTGGTTATTGCCCGAGAGCCGTCTCGGTCATGTCTACGTGTCTCCCGAACCCGTAGGGTCTACACACTTAAGGTTCGGTGACGCTAGGGTTGTATGAATATGAGTATGTAGTATACCGAATGTTGTTCGGAGTCCCGGATGAGATCCCAGACGTCACGAGGAGTTTCGGAATGGTCAGGAGGTAAAGAATTATATATAGGAAGTGGTATTTCGGCCATCGGGAAAGTTTCGAGGTCACCCGGTATTGTACCGGGACCACCGGAAGGGTCCCGGGGGTCCACCGGGTGGGGCCACCCATCCCGGAGGGCCCCATGGGCTGAAGTGGGAGGGGAGCCAGCCCATAGTGGGCTGGTGCGCCCCCTAGGCCCACCCCCTGCGCCTAGGGTTGAAACCCTAGGGTGGGGGGCGCACCACATGCCTTGGGGGGCACTCCTCCCCCCTTGGCCGCCGCCCCCTTGGGAGATTGAATCTCCCAGGGCCGGCACCCCCCCTGGGGGCCTATATAAAGGGAGGGGGGAGAGGGGCAGCCACACCCTGAAGTCCTGGCGCCCCCTCCCCCTGCTACACCTCTTCCTCCTCCGTCACGTGCTTGGCGAAGCCCTGCCGGAGTGCTGCTGTTCCACCACCACCATGCCGTTGTGCTGCTGCTGGAGTCATCATCATCAACCTCTCCTTCCCCCTTGCTGGATCAAGAAGGAGGAGACGTCGCACGCACCATACGTGTGTTGAACGCGGAGGTGCCGTCCGTTCGGCGCTAGGATCTCCGGTGATCTGAATCACGGCGAGTACGACTCCATCATCACCGCTCCATCTAACGCTTCCGATTTAGATGTCTCTTACCGATTTACCGCTATCATTGGATATGGTGCGATCTATGATGTCTCTTACCGATTTACCGCTATCATTTTGGGGATACGCTCTAGAGACAGCTACATTCACTTTAAATAGGGCACCGTCTAAATCCGTTGAGACGACACCGTATGAATTATGGTTTGGGAAGAAACCTCAGCTGTCGTTTCTAAAAGTTTGGGGATGCGATGCTTATGTCAAGAAACTTCAACCTGAAAAGTTCGAACCCAAATCGGAAAAATGCGTCTTCATAGGACACCCTAAAGAAACCATTGGGTATACCTTCTACTTAAGATCCGAGGGCAAGATCTTTGTTGCCAAGAACGGATCCTTTCTGGAAAAAGAGTTTCTCTCGAAAGAAGTAAGTGGGAGGAAAGTAGAACTCGATGAAGTACTACCTCTTGAACGGGAAAGTAGTGCAGCTCAGGAAAATGTTCCTGTGATGCCTACACCAACTGAAGAGGAAAATAATGATGATGATCAAGGTACTTCGGATCAAGTTGCTACTGAACTTCATAGGTCCACAAGGACACGTTCCGCACCAGAGTGGTACGGCAACCCTGTCCTGGAAATCATGTTGTTAGACAACGGTGAACCTTCGAACTATGAAGAAGCAATGGCGGGCACAGATTCCAACAAATGGCTTGAAGCCATGAAATCCGAGATAGAATCCATGTATGAAAACAAAGTATGGACTTTGACTGACTTGCCCGATGATCGGCGAGCGATAGAAAACAAATGGATCTTTAAGAAGAATACGGACGCGGATGGTAATGTCACCATCTATAAAGCTCGACTTGTCGCTAAGGGTTATCGGCAAGTTCAAGGGATTGACTACGATGAGACTTTCTCTCCCGCAGCGAAGCTTAAGTCCGTCTGAATCATGTTAGCAATTGCCGCATACTATGATTATGAGATATGGCAGATGGACGTCAAAACGACATTCCTTAATGGGCATCTTAAGGAAGAACTGTATATGATGCAGCCGGAGGGTTTTGTCGATCCTAAGAATGCTAACAAAGCATGCAAGCTCCAGCGATCCATTTATGGGCTGGTGCAAGCATCTCGGAGTTGGAACATTCGCTTTGATGAAATGATCAAAGCGTTTGGGTTTATGCAGACTTATGGAGAAGCCTGCGTTTACAAGAAAGTGAGTGGGAGCTCTGTAGCATTTCTCATATTATATGTAGATGACATACTTTTGATGGGAAATGATATAGAATTCTTGGACAACATTAAGGCCTACTTGAATAAGTGTTTTTCAATGAAGGACCTTGGAGAAGCTGCTTATATATTAGGCATCAAGATCTATAGAGATAGATCGAGACGCCTCATAGGTCTTTCACAAAGCACATACCTTGATAAGATTTTGAACAAGTTCAAAATGGATCAGTCCAAGAAGGGGTTCTTGCCTGTACTGCAAGGTGTGAGATTGAGCTCGGCTCAATGCCCGACCACGGCAAAAGATAAAGATAAGATGAGCGTCATCCCCTATGCCTCAGCCATAGGATCTATTATGTATGCCATGTTGTGTACCAGACCTGATGTAAACCTTGCCGTAAGTTTGGTAGGAAGGTACCAAAGTAATCCCGGCAAGGAACACTGGACAACGGTCAAGAATATCCTAAAGTACCTGAAAAGGACGAAGGACATGTTTCTCGTTTATGGAGGTGACGAAGAGCTCGTCGTAAAGGGTTACGTCGACGCTAGCTTCGACACAGATCTGGATGACTCTAAGTCACAAACCGGATACGTGTATATGTTGAATGGTGGAGCAGTAAGCTGGTGCAGCTGCAAGCAGAGCGTCGTGGCGGGATCTACATGTGAAACGGAGTACATGGCAGCCTCGGAGGCAGCACATGAAGCAATTTGGGTGAAGGAGTTCATCACCGACCTAGGAGTCATACCCAATGCGTCGGGGCCGATCAAAATCTTCTGTGACAACACTGGAGCTATTGCCCTTGCCAAGGAGCCCAGGTTTCACAAGAAGACCAGGCACATCAAGCATCGTTTCAACTCCATCCGCGAAAATGTTCAAGATGGAGACATAGATATTTGCAAAGTACATACGGATCTGAATGTCGCAGATCCGTTGACTAAACCTCTCTCGCGAGCAAAACATGATCAACACCAGAACTCTATGGGTGTTCGATTCATCACAATGTAACTAGATTACTGACTCTAGTGCAAGTGGGAGACTGTTGGAAATATGCCCTAGAGGCAATAATAAAAGGATTATTATTATATTTCCTTGTTCATGATAATTGTCTTTTATTCATGCTATAACTATATTATCCGGAAATCATAATACACGTGTGAATACATAGACCACAATACGTCCCTAGTAAGCCTCTAGTTGACTAGCTCGTTGGTCAACAGATAGTCATAGTTTCCTGACTATGGACATCAGATGTCATTGACAACGGGATCATGTCATTAGGAGAATGACGTGATGGACAAGACCCAATCCTAAGCATAGCATAAGATCGTGTAGTTCGTTTTGCTAGAGCTTTTTCAATGTCAAGTATCTCTTCCTTAGACCATGAGATCGTGTAACTCCCGGATACCGTAGGAGTGCTTTGGGTGTATCAAACGTCACAACGTAACTGGGTGACTATAAAGGTGCACTACAGGTATCTCCGAAAGTGTCTGTTGGGTTGACACGGATCGAGACTGGGATTTGTCACTCCGTATGACGGAGAGGTATCTCTGGGCCCACTCGGTAATGCATCATCATAATGAGCTCAGAGTGACCAAGTGTTTGGTCACGGGATCATGCATTACGGTACGATTAAAGTGACTTGCCGGTAACGAGACTGAACGAGGTATTGGGATACCGACGATCGAGTCTCGGGCTTGTAACGTACCGATTGACAAAGGGAATTGTATACGGGGTTGTTCGAATCCTCGACATCGTGGTTCATCCGATGAGATCATCGAGGAGCATGTGGGAGCCAACATGGGTATCCAGATCCCGCTGTTGGTTATTGCCCGAGAGCCGTCTCGGTCATGTCTACGTGTCTCCCGAACCCGTAGGGTCTACACACTTAAGGTTCGGTGACGCTAGGGTTGTATGAATATGAGTATGCAGTATACCGAATGTTGTTCGGAGTCCCGGATGAGATCCCGGACGTCACGAGGAGTTTCGGAATGGTCCGGAGGTAAAGAATTATATATAGGAAGTGGTATTTCGGCTATCGGGAAAGTTTCGGGGTCACCCGGTATTGTACCGGGACCATCGGAAGGGTCCCGGGGGTCCACCGGGTGGGGCCACCCATCCCGGAGGGCCCCATGGGCTGAAGTGGGAGGGCAGCCAGCCCATAGTGGGCTGGTGCGCCCCCTAGGCCCACCCCCTGCGCCTAGGGTTGAAACCCTAGGGTGGGGGGGGGGGCGCACCACATGCCTTGGGGGGCACTCCTCCCCCCTTGGCCGCCGCCCCCTTGGGAGATTGAATCTCCTAGGGACGGCGCCCTCCCTGGGGGCCTATATAAAGGGAGGGGGAGAGGGGCAGCCACACCCTGAAGTCCTGGCGCCCCCTCCCCCTGCTACACCTCTTCCTCCTCCGTCACGTGCTTGGCGAAGCCCTGCCGGAGTGCTGCTGTTCCACCACCACCATGCTGTTGTGCTGCTGCTGGAGCCATCATCATCAACCTCTCCTTCCCCCTTGCTGGATCAAGAAGGAGGAGACGTCGCACGCACCGTACGTGTGTTGAACGCGGAGGTGCCGTCCGTTCGGCGCTAGGATCTCCGGTGATCTGAATCACGGCGAGTACGACTCCATCATCACCGCTCCATCTAACGCTTCCGTACGTGATCTACAAGTGGTATGTAGATGCAAACTCACTCCCTTGACTCGTTGCTTAGATGAACTCATAGATGGATCTTGGTGAAACCGTAGGAAAAATTTTAATTTTCTGCAACGTTCCCCAACAATTTCTACATCCCCGGCGATTGGGCGCTGGTGCAAGACTAGGTGCGGTCTTGCATGACGTGCCAGCGCAACAAGACGGAGACCCTGTGGACGGCGGGGCTGCTATAGCCCCTTGAGGTGCCCTATCAGGTCTGGGACGACATCTCCATGGAATTCATCGAGGGCCTTCCAAAGGTGGGCGGCAAGTCCGTCATCCTTATGGTGGTCGACCGCTTCTCCAAGTATGCACACTTCATTGCGCTCGGCCATCCCTACACCGCCGCCTCCGTGGCGCCTGCCTTCTTTGACAACATCGTCCGCCTCTGCGGGTTCCCCTCTTCGATCGTCAGCGTCCGCAACCCGGTGTTCACTAGTCATCTCTGGCGCGATCTCTTCCGGATGGCAGGCGTGAAACTGCGTCTGAGTATGGCATTCCACCCTGACGGACGGCCTATCTGAGGTGGTCAACAAGCTGGTTGCTATGTATCTGCGCTGTGTTACAGGTGATTGTCCCCGAGCTTGGGTGGACTGGCTCACTTGGGCGGAGTACTGCTACAACACCTTCTACCACTCCGCCCTGCGCGCCACACCTTTTGAGGTGGTCTATGGCCGTCCTCCACAACCCATCCTGTCGGCTGACCCCTGGACGGCCCGAACGGAGGCGGCTGGCGACCTTCTCCACAGCAGGGATGAGATCCTTGCCGAGGTGCGCCATCGTCTTCTCCAGGCCCAGCAGTTGTCCAAGAAGTACTACGACGGCCACCACCGTGAGGCGGAGTTTGCGGTGGGCGACTGGGTGTGGTTGCGGCTCCTTCACCGCTCCACGCAGTCACTGGATCCGCGCGCTAAGAGCAAGCTGGGCCCTCACTACGCGGGACCGTTTTCCATGGTGGAACGCATCTGCAAGGTCACATACCGCCTTCAGCTTCCGCCCGATGCTCGCATCCACGACGTTCCGTGTGGGCTTGCTGAAGCCTTTCCGCGATGAGAGATTTTATGACCGGCGTCACTTATAGCTGGAGCAGACCCAATGGCGCGTCTAGTTAGGGGCTTAGCCCAACTTATCTTTATTTTTATTAGCACCCCGAGGATTATATAAACACTTGTAAGGCCAAGTTTTAGCATTAAGCAATAAGTCTTAACTATTGTCCAGCTCCCTTCAGGAGCCGGAACCCTAACCCTAGCCGCCTCCTGCGCCATCTCCTCCGCCGCCGCCGCGTGACCAAGGCGCCGCCACTCGCGCCCAGCTCCTCGCCACCCTTCCTTCCACCCCTACAACCTAAGAGCTAGGCTTGATGGGATCCCAGCTCCTATCAGCTAAACATATTAAAGCCATATTATCTTGCTAGAGAAAGTGGATTATCATGTATCATTGTATATTAGCAATACCATATCCCACCAACCAGACTCAGATTCGGGTTGGACTGTGTTAAGATGTCAAAAGTTTCTTGCCATACCATATATTACTGGATCCAAAAATGGTTCCAATCGAAACCTGTCCTAACAACTTTCACCCTTAACTGGTAATAGCTGCAAGACATGCAGTACAGAGAAAGCATAATTCATCGGTATGCAAAGACATCCTTTTGGACAAAAAACACTATTGATTTACATTCACATCAGTGGAAGTATAGGTCACGCATGTCACTGGTGAAAAACTGACTCCTTCGTAAAGAAGACATCCCCAACTACAGAGTTGTTCGGACTTCGGAAACAAGAAAACAATCTTCTGAAATCTTTAAGAGCATCTCTAGCAGACCCCCTATTCTGCGAAACTGTAAACGCAGTTTACAGTTCACGTGGAGGTGTCTATACAAGTTCAAAATCACGGCGGGAGATCGGAAATTGTATCCAAAACCATAAAAATTAAAAACATGTTTCGCGTGAGAAATTTAAGCAAAAACTCCCGAGAGCATAGATCATTGTTCTTCACATAGGGGCAGAGCATTCGTACATAGCATAGATATATTACATAAAAGCTCGTCGGAACTATGCCGAACCTACGCTACCATAGCACTAGACAAAATGGAGCTCACGGGAGCTCGTGCTATAGCTGCCCAGCGTCAGCGCTCAATCGGAGTCGGAGGAGTCGAGGTCGATGAAGAACTTCGCCTGCTCCGCCTTCATGAAGCGCAGGTCCGCCTCCTTGGACGTGTGCGCCTTCGACGCTGCAACGCCTGTCTGGAGGAACATGTGCTCGTACTCGAGCTTGCTGCAGCAGCGCTCTTCGGCCTACTCCAGCTCCCTCGCCGACCGCTCCAGGACGATGCGCTCGAGGTGCTCCTCCTGCCCCGGGGGGAGGTAGTCCTCGGGGCCGATCACGCGACGCGGCGGCACGTCGGCCTCAAGCTTGACGGCGCGCGGCCCGAGCTCCTCCGGCTCTCTCTTCACCGGAGTGAGTCGCGAGCTCGAGGCACCCGCGGACGAGCTCCATGCAGCAGAGCCGAAGGAGATGTGGCGGCGGCGGGCGAGCTAGCGCTCGAACTCGACCAGCTCGCGGCGCTCGAACGCCGGCGGTGGACGGCTACCACGGTTGAGCCACCTCCGCGTGCCCCACTTGCGCGCGGCTTCAGATCTGGCGCGGCGATGCTCTGCCTCATCCCCGGAGCTACCATAACTATACCTGGCCATGGGCCGTGTAACGCCCACAATGCGGCTATATCTCCCACGTGTCGAGGCAAGACTTAGAGACATAATCGCATTGTGATTTTGTGGCAAGGGTCATCTTCACACAATCCCATGTAATGAACAAGAAAGGGATAAAGAGAGTTGGCTTACAATCGCCACTTCACACAATACTTAAATAAATGATAAATCATTCAAAATACACACATAGACCGACTATGGTCAAATCCAAATGAAAAGAAGATAACCCCAAATGCTAGATCCTCGATCGTCCCAACTGGGCACCATTACTGATCATCAGGAAAAGACACGTAGTAATGGCCAAGGTCCTCGTCGAACTCCCACTTGAGTTCGGTAGTATCACCTGCACTGGTATCATCGGCATCTGTAACTGTTTTGGTAGTATTTGTGAGTCACGAGGACTCAACAATCTCAAAACCTGTGAGATCAAGACTATTTAAGCTTATGGGTAGGATGGGGTAATGAGGTGGAGCTGCAGCAAGCACTAAGAAAATATGGTGGCTAACATACGCAAATAAGAGTATGATGAGAAGCTACGCAGCGGTCGTGAAACTAGAAGTGATCAAGAAGTGATCCTGAAACCACTTACGTTCAAACATAACCCAAACCATGTTCACTTCCCAGACTCCGCCGAAAAGAGACCATCACGGTTACACACGCGGTTGATGCATTTTAATTAAGTCAAGCGTCAAGTTCTCTACAACCGGATATTAACAAATTTCCGTCTACCACATAACCGTGGGCCCGGCTCTCAAAAGTTTATACCCTGCAGGGGTGTCCCAACTTAGCCCATCACAAGCTCTCACGATCAACGAAGGATATTCCTTCTCCCGGAAAGACCCGATCAGTCTCGGAATCTCGGTTACAAGACATTTCGACAATGGTAAAACAAGACCAGCAAAGCTGCCCGATGTACCGACAAGTCTCGATAGGAGTCGTTCGTATCTCATTCTCAGGGCACACCGGATGAACACTACGTACGGCAACCGAAGATACCCCAAGTTGCCTAGGGGCGGCACCGCAAGTGGCTCTGTTTTGGACCAACA
>NC_041383.1:379518301-379528611 GCF_002162155.2 Triticum dicoccoides | reverse complement strand
AAAGATGACCCTTTGAGTCTGCAGAACCCAAGGGAAAAAGGCTTAGGTGGCAAATGTTAAAACCAAGATTGGGCCTTACTGGAGGAGTTTTACTCAAAGCAAACTGTCAAGGGGGTCCCATAACCCCAACCGCGTAAGGAATGCAAAATCAAGGAACATAACACCGATATGACGGAAACTAGGGCGGCAAGAGTGGAACAAAATACCAGGCAAAAGGCCGAGCCTTCCACCCTTTACCAAGTATATAGATGCATTAATTAAAATAAGAAATATTGTGATATCCCAACATATACATGTTCCCACATGGAACAAAACTTCAACTTCATCTGCAACTAGCAATGCTATAAAAGGGTTGAGCAAAAACGGTAACATAGCCAAACAACGGTTTGCTAGGAAGGTGGGCTAGAGGCTTGACATGGCAATATGGGAGGCATCATAAACAAGTGGTAGGTAGCGCGACATAGCGATAGAACGAACAACTAGCAAGCAAAGATAGAAGTGATATCGAGGATAATGGTCATCTTGCCTGAAATCCCGCTAGAAAGAAGACCGAATCCAAGAAGTAGACGAACCAACATAGTCGAACAGATCCTCACAATCGCAACATAACCGGAACTATCAAGGAGAAGCGCAACCGAAAAGAAGCAAACATCATGGTAAACAACCATCACATAAACATGGCATGATGCACAATCAAGTATGATGCATGTCCGTTTTAAATAGGCATGGCATGGCAAGGTGCACAAACAATACTACAAATTAAGTGGAGTTTAATATGCAACGAGATGCATATTGACAAAACACCACATTCAATTATTTAGTTTGATCTCGTCTAAGCACCCAACAAGTTTAAATGTTCTTAACATGGCAAGAGGTGAAGCACAATTAAACTACACTATCTAAGCAATTTAAATGGGGCTGAAAACAACAAACAACAATTCTAGAAAGTCCACACATGCATTTAGCAATTTAAAGCAAACAACAATTTAAACGTTTCAAATGTTGTTATCATGATGCGGATGGCATATGTAAGTTTTAAGCAATTTTATGAAAATGTTGACATGAGCATGATATGAGGCATTTGTCGCCATGACGGAAGTAAAAGGGTGCCACGGCGGTGAAACGGAAATGGTGCCACGGTAACATCCGGTTCTGGCAACTCGATTGAGATGCTGGTGCAAAGAAACAAGTGTGGGTGCTCGAAACGTGCGAGAGTGACGGGGAGTGATCCCGGATACCGGGTTCCCACGGGTCGACGGCATGGCTTACGGCGAACATGCAAGGAACAATTCGGACACGATGTAAACATAGGGTGCATCTCATACAACACATGCATTCGGTCCACGGGCGTCGTCTCGGGGTTATACCTTCGAAGCATGCATTTTGGGCAGATTGAGTTCGTAGTGGAAGTAGTCGTTCACATGTCGTCATGGGAAGTAGTCGTTCATATGGCGACGGTAGTGAAAGTAGTGGTACACAGCGACAGTAGAGGTACTCATTAGTAGTCGTACAGGTTCGAAGAGGAACTTGGCGTTTCCATGTTCTTCGAAGAGGAACTTGACGTTTCCATGTTCTTCGGAGTCATTGTGTAGTCGTTTGTGTCATAGTCGGACTTGACGAAATACACATCGGTTGTAGTGGTACACGGCTCGTAGATGTTAGGGTCACCGGAAGAGGTACTTGATGCATCACCGGGTCTAGTCGCACATGAGGGTCTTGACGAATCCGAAGGGGTACTTGTCAGTCCGTGAAGTCGATCTCGAGGTCTTGGCATATACATCGTGGGCAAACTTGCATCCAGCAACAACAGGTGCCGGCGTGCAGAGGCAAGGAGGAGGCCATCGACGAGAGTCTCTCGACAGAAGGACCAGCAGCAGAGGCACGGACGCGGAGCTAGCGAGGATAGCGGCGACAGCAAGCAGAGGTGGCGCGGATGGTGGTCATGGGGATGGCCGAGGGCGGAGCAGCTGATGGTGGAGGCAGGGCCATGGCGCTGCTAGGACTGCCGGACCTGCAGCTGCTGCTGCCGGAGGCTGGAAGCTCCGCGGCAGCCATGATGAGCGGGACAAGCAGAGGCGTCGGGCGACTGTGGCATAGGGCGCGCGCGAAGGGGCGGCCGGAGGCGCGAACGGAGCAGAGGAAGGGAGGTCGGGCGATGCAGAGGAGGCCGACGAGGGGAAGGTGACGATGCAGGCGACTGGAGATGGTGGTGGCGTGGAAGGCCAGGCGCGGCGCCATGGGGAGGCGACGACGCGGAGGAGGGGAGGCTGCAGGGGCAGCGATGGTCGACGACGAGGGCGACGGGGAGGTCCGGTGGCGCGGCACCAAGGGCAGCGAGGAGGAGGTCGGGCGCAGGGGTCTCGCGGTGGAGGCGGCGAGGGAATCGGGTGCAAGGAGCTCCTCTCCCTGGCTCGATGCGTGCGTGTGTGTGAGTGGCGGCGGTGTGGGAGGGCGAGAGGGAGAGATCGAGAGGAGTGGCGGCGGCTGCAGGAGGCCCAAGTGGTCGGCTGGGCTAGGCTCTCTTCTCTCACTCTCTCTCCAAAACTCTTAAAAACAGAAAAGCAAAGAAAGAGAAAGGAGAGAAAAGTAAAGAGTGGTGGCATGGGGATCATTTTCCCAGACTCACAAAATGTGCACGATCCATGAAAAATAGGAGTAGGCATGATTAAAAGTTGAATTCAAACTCATTTGAATTTAATTCAAATGGGTTTGAACTAGGACCAGGTTTTCGAAGTTCCCAAAAATGTTGAGAATTTAGGAGCCTCGAAAAAAAAGATAAAGAATTGTTGCCAAGGTTTGGAGGTGAAACTTGAAGTGGAATAGGCATGGGAATTATTTTGCAAGTGTGTTCCGGTTAATTCCAAACTAATGAAATATTTATAATAGCTCCATAATTATTAGGAGGATATGTTATAAAGAGAAATCACCATGTGAATTTCCTCAATTTAAATAGATCAAAAGATCTATGCAATTTATTTAGTTGAGCTTTAAAAATTAAATGACATGTTGGCATGATGACATGATGCAATGCAAAAATAAATAGAGCGAGCACAAATGAAACACACGGAGGTCACGAAAATATGGAAGTCTTCTGAAGCGTCGGTCTTGGGGCGTCACAGGCCGGGCCGGGCCGGGCTTGGGCCGGGCCTTAAAAAGCTCACGGCAGAAAACTAAGGCCTAGGCCCTCCCAGGCCCTACCATCGGGCCTGCTTTTTAAGCCCAAGCCTGGCCCATATGGTAAAAAGTCTTTAAAAGCCCTTAGGGCTCAGGGCCGTGGGCCAGGCCTCTTCCTTAAAATGCCAATATGCCAAGCCTAAGCCTGTCCAGGCCCTGTTGGTGGGCTCAAAACTCAGGCCCAAGCCCGACCCACGAGCAAGCCCATCGGGCCTATGCCTTAAATTTTAGGGCCGAGCCTAGGCGGGCTGACAGGGCCGGGCCAGAGATGGCCAGGACTAACCATAACCATCCATGGCTTTTTCAAGCTAACCATAACCATCCATGGCTTTTTCAAGCTTGCCGGTGACAAGAAATCAGGCGGAGGAGGGGAATCGCGACGAAGGCAGATAGGGTTTGACTCATATCCGAGCGATGAAACCCCATATATACCAGTGTGGTGAGAGTTTTTGCACACCGCGGAAAATTATTTACATGCCGGGTGAGAGTTTTTGCGGGCCGCGATAAATTATTTACATGCCGGGCCACGGATGCGGTTTTTATTCTGGCCAAAAAAATGGGCCAAACCCATATACTCGCTGGAATTATACGGGTCCGCCCCTTTTACAGGGTCTGCTAGAGATGCTCTAAGCTTGTTGTCATGGAAAGCGCACGCAATATAGATAAATGATAAATCAACATCATACAACATTCAGGCATGGATTGTTCACGTCATATTTTTCACAATATGATGATGGAAGGTAAGCTCATGATAATCCAGTTCCAGTTAAGCTCATAACAGAAGGGGCTTCTCCTTCCTCAGGGCAAAACACAAATCTTGTTGACACTTCCCATCTAGAAATACATTCAGAAACAACCTCTCACTGAACAGTCATTGAGAGAATCTGGCGTGCAAGCCCAGGGTCCTGCTGAAGTAGCTCTCTAATGTTGTTCTCCACTTCTCCCAACTGTTTCTCAAGATATTCCTTGGAAGTCTAGCCATCATAAAAACCAATGTGAGTGAGGATCCATTTTACCCTTCAAATTTCGACACAACAGAACAAGGGTCATTCACAGGCATACCTGCATCGACGATATTGCAGTCTCACTATCATTTAGCTTTTTCTCTTGCTCATTTACCATAAGTGATCTCGGCTCCAAAATAAACCTACAAATAAAACGATGTATAAACATGATATTATAAATACAGTTACCATACAAGAGCAGAGCAGTAAGCAGGCCCCTGGCAAAGCTGATTTTCCAGATTTACTTACACTTTACCTGTAAACAATGAAAAAGCCATCAAAACCAGCAGGAAGCAATGCATATTTATATCCAATTCAAAATTGGATGATTGCAATTGCATCATTCGATGTGCAATGATGAAATTCAACCCAATGTGTGCAAAGGAAAACTAATAAACTAAATTTAGTCACCCAACTGAAATGTTCTTTACACAAACAGAAAGCCAATGTTCAACCAGTATAGCAATGGCTGCTAATCACGCAAGACAAACCTACAGCAAAAGTTTTCACATTAAACACCACCCGTATTCACTTGTCACCATTCTGGTAGGTCCACCAATTTCTTCTCCAAGTACACAAAAATTGAAAATAAACTACAAACTACAATCATTGCAAAAAAGGACAGATTTCTAGCTAGCAATAATAAGATGCAGATTCATACTCCTCTACTTAGCTGAAACACAACATTTTTTTATGCATCGCTTCATGATATTATCAGCTGAATTACAAAGACAGCTAATTCCAGAGAGTAAATGATGAAAGCATCACTGTACTTCGTATTGCAACCTGGGTGGAAACCACATGAAAATCATGTTTGAAAGTTGTGGTTGCCTACTTTTTAGCTGCCTGAAATTAGTGAGAATCTCAGTCACTTTTTTATAAGCTGGCTTCTCTTGTGCTGCCTTCATCCCTCCCACGCCGCGTCGGCTGACAGGCGGATCCAGGCAGCATCCTCACTGACAACCTCTGCACGCCACGGCGCCGCCATGGGTCCACAAGCACGAGCGCGTCCTCCTCTCCAAGATGAAGCTACGCAGGCGTCCCTTCCTGCATTCCTAGCTCTCTGTCCAAGTTTGTTGTTTGCTTGCTTGATCTTTTCTCTGGAATGCAGATGAAATATATTCCTCTGGCTCAGTCCCTTGTTTCTCCTCTGTGAGTTCAGGGCATTTTTTTTTGTTGCCTTGTTCTTCCTCTCCTGCCTCTTTTCCCCATCCCTCAGATATGGGACAAAAATGTTGTACTTCTTTGGCATGTTTTTCTTCCGTACTTGCCCGCCCAGAATTATGCCTGATGTTCGATTCTGTGGTTTGGCTGGTTCTCTTATTCCCCGGTTTGATTTTCCTTTACACCACGACCATGATTTTTTTAGTTGTACTCCCCCCTGTGAATTGTGGGGGAAAAATCATTTTTTACCAGGAAAAATGGATTCATTATATATGTGCATGAGAGTCTGCTTTTGTTTATCAATAGACAGCTAGCCACAGTGTTTTCCACTCAAAACTGCTCTCTTGTTTCAGCACTAGCATGTTGGAAGATGAGTAATGAATAAAACAATTTTACTTCTGGTGTAGGTTCTGCTGGAACCAGGGAAGATAGAAGAGTCTCATACAAGGGCAATGTTAACCTTCATGCCGGTACTAACAAAAATGCACTGCTGAATGTTGCTCTTGGGCTGCCAGTTCGTTCGCTCGTTGTTGCATGAATTTATGTAAGACTTACAGCTAATCGTCTGGTGTATAACTGTGAAATATTCTTGTCCTGCTATACAGAATATCTGGGTGCAGTATATGACATGGCATACTTGTGTCGATGGTCCTGTTATGCTTCATGGTTTGTACGAAGGTTCACTAGATCTGACCTGGTAGACTTGGTTCTATCAGGTAAGTGTAGCATCCAGTAACTACTTTGTTGAATAATTCAAGATTAAGTAAGAAAGAAGGTAAATACCTTTATCCATGGTTGGTCGAAAAGGTGAACAGATGAACCTGAACTCTTAGAAGTCCATGCTAGGTTGGTCTAAGAGAGGTGCCATGTATTGAATCAGTGATGTATGTGGTGCTACCAGGTCCCATTTTCATGCCTGTTATAGTTTTTTGGTTATGTAATCCTGTTTTGTTTGCTATTGCCATACGTGTTATAGGAGTGGTTAGCACAGCAATATAGCATTAAATGTCACAGCCATGACCTAACCCAGTAGCTGATGATTCACGCCTTCTCCACAGTTCTATTTGCTTTTATGGTAGTGGTAGCAGGTTGGAAGATTTTAGAGAGCCACCCGCCTCCTGTGGAGCACTGGAGCCTAACAATCGCAACTTTATGTTCAAACTTCTACAAAATTAGTGTATTGTACTACTTCCTGGCATGTCTTACTTTCCTAAGTTTGGGTGCGATTGTAGACTGATAATCATGCTGAACTGATAATGTTACCATGGCAGAAAAAAAAACTGATGTATCATGTATTAGTTTCGATTTCTAAGTGAACTTGGCTCAGTTGTTCCGTGTAATTTTCCCAGTTAGGATTTCTCTTTGTTTTTATACTGCTCTTATATATAACTCAAAAAGAATTTGTTGCTCTCAGTATATATGTGTTTCCTGGCTTACATATCGTCTAATTACCCGTGGTAACACCAGTGAGGATTTTGTTGGTGCCCCAGCGCTTGCACTGATTGCACCGCTGGAGTTATTCAGAGAACAATTTATTTGAAGCTGAAATTATTAGCAAACTTCCTGCGGGCGGGCGCCAAGGCACGCCTTTGGCACTAATAGGCAGAAATCTTGGGAGTAATTTCTACCCTGACAGAAAAGAAAGAGAATAGCAAAGTACGCAGGAAAACAAATAAAAAGATCAAGATTGAAATTATGCACATACTCCCTCCGTTCCTAAATATAAGTCTTTTAGAGATTTCAATGTGGACTACATACGGAGCAAAATGAGTGAATCTACACTCTAAAATATGTCTATATACATCAGTATGTAGTCCATATTGAAATCTCTAAAAAGACTTATATTTAGGAACGGAGGGAGTAGATTACAGGTAGCTTGCACTACTCCGTAACGTACAAGAACAAATTGCAACTATTCTATGATAATCTTCAAAGGATGAATTATAAAGTGTCTACAGAGCAAATTAAAATGTGTGCAAGGCTGGGTGCAGCTTGGAGATCTGCCTATGGATGCCAACTACCTTTTCTTTTAGTGAATGCTGGCTGATTAGCTTATGTTTAGTGCTGGTGGCTAATTAGCTATGGATTTGATCCAGCAAGCGTAATCTATTTAGGCGACACCCAAATGGGCCATACAACCATTGTTAATGGGCTTCAGAGGCTGGAAACAATGGGCACCCCGCCAATCGCAGGCATAACAGGGTTAAAGGGCAAAAAATAGACTGAGAAAAAAAATCAGCCCCTGAAATTAGCATAAAGTGTAAAAGGTATCCAAAAAAATCAAAAAACAAAGTATGTTGGGGAGGTGAATTTCTATAAGCATGTAACATCTCAAGCTCAAAATCAAATTCATTTGGGAGGTATTAATAGAAACAAATTCAGAAAATAGTGGTGAATAGTAAAACACCACTAGATGAACTTATTTTTTACATACCACCAGAATGGATATGAGTTTGAACTAGAAATTTCACATGAGCATCTCCTCCTAACAAGCTGTTTTCTCTTTACAATTTCAGAACTTCCAAATGTGGTTTCCATGGAATTTTTCATCATAACTTGGTTACCACAGGATATTTTCTCCACTGCATCTAAGGGCAGTTACCACAGGATATTTTCTCCACTACATCTAAGTAAGTACAGTTTTGGACACATTTGGCAAAGGCATTGGTGTTGAAGGTGTTCAACAAATTTCGAGCGAAAAAGAAATGACAAATAGCTTCGATGCATCCATTAGAAGAAAAGTAATTCTTACCAATGGCCTTGTAAGTGTTCGTATCATCAGGTAATTGGCTAAGTTCCTCCAGTGTAAGATACGCACGCTTCTTTTCACTCTCTTTAGAACGCATCTGAGTTTGTAGCTGATGAAAGAAGAAAACTGTTGTAATAAATGTTATCGGTCGGGGAATCTTGGGCACAAGTATATATGCTAGAGATACTGAAGGAATTTCTGACAGAAACACCCATTGCAAGGATAGCCACCACCGAGCAAGAAACCCAACAAGATAACATAAATGATCTATTTCAGCAATCTAAATAACCATCAACTCCATAAAATCCCAATAAGATAACAAGATTCATATTATCATTATTTATGGCATGCCCATATATTGCACAAAGACTACAACAATGTGATAACATTGCGTGTGCATAATGGCTCAAATATATTTCGGCAATCCAAAATCTATCAACTTCTTATTCCACCGATGTTTCAAACTAAGGGCCTGTTTGGGACTGCTCCGCTTCATTAAAATCAGTTTCAATCCATCAAATTCACTTTGGAGCAGTTTCATACAGAAGCTGTAGCACCAGCAAAGAGAATGTTTGGCTTCCATCTAGCTCCAGCTTCAAGAATGGGAAATTTGGTGGAAAGGATCTATTTGATTGGACGAGGGGGGAGAAACGAAGGGGTATCCACTTACTGGTGGCAGTGGTGGGTAATTTCCCCCCAACTCCAGCTTCTAGAGTTTTTTGGAGCACCCACTAAAGAGCTTCGTAGAAAATTGGGAGTTGTACCCCAGATTCTAGTTTTTTTGCGGAGCGGCATATCATGGAGCTACCCCGTTTGACTTGTGTTTTTTGGAGCGGAGCTGAATTTAAGGAGCAGAGCAGTCCCAAACAGGCTCTAAGGTAAAAGTTAGAACATACTGTAAAATATGTAAGTTAGGACAGTTGGAAGGTACTCCCTCCGTCCCATAATGTAAGACGTAGTGTTAAAAAACGTCTTACATTAGTGTCAAAAAACGTCTTACATTATGGGATGGAGGGAGTACTTATCATTCATCGCTTGAATAAAGATTATGCTCATTAAGGTTGGCATTTACTTTCTTTATGTACACAAGAATTATTTCTACAAGCAATGTACAATATAGCTCAGCCTTTAAAAATGGAGAAGATAATCAATATAGCTTTGAGTGATACACTGGCACCAATTAATTCTGCAGTAATATACCCCGAAAAGCCAAAAAATACTGGCTCTAGACTAGAAACAGAAGAATACCACACCAATTATTATATCATTCAGGAAAAAACAGATCATCTCACAATCCATGGCCCATGTACAATTTTGGTCCTCCTCTGTTCTAGCCAGGGTACTGGATGTCACATAACAGAGTACAACAAGAAATGCACCAGTGCTCAGTAATCACAGCAAAGAAAGCAATGTGAAAACTAGATGACAAGAAATAGATCACCGTAAATTATCCTTAGCTAAACAAAACAGCAAAAAAGCTTTTTAATAAATTAAAGATGTGGTCCAGCGGAATCCAGAGTAAGGAAATATTTGTGTTCCCTCACAAGAACTCAAAATGTTTCCATTCCTTTCTCTGAAATGATCATTTCCTCAGCTATACTTGAAATGAAGTAACTCAACATATAATGCCAACTAATTATAATGAAGGTAGGATCTGATGCAGATTATGATTATACATCGGTGGAACTACATATATGCATGGAAAACTAAATAATCAAACGTTTTCCCTATCTTTCTGTTTTTTATCAAAACATTCAACTGATCAATCAATTTCTGATGTAAAGGGAGTGTTAGGCACCCAATTTTGCAAGAATCAATACATCAGAAACACAATTGCTTTTAGTAGTTTAAATACAAAGAACATCAGGTAGAATCATGAACATCTGCTGCTGCTGGCTAATGCAGCGAAATACGGCCTATGGAATTAAGTGTCATTTAGCGAACTTAAAGCCAGCTCAATAAAATCAAATCAATTACAGACATTTGCTGGGGGGGCTATCTAATGCAGTATGAAAGCTTATCGTAGTGAGTGTCAATGAGCAAACTGAAGAGTCGGCTCAATGATACAAACATTGTTGGGGAGAATCACAATCTAGAAACGGGCAGCAATGCTGTTCGAATAACCACCAAAAGCATACCGCTCGGGTACAAGATTCCAGCGCACGAATCAAGGAAAGGGGTTTCTAGCAAACGGAACATAGTAAGACCGAACATCTCCC
>NC_041383.1:379438840-379517972 GCF_002162155.2 Triticum dicoccoides | reverse complement strand
ACAACAATCTTTGGAGATGAGATGCCCATGCGTATGCATCGTGACCAAGACGGAACTAATCAGGCTATTTATTTAGAATAATAGTAAGACGAAGCAAGGGTATAGGTTTTGACCTGTTTGATCTTCCCGGTGGTCTCGATCATCCGGCTCTGCAGCTCTACGAAAGCCTGACGCCGCGCAAAGAAGGGTGCAAGTTAGAAGGTTGACACCCAGAGATCAGCCAAGAAAACTTAGCACTTACCGCTCGGTTGGGTTCGTCCGACATGGAACGGGATCTGGTGAGATGGGGAACCCTAACAGCGAGCTCGACTCCAACAGACAGGAGGGGCACGCGGAGAGTGGAGAGACGACGGCGGGCGGCGCTATTCGGGTCGGCCGGCCACAGGCTAAACCAGAAGCCTGGAGCTATGACGGGACGGGTTGGGCCCGTTCGCTACCCGGCCCGGACAAGGCCAGCTCAACCTTTTCGGTCGACTTCGGCGTCAAGGCCAGCTTCTGCGGATTTTCTGGAATCTGGGAAGAAAGAAAAGGGCCGGTGAACATCTCCAATAGGTAATGTAAAAAAGTTGTTTTTTTCCCCTAGGCGATCTAGGGTTCCACCTCTCCTCCGGCGGCAACGTCCGAAGTCCACGTAAAAACCGCTCCGGTGGCCGGATTCCTTCGGCCAGCGGCGGCGCAACTTCGCCTAGCTGTCAGATCACGATCTGCATGGCTGATCTACCAAAGGAGATGGAGTCGAGCGGGGGTCTAGGGAAGAAAGAAGTAGTGCTGGAGAAGGGGAGAGAAGTAGAAGGAGGACGGGTCGAAGAAACAAGCGGGGCGACGGAGGCCAGGGGAGATGATGCGAGGGAGCAAGCAGGCAATATGGGTGCAGGAGTCGATGATGTTGATCTGGATGGTGAGGACCATTGAGAACCCTACGGCCCGGAGGCGGATCTAGAGGATCAAAATTCGCAGGGATGCAGCTTCATGGGGAGGAGGAAGACGACTTGGATCTCTCCGGGGAAGTAGATGATCTGATCAAGGGAGTCAGTTGGCTAGGGCTCTTCCGTGTGCATACAACGAAGCCGTTCAGTCATGCAGCCCTCCTGCGTCAGATGAGGAACGCCTGGGCATCTGTGCAAGGGGTGACTTTCAATGTTAAGGGCCCTAACCTCTTCCTAGTGCAATGTCATTGCCTGGGTGACTGCAAGAGGGTCATGGAGGGGGGTCCGTGGATCTTTCGCAACTAAGCACATGTTATCATACAAGAGTACGATGGGTTCACTGATGTGTCTGAGTATAAGTTGAATAAGATACTAGTGTGGGCGAGGATTAAGGGTCTGCCAGATGGTTTAACGGCTAAGAAAGAGCTAGCAGAGAAGGTGGCCGCAAAGGTGGGGGAGCCACCCTTCACCGTCATTACCAATGAAGGAAAAATCAATCCAGGTAGCACTTTGCGGGTCAGGGTCTATGTTGATGTGAACAAACCTTTGGTCCGGTTTGTGCCAATAACACTTAAGGGGAGCAAAAAGTACCCGGTGTTCTATGAAAAGCTGCTTGTCTTTTGTTATTTTTGTGGCTTGATGGGGCATTCAGTGGAGGAGTGTGGGGATGGGATTCACGACCCTACAACGTGTGAATGGGGGGAGTGGCTGCTTTGGAGCAATGATGCGCCTAGGTATGTGGAGGTTGAGAGAGGAAGCATGGATGAAGGGGGCAGAGGGGTAGGACCGGTGGAAGAGGTATGAGCGGAGGTAGACAAGGTAGAGGAGGACCGGGGGATGGTAGATTTGGAGAGGAAGGGTGCATATATGGAGCTAATGCAGTTAACCCTTATGCTAATCAGTACATGCATGAAAATGACAGGACTGCTAGGAAACGACTTGTGTCGCAGGATGGCACTGTCAATGTGCGTGGCCAGGAACTACCACACTTGGCGGGGAAAGTGGCAGACGTTGTTTTACTTCTGGAGGGTGGGGCGGTGAGTGGCAGTGGGGGGGCGTCGGTCTCCACACCGGAGAAAGTCCAGGTGGTGAAGAGGAGAAGGCAGGAGGGGGAGAATGTAGCCGAGGAGATGGACATGACGATTTAGGCGGCCTTCCTTGAGGAGGACTGTCGAGGCCAATGAGGACCCTTTGTTGAAACTGCCGCGGAATTGGCGATCCCGCGACGGTTCGGGAGCTCCGCGATCTCGTGGAGGCGTGTGCACCGATGGTACTCTGTATTGTGGAGACACAAATTGCAAAGTATCGGGTGGAAGGCTTGGCTAGTAGCTTAGGTTTTTCTGGTAGTTTTGGGGTAGGAAGTAGTGGTCGTAGTGGAGGTTTATGCTTGTACTGGAAGGATTGTGTCGATGTTGAAATAAAAAGTTTTTCTCAGTATCACATTGACTCGATTGTGAAGGAACCGGGTAAAGACCCATGGCGTCTTACATGTTTCTACGGTGCAGCAAACAGAAGTTTGCGCTACAAGACTTGGGATACAATGAAGTTCCTGCGAGGAGAAAACACCTTGCCATGGGCATGTATTGGTGACTTTAACAAGATACTAAGGCCAGAAGAGCAGATGGGGCCGAACGAACGCGATAGTGCTCAAATTGCAGGCTTCAGGGAGGCGGTCGATGTGTGTGAATTAGCAGACCTTTGCTATAAAGGGCTGGATTGGACTTTTGAGAAGAGGATAGCAGGAGGAGATTTCTGTAGGGTTCGTTTGGACCGGGCCCTTGCAACCCCAAGTTGGTCAGCAATGTTTCCGTTTGCTTCACTGGAACATCACACGACGGCCAAATCAGATCACAGCCCTATCCTCCTTCTAAATGAATTGGAGACAAGTAACTTGAGAGTGGCTCTGAAAAAACCGTTCCGTTATGAATGTATGTGGGAGCAGGAAGAAACGTTCAGCGCTACGGTTGAACAAGCATGGCAGAGGGACCAACCAGCTACTACGATGAATCAACTAGCATCAAAACTGACCAATGTTGCATGCTCGCTGAAGCACTGGGGTAGGACAACTTTTGGGTCTGTTCGCCTTGAACTCCGGGAGCTGCGTAAACAGTTGGCTGCCTTACGGTCTGATCCACTCCGTGTAGGACCGAGTGAAGAAGAACGGAAGGTGCAGGATCGTCTCGTGGAGTTATCATACAGGGAGGAGATTATGATGAGGCAAAGATCACGCATTCGCTGGCTGGCAGAAGGGGATAGTAACACATAATATTTTCAGAAGAAAGCTAGCGCGCGCAGGGCAAAGAACACCATAACTCAGTTGCAACGGCTAGATGGTTCAATTTGTAATGACCCGGAAGAGTTAGCCAATCTGGCTACTAATTTTTATGAGAATTTGTATTCATCGGAAGGAACCATGGGGATGGAGGAGGTTCTATCACACATACCATCTAGAGTTGATGCTCATATGAATGCTCATCTTAATGCTCCTTACACAAATGAGGAAGTGAAAAATGCTTTGTTCCAAATGTTCCCAACTAAAGCTCCGGGTCCGGATGGGTTTTCGGCACACTTTTTTCAGCGGCATTAGGAGTTGTGTGGAGAGGAAGTCACAGGTATGATCATCAGGGTGCTCAATGGAGATGACTCATTGGAGGATATAAATCAAACGTTCATCGTTCTTATTCCCAAGATAGCAAGTCCAAAAATTTTAGGATAGTTTCAGCCTATAAGCCTATGTAATGTGATTTTTCGCACCAAAGGTCTTAGCAAACAGGTTGAAAAGTATTCTCCCCGAGGTTATTTCTGAGGAGCAGACGGCGTTTGTTCCTGGTCGCCTAATCACAGACAATTTCATCACTGCCTATGAATGTTTGCGTTACATGAAAACAAGGAAAGTTACAGGCAACAGGTTCTGTGCGCTCAAGCTGGATATGATGAAGGCGTATGATAGACTAGAGTGGTCTTATTTGAAGGAAGTTATGCTTAAATTGGGAATCATCCCCGGTTCACAGAGACGGTAATGAGGTGTGTCTCATCAGTTTCTTTTTTGGTCCTTTTTAACGGTGGTAGTTTGAAATCTTTCAGTCCATCAAGAGGATTATGGCAGGGAGATCCGATATCCCCCTACTTATTCTTACTGGCAGTTGAAGGGCTATCTTGTTTGCTTAGAGCACAAGACAGTGGGGTCCGAGGTCTCTCGGTTGCACCCAATGCACCTGCTGTCAATCATTTATTGTTCACCGATGATAGCCTTCTATTTTTTGAAGCGACAAGTGTAGGTGCAGCCAAAATAAGAGATCTTCTTAACAAATATTGTGTCGCATCAGGTCAACGCATAAACACCGACAAGTCATCCATATATTTCAGTAAGAAGGTCCCGGATTCACAGCGTTTGGAGATTCAAAATATCTTGGATGTCCACAACGAGGCTTTATCCGAGAAATACCTTGGCTTGCCCACTGATGTGGGGATGGAGAAAGAGGGATGCTTCAGGTATTTGAAAGACAGAATATGGAAGCACATTCAGGGATGGATGAAAAAATGCTTGTCGGCCGGAGGGAAAGAGGTGTTGATAAAGTCGGTGGCTCAGTCTATACCTACTTACTCCATGGCCTGTTTTAAATTACCTCGAGGTTTATGTGAGCACATAAAGGGGCTACTTCGTAAATTTTGGTGGGGAAGCAAGGGAGGCCAGAGAAGACCGGCAAGGGTGTCGTGGAGAACAATGTGCAAACCCTTCATGGGAGGCATGGGGTTCCGGGATATTGAACTTTTTAATCTGGTATTACTAGCCAGACAAGTTTGGTGATTGCTTCAGGAGCCGGATACTCTTAGTGCTAGAGTGTTAAAAGCTAAATACTACCCCCAGGTCGATATTATGCAAGCAACTCTGGGCGCTCACCCATCCCAGGTTTGGCGTTCGTTGATTGAAGGAAGAGATGTCCTTGCTTTGGGTCTCATCAGGAGGATCAGTACAGGAGCAGATACGAGTATTTAGCATGATAATTGGTTGCCACGTGACTACAAGTTGAGGCCAATATGCTCTATTACAGCGAACCCGCCACAACTAGTCTCAGAATTAATTGACCCAGTTCTGCGCACGTGGAATAAACATGTGATCAATGAGCACTTTATTGCTCCGGACGCTGATGTCATACTGAACATCCCTTTGAGCTCTAGATTGCAGCCGAATTTTCGGGCATGGCATTATGACCGCAAGGGTATATTCTCTGTCCGATCGGCCTACAAAATGATAAACGGGATAAAGTTTCGGAGAGAGGACTGGCTGGAGCACAGGCCGGGGCACTCAAATCAAGAGCAGGAAAGGAAAAGATGGTCGCGACTTTGGAAAGTTTCAATTCCGTCTAAAGTCGAAGTCTTTGTATGGAGATTATTGCACATGTCTCTACCCATTGGTACAACCCGACATGAAAGGAATATGGTGACCACACCAGCATGTTCCATCTGCAACGCCGACACAGATTCGTGGCGGCACTCTCTCTTCGAGTGTCGCATGGCAAGGTGCGTTTGGGCCTTGGGGGACGAAGAGACTGTTGAACATATGTTGTCCAACCGATCTGATAATGCAAGGCTATGGCTGTTTTGGCTTTTTGAGACTATGAATCAGCATGATATAGTGAGAGTGCTAATTACAATGTGGGCTATTTGGTGGGCGAGAAGAAGGGCCATACATGACGATGAATTTCAGAGTCCTCTATCTACTATGTGCTTTATCAACCGTTACTTGGAAGACTTGGACATTGCTACTGCTAGGAGGGTGACGCTCAATGAAAAAAAACCTCATCAGCGTGTTCATCGCTGGATTCCTCCGGGTGAAGATGCAGTGAAGATTAATGTTGATGGTGCAATCTCAAGATCGGGCATGGCGGGGGCAGCGGCTGCCATATGCAGAGACAAGCACGACAACTACTTGGGGGCATCAGCAGTTACTTTTGATGGCCTAGTGGATGCGGCAAGTCTTGAAGCCCATGCATGCAACGAGGCACTAGCACTGGCGAGGGATCTCCATATCTCACATGCGATAGTAGCATCCGATTGCATGCAAGTGGTGCCCGACATCAATGGAAGATCGTTTTCATCTTATGCACTAATCATAGATGAAGTGAAAGAATCAATGAATGAGTTTGTTAAGGTTAGTTTTCGATATGAGTGTAGGGAAGCAAACTTTGAAGCTCACGCCATTGCAAAGGCGGCTTCAGCGTTCCCTCCCGGTCGCCGGTTGTGGCTAGGGATTCTCCCAGACATTGCTTGTATTGCTTCGGCTTTGAACGTTGAATAAAATCCCTAGTTCACCTCAAAAAAAATGTAAAAAGTAAAAATTTGTCTCAAAGCAAATGTAAACGTAAAATTAAGCAAATTTACACCACGAACGCCAAAAATAGTGCTCCAACATACAATGTAGATGTTTAAAAATTTGAGTGCACAAGGCTCTTCGCCGCATCTAGTATGGAAGAATCTATGGAATTTAATTGTATCCGGCAAGGTAAAAATATTTCTCTCACATTGTATACGCAATGTTATTCCATGCTGTTGTGTTCTAACTAACAGATCCCAGTCTGCACAACGTCCTATTTGTTCACTACATGCGGAAGACACCGTGCACCTTTCTGTTCAAGTGTGAAAGAGCTAAAGAAATTTGGAGGATTGAGGCTACATGAAATAGTGAGCACAGTAACAGTGCCGGGGCTCTCGGGTGCAGAAATTTTAGAGATATTTTTATGTGATCCGGCACATAATATAAAGTATATGGATGTAGTCCCACTCCCTGAACCTATGGTTGTCGCAAGTTGGTATTTATGGTGGCAGAGAAGGGTCGTTCATCAAGAACTGGTGCAACCATCAGTACGTTCGGGCCAAGCTATCCAAGGGTTGACCTTGAACTATGTATGTGCGTATCTAAACCGACGACTACTACGACGATTGAGTTGTTGGAAGAAGCCACTACAAACAAGGCCGGGCCGGCAAAATCCGAGGCCCCGTGCAAAATCCTAAAAAAGGGCCTACCTCGCTACAGAATAGAAATATATGTATAGATCAATATAAATATATAAATAGAACTATATAAAAAATCGCCTATGTTCAGTATAAGTATTGCATATATTTGGTTGCATAGTCTTCCATTAATAACATCATTCTTTTAGCTTTCTTTATTAAAATGAAATCATCAATGGTATTCTCGAACACTAGGCCAAACCCTAGTTTATATAAAATATAAAAAGAACAAAATTAGATAAAAAGTTTGGCAAAAATCAAAAGTCAAATCTGCTAGTGAAGACGGAACCCACAGTCAAGGCGGGGCCTCACGAGGTCACTGATCCTTCGTGCTCATGTTCTTATCATAAGCGTAAGCAAAGGTCATAGGATCGATCTCGATTTGAGATTGTCGCGCCGTTGTGGAAGAAAGAAGAGGCGCAAGTCACACGACGCCGATCGCCCAGTCGCCCACGGTGCCACGCGCTAGACTTGAGCATGGACCCTTTTGTCATACAGTACGTGTCAGACAAGGATCGGCCAATCGGGAGGCATCTGCTCCGTGCGACACAAGCCGTCAGGGCCCCAAGCGGTACTACCACCACTACTGCCGTTACTAGTACCAACAACTCAATTGGGTTTCTAAGACCCTTATTACTAACATCAAAGGACCCATTACTAAATGGATACCTAAAACCAAGCATTGATCTCTTGTAGGTGTTTGCTTCCGGTGGGGGATCATGGTTGCTCGATAGTGGAGCAACAAATCATATGACCGGGAGCAAGGACTTGGTGGTGGACGTGTAAAAGATCCCATCTATGCCCACCAATATCGAGTGGGGTGATGCCTCACATTCTAAGGTATTGGGTCTTGGCAAGGTTGTCATTTCTCATGATCTAACGATCGAGAAAGTCATGCTTGTTGAGTCCCTTGCATACAATTTACTTTCCGTTCGTCAACTTGCAATCATGGGCTTTGCCACCTTCTTTGACATTGATACCGTGGCCCTCTTGTGGAGCAAGACTCTTAAAGTAGCCTTTGTTGGGCATGTCGAGAACGGTCTCTATGTGATTAACTTTTCGGAGCGACCCACTAAGACCGCGACATGCCTAATGGCTAAAGTTGACGTGGGATGGCTTTGGCATCGCCGTTTAGCCCACGTCAATATGAGATCTTTGCAAAGTCTTCTCAAGGGGGACCATGTTCATGGACTAACAAATGTTAGTTTTGCCAAAGATCGTGCTTGCAGTGCTTGTATTGAAGGAAAGCTCCATGAGAAGGTTCACCCTCCCATGACCATCATCTACTCGAAGAGACCCTTGGAGCTCCTTCATATGGATCTTTTTGGGCCTCCATCTTTTGATAGTCTTGGAGGTAGAAAGTATTGCTTGGTGATTGTGGATGATTATTCAAGGTACACTTGGGTATACTTCTTCAAGAGGAAGAGTGAGACTCAACAAACCGTCATCAACTTTGCAAATGAAGCTCAACGTTAACATAATGCAAAGATCTTGACAATAAGAAGTGACAACAGCACTGAGTTCAAGAACTACACCTTGGATGAGTTTCTTAGTGATGAGGGGATCAAGCATCAATATGCCGCTCCATATACCCCTCAACAAAATGGTGTTGCGGAGAGGAAGAACCGGACGTTGATGGATGCGGCAAGGACCATGATGGCGGAGTTTAAGTCTCCATACAACTTTTGGGCCGAAGCCATCAACACCGCATGTCATGCATCCAATCGGCTCTATCTTCGCAAAGGCTTGAACAAGACTCCTTATGAGATACTCACCGGCAACAAGCCCAATCTCAAGTACTTCTGGGTGTTCGGGTGTAAGTGTTTCATTCTCAAGAAAGGTGTTTGTTTGTCTAAATTTGAGGCTAGAGCTTATGAGGGCATATTTGTTGGTTATGCTACAAACTCTCTTGCTTACCGTGTTCTCAACAAGTCCACCGGACTCATTGAGGAGACGTGTAACGTGGAGTTTGACGAAAATAACGGGTCCCAAGTGGAGCAAAGTGGTACTTGTGATGTAGGTGATGAAATTCCTCCCCAAGCCATAAGAAGAATGGGTATTGGTCATATTCTACCCATTGAGGAACCCCTTGTGGCCGAAGGAGAAGGACAATGCTCCACTCAAGTGGAGCCATCACCTCCACAAGACCCACACACTTCCAAAGAACAAAGTGAAGGCCCTCAACCTCGTGAACAAGACCAAGGGCAAGATCAATCTTAAGATGGTGGTGAACCTCTAAATGATGCCCAAGGTCAAGTTCTCCCCCTCGAGCAAGTTCAAGATCATGAGCAAGCTCAAGATCAAGAACAAGCTCAAGACGGCGCTCAAGATAATCAAGTTAACCCTCCTCCTTCCACATCCGAGGAGGAATTAGAGCGTCGTGCCGCGAAGATTGCTTCCAAGCTCACCACCAAAGGCCATCTCATGGAAAATGTGGTTGGAAGCCTAAGAAAGGGGGTAAGCACTCGTAGACAATTAGCAAACTATTGTGAACATCACGCGTTTGTCTCTTGTGTTGAACCCCAAAAGGTCTATGAGGCGCTCGAAGACTCGGATTGGCTCAATGCCATGCATGAAGAACTCAACAACTTCGAGTACAACAAGGTGTGGAGATTGATGCCAAGGCCATCGGGGAACCACAACGTCATTGGAACCAAGTGGATTTTCAAGAACAAGAAAGATGCTCATGGGAACATCATTCGCAACAAGGCAAGATTGGTAGCACAAGGCTACTCCCAAGTCGAGGGTATCGACTACGGTGAAACCTTTGCTCCCCTTGCTCGTCTTGAATCCATACGTTTGTTGATTGCTTATGCTTCTCATCACAACTTTAAGTTGCAACAAATGGATGTGAAAAGTGCTTTTCTTAATGGTCCTATTAATGAGTTGGTCTATGTCAAGCACCCCCCCCGGGTTCGAGAATCCCTACTTCCCGGATCATGTGTATCAACTCGATAAGGCACTCTATGGCCTTAAACAAGCCCCACGTGCGTGGTATGACCACCTTACCGAGTTGTTAAAAGATCGTGGATTTGAGGTGGGGCAAATCGATCCCACTCTTTTTACTAAGAAGGTCAAAGGGGAGTTGTTTGTATGCCAACTATATGTTGATGATATTATCTTTGGTTCCCCTAACAAAGCTTTCAATGAGGAATTTGCCGCTCTCATGACCTCCAAGTTCAAGATGTCTTCGATGGGAGAGTTGAAGTTCTTCCTTGGTTTTGATATCAAACAACGACGAGAAGGTACCTTCATCAACCAAGCCAAATACACTCAAGACATGCTAAAAAGATTCAAGCTTAGTGATGTCAAGCCGGCTACTACACCAATGCCTACCAAGTGCCAACTTGACATTGATCCCAATGGTAAAGCGGTGGATCAAAAGGTATATCGCTCCATGATTGGCTCCTTGCTTTACCTTTGTGCATCTAGACCGGATATCATGTTGAGTGTGGGAATGTGTGCACGGTATCAAGCCGCACCAAAGGAAAGTCACTATGTGGCGGTCAAGCGAATCTTTCGATATTTGGCTCATACCCCAAACTTTGGCTTATGGTACCCAAGAGGGGCAAACTTCAAGCTTGAAGGATTTACGGATTCCAATTGGGCGGGAGACAAAGTGGATAGGAAGTCCAGAGGGTGCCAATTTCTTGGGTGCTCTTTGGTGAGTTGGTCTTCCAAGAAGTAAAGTTGTGTGTATCTCTCGTCCACCGAAGCGGAATATGTGGCGGCCGGTAGTTGTTGTGCACAACTCTTATGGATGAGGCAAACTTTAAAGGAATACGATATGATTTGTGACAAAGTGCCTCTTTGGTGTGATAACGAAAGTGCCATCAAGATTTCTCTCAACCCGATGCAACACTTCAAGACGAAGCATATTGAGATTCGGTATCATTTCATCCGGGATCACATTAAGCGAGGGGAGATCGAGCTCAAGTATGTCAACACTCATGATAACCTTGCAGATATTTTCACGAAGCCCTTGGATGAAGCAAGATTTCGCGAGTTAAGGCATGAGCTAAATATCATTGATTCTTGCAATATGACTTGAACCCTTGCACACCCCACCTCACTCAACTTGTTGTCTAGTTTAGATGTAGGCATGGACATAGGGGGAGTGTTGTTCTCTCAATGAACTCTCCCTCCCCCCATTATGCATAAATTGATCTAGTCTTTCACTTTAACCATTTTTTTATGGTACTAGTGCTTCAAGGACGAGTTTTGGTCATGGGTCCAAGGTTAAAATCTTCGTGATGCCATACCTCTTGACTCAAACATAGGTGGCCTCGGCCACCGCCCTCTCTTGAAGAGGTGGGTTCTGGACCGTTGTTAGTGTGTTTGTGGCCGTGTTGGTCTTTCCTCCTTCTTGGCTGTGTTTTTTCGTTTCTTTTTTAGCTTTAGCCCTCTGTCTAGAGGCCTGTTGGTTGCTGAGCGGTACTACCGCTGGTGGTGCACGGTACTACCGCTCTAAGCGGTACTACCGCTCTAAGCGGTACTACCGCCCACCAGCGTGGTACTACCGCTGTGAGGCGGGGGCAGGGGGTTATATCGGGGGCAGGGGGAGTTTTCTTCTCCCCCATACCCATTTGCTCGCCCCCTCGCTCTGTTCGTCTCTCCAGCAACCGGCGCCGTGGGAGGGCTCTGGTGGATCTCCTTCTCCGGGGCGTTCCTCTCCATTTCCTTCGGTGGAGACGATCCCCACCTTGTCCCCATGGATGCCGGTATTGCCCCTGTTCCCTCTCTCTTCTTGTCTAGATTTCCAATCTAGCATCTTAGGGGCAATAGTGGTTGCATCTCTACATTTTTAGCCAAATCTAGGCTTGAGTAGGATGGAGAAGGCATCTAGGCAGTTTGGATTGGTGGTTGGTAGAAGTATTTTTGAATTTGGTAGGATGGTAGTGCCGGATCTGACCACGGCAGTAGGAAACTGTTGTTTCCCCATCTCGAGCGGTACTACCGCTCCCTCTGGAGCGGTACTACCTCTTGGAGCGGTACTGCCGCTCACAGGTCACGGTACTACCGCCCTCTACCAGGTTCCACCATACTCTTACTACTCAGTGATCTTTTTTGGTTGTGTTTGGTGGCTTATGCTCGTTCTTTCTGGTTGTTTGCGTGTTCTTGTGTGTGGTTCCAGGTGATGAGCTTCCTGAGCATCAGGCTCTGCGTATCAACCCCGGTCGTGCCACGTCAAAGCGTTACCGCACAACTGAGTTTGCAGGAGGTTCCTCAAGTGCTCCACCTCCACCTCAACTCAAAAAGAAGTCTGATGTCAAGCCGAAGCAATCTGGCAAAACCGTGCCAGAAATGCAAGCCAAGGAGTTCTGGGCAAGGCGTCGTCGCAACCCCTATGAGGCTGACCAAGATCCCTCTTTGGTCAACCGTCCGTTCTGGAACAGGTTTCAGTTTGCCATCTTCTTCGATGTACTCAAAGCCAAGAAGAATCTCTTTGTCAACATGCACTCCATCGATACCGACCATATGGAGAAGGATCCTGAATACTTTGGTGAAGCTCTTCAGATGTGCACTCAACTGAACATTCTTGGTGTCATGCAATTCAACAAAGATTATGATGCTGATATTGTGGCCCAATTCTATGTCACGGTTCATCTCGGGACTGATGAGGACAGGACAATGACTTGGATGACCAATGGCAAGTTGCTTTCAGTCAAGTGGAAGGCGTTCATGGAGTTGATTGGGGTGGAAGATCAAGGGCTTGCGTCTCCTGTCGGCTTTCGCCCACACCGCAACACCACCTCCACTCACAAGCAAGCTCTATGGCCCTACTGCACCTTGAAGATCAACCCGGAGATGAAGAAGGAAACGTATGAGCTGCCTGCCTTTCTGGACATTCTTCACCGTGTCTTCCATGAGACTCTTTTCCCTTGCATCGGGAATCTGGATATGGTTCATTCTTATCTCGTGGACATGATTCTCTTCTGCCAGCGTGAGAAGGAACAAAACACCGGAGAGTCCCTGGATATCTCTCATGTTATGTGGTCTGAGCTTTTATCTGCTATCTCCGAGCACAAGTGCCCGATTTATGGTCCGTTCATCATGCTGCTTATTGAGAAGGCCTGGGATCGTGTCTATCCCAAGGTGATGCTAGAGATTGGAGAGTTGGTTTCTCACGACATCAAGCGTCTGAGGAAGAAGGACAACCGGGGCACTCAGGTCCCTAAATCTAGAGGTCCTTCGTCTGCTACTGCCATGGAGACCGAGGAGGAAGCTGAGGCTGAGGATGATGATGATGACTATGTGCCTTCTGCGGCAAAGCCCTCTTGGGCAAAGAAGCTCAAGCTCAAGATGAAGAAGCTATTCTGCATGGAGTCTCACGGTCAGTACATGACTCATGTGGCTAAGAAGAAGGCCCGAGGTCGTCACAAGAAGCTCATGCGTCAGTTGGGTGCCACCGTGAACAGTGGATCTGAGGACCAGCTTACTGAGGAGGAGGAGTGGATTCAGCAGCATTGCCCGTGGACCGATTCTGATGCCGAGCACTTCCCGACCGACGACGGTGGCGCAGACGATCCCGCTGAGCTCTGATATTTGAGTCCCTCTCTTGCTATCACCTGGAGCCGTAGCAACACTCCCTCTCCTTTTTGGTGTCTCGATGCCAAAGGGGGAGAGAGTTTAGGGATTTGTGTTTTGTGTTGTGTCTTCCGTCTTCTGTGTTTGTGTTCTCTTGTAGTTTGCTTTGTTTGGTTTGTGTCAGTGAGACCTAAGTTCCAGTCATATGGTGTGAGACATATGTTACCTTATCTTTCGAGTATCATTATCCTTGTCACTATCTAGCTTATGAGTTGCATGCTTATCCTGTTATCTATGTTGCTCTCATATACCCTGCTTAGGTGCTTGGTCTCTAAAATGTAGGGGGAGCGTTGATCCTGGTATGTGTGCCGTGCAGTCCAAAGCACTTATCTAGATAGCACACATCTAGGGGGAGCCCATCTACATTCTAGGACGGTGGGGTTTTGCGCTTGTCCTATTTCTTTCCTGTTTGTGCAAATCCCGTATTGTCATCAATCCACCAAAAAGGGGGAGATTGTAAGGGCATATTTATCCCCAAGATGTTTTGGTGATTGATGACAATGCCTTTGCGGACTAATCGTGTGCGTTGAGTTCTTTCAGAGATTCATCCTTTGGCACGAGACGATTACCTCCCCTCGGTGTTTTATTCAAGACGGTGTAGCTCCTTCGTTTCTTTGTTGGTGGACTAGTTTCGTAGGAGTCACCGTACTATCAAGAGGGGATCCGCTTTGGTAAGGCTAGGGTGGAATCAACACGTACACATCCTTATCACACCCGATGTTTCTTTCCGCTTCATTGGAGCTACCTTTCCTATCTGTGCCTGCCCTGTCCTGTCCCAGCGGTAGTACCGCGGTCCTCAGCGGTAGTACCGCCGAAGCACGTCAAGCGGTAGTACCGCTCCCCGAGCGGTTGTACCGCTTGCGGTCTTCGGCCGTAGTACCGCAGTGGTTCCGGGCTACTACCGCCTCGACTCGAGACCACTGTTTTTCATGTTGGGTTTTACGGTACTAGTAGCGGCAGTAGTGGCGGTAGTACCGCCAACACTTTCGCGGTAGTACCGCTCTAGGGCCAGGACCCTGCATCCCTCGTCAGCGCGGCAGTACCGCTGGGAGGGAGCGGTAGTACCGCTTATCAGCGGTAGTACCGCTCTGTGCGTGGCTGTTTGGGGGGGGGGGGTAACGGTTGGATTGTTTCCCCCACTATATAAAGGTGTCTTCTTCCCCATAGTTGACCTACCTCTTCCCCCCAAAGCTCCATTGTTGCTCCAAGCTCCATTTTCACCCGATCTCTCTCCCTAGCCAATCAAACTTGTTGATTTGCTCGGGATTGGTTGAGAAGGCCCCGATCTACACTTCCACCAAGAGAAATTTGATTCCCCCCACTAATCCCTAGCAGATCTTGTTACTCTTGGGTGTTTGAGCACCCTAGACGGTTGAGGTCACCCTGGAGCCATAGTCCATTGTGGTGAAGCTTCGTGGTGTCGTTGGGAGCCTCCAATTAAGTTGTGGAGATTGCCCCAACCTTGTTTGTAAAGGTTCGGTCGCCGCCTTCAAGGGCACCAATAGTGTATTCACGGCATCTCGCATTGTGTGAGGGCGTGAGGAGAATACGGTGGCCCTAGTGGCTTCTTGGGGAGCATTGTGCCTCCACACCGCTCTAACGGAGACATACTTCCCCTTAAAAGGAAGGAACTTCGGTAACACATCCTCGTCTCCACCGGCTCCACTCTTGGTTATTTCGTGCCTTTACTTTTGCAAGCCTACTTGTGTTGTATCCCTTGCTTGCTTATGTGCTAGTTGTTATTGCATCATATAGGTTGCTCACATAGCTGCATATCTAGACAACCTATTTTGTTACAAAGTTTAAATTGGTAAAGAAAAGCTTAAAAATTGTTAGTTGCCTATTCACCCCCCTCTAGTCAACTATATCGATCCTTTCACTAGTTGTTTATTCTTGGTACCCTCTCTTACCGGGAAATGTCTCCTAGTGCTTCCACTGAGCCATGGTAGGTTGCTACTGCTCCCGAACACTTAGGCTGGCTGGCATGTGTCCTTCTTCGTTCCTGTGTCTGTCCCTTTGATGAAATGTCACGCGGTGTCTACCGGAGTCCTGTTAGCCTGCTATAGCCCAGATTCTCCAGAGTCCTGTTAGCCTAGCCGCTACTGCCCGGATTCACTCGCTGATGACCGACACGTTTGTTGCTGGGTCATGTATGCTTGTCCCTGTAAGTTAGTGCCACTTTGGGTTTATGACTAGTCATGTCGGCTCGGGTTCTCTGTCATATGGATGCTAGCGACGCTATCATATACGTGAGCCAAAAGGCGCAAACGGTCCCGGGCCAGGTAAGGTGGCACCCGTGGGAATACCGTGCGTGAGGCCGCAAAGTGAGATGATGTGTTACATGCTAGATCGGTGCGACTTAGGATCGGGGTCCTGACAGAAAGTCATTCCCTATGCCTCAGCCATAGGTTCCATAAAATATGCCATGCTATGTACCAGACCTATTGTATACCCTGCCCTGAGTTTGGTAAGGAAGTACAATTTTGATCTAGGAGTAGATCACTGGAGAACGGTCAAAAATATCCTTAGAGGACTAGGGAAATATTTCTCGGTTATGGAGTTGATAAAGAGTTCATCGTAAAGAGTTACATCAATGCAAGCTTTGACACCAATCTGGATGACTCTAAGTCACAATCCGGATACATATTGAAAGTGGGAGCAATTAGCTAAACTAGCTCCGTGCAGAGCATTGTAGACATAGAAATTTGCAAAATACATACGGATCTGAATTTGGCAGACCCGTTGACTAAACTTCTCTCACAAGCAAAACATGATCACACCTTAGTACTCTTTGAGTGTTAATCACATGGCGATGTGAACTAGATTACTGACTCTAGTAAACCCTTTAAGTGTTGGTCACATGGCGATGTGAACTATGGGTGTTAGTCACATGGTGATGTGACCTATTGGTGTTAAATCACATGGCGATGTGAACTAGATTGTTGACTCTAGTGCAAGTGGGAGACTGAAGGAAATATGCCCTAGAGGCAATAATAAAGTTATTATTTATTTCCTTATATCATGATAAATTTTTATTATTCATGCTAGAATTGTATTAACCGGAAACTTAGTACACGTGTGAATACATAGACAAACAGAGTGTCACTAGTATGCCTCTACATGACTAGCTCGTTGAATCAAAGATGGTTAAGTTTCCGAGCCATAGACATGAGTTGTCATTTGATTAACGGGATCACATCATTAGAGAATAATGTGATTGACTTGACCCATTCCGTTAGCTTAGCACTTGATCGTTTAGTATATTGCTATTGCTTTCTTCATGAGTTATACATGTTCCTATGACTATGAGATTATGCAACTCCCAAATACCGGAGGAACACTTAGTGTGCTACCAAACATCACAACATAACTGGGTGATTATAAAGGTGCTCTACAGGTGTCTCCGATTGTACTTGTTGAGTTGGCATAGATCGAGATTAGGATTTGTCACTCTGATTGTCGGAGAGGTATCTGTAGGCCCTCTCGGTAATGCACATCACTATAAGCCTTGCAAGCAATGTGACTAATGAGTTAGTTGCGGGATGATGCATTAGGGAACGAGTAAATAGAATTGCCGGTAACGATATTGAACTAGGTATTGAGATACCGACGATCGAATCTCGGGCAAGTAACATACCGATGACAAAGGGAACAACGTATGTTGTTATGCGGTTTGACCGATAAAGATCTTCATAGAATATGTGGGAGCCAATATGAACATCCAGGTTCCGCTATTGGTTATTGATAGGAGACGTGTCTCGGTCATGTCTACATAGTTCTCGAACCCGTAGGGTCCGTGTCGGTGTCAAAACCGGCATATCTCAGGTAGGGGGTCCCGATCTGTGCGTCTAAGGCTAATGGTAACAGGAGGCAAGGGACATGATGTTTTAGCCAGGTTCGGGCCCTCTCGATGGAGGTAAAACCCTACTTCCTGCTTGATTGATCTTGATGATATGAGTATTACAAGAGTTGATCTACCACGAGATCGTAGAGGCTAAACCCTAGGAGCTAGCCTATGATGATTATGATTGTGTTTCTAAGGACTAAACCCTCCGGTTTATATAGACACCGGTGGGGGCTAAGGTTTACATAGAGTCGGTTACAAAGAAGGAAATCTAATATCCGGATCGCCAAGCTTGTCTTCCACGCAAAGGAGAGTCCCATCCGGACACGGGACGGAGTCTTGAGTCTTATATCTTCATGGTCCAACAGTCCGGCCAAAGTATATAGTCCGGCTGTCCGGATACCCCCTAATCCAGGACTCCCTCAGTAGCCCCTGAACCAGGCTTCAATGGCGATGAGTCCGGCGTGCAGTTTGTCTTCGGCATTGCAAGGCGGGTTCCATCTCCGAATACTCCAAAGTATCTGTTGTAATGAATAGTGTCCGGCTTCCCATCAATGTTGTACTCCTCGGCTTCTGTGCTTCAATAATGGCCATCTCCACGCGTCGAGCGAATACGAGGAGCCTGGGAATTTTTGCATTTGCCACCCCGGCCCTGCAGGCAAACCGTCTATTTGAAGGGACGGGGATCCTCAGATCCAAGCCTCACCTTCTTCCCTCGAGCGAGCATCCAACAGAGCGCGCCCAGAAAAAACCATTCCAGCATGGCCGGTCGCCGCAGCTCCTCCTCTCGCTCCCTTAGCTCTAAGCCAGGTGATTGGGAAGAATGTTCTGTTCCTCAAAGCCATTTAATAGAGCTGCAGACCCAAGGATTTCTTCCACTGGCATTCATGGTCCCCGTCCGAGCCGGACTAGCCACCTATAATGGCGGGGAGCAAGCGGAGAGATCTCCTAATCCATCCCCGGGAGAGCGAATATGCCTCATCCCGCATCTGCTAAGAGGCGTCGGGTTTCCAATCCACCCATTCCTTCGTGGGCTCCTAGAGTTGTACGGCCTCCAGTTGCACAACTTCACCCCTGCCTCTGTGCTGCATATTGCAAGATACGTCGCCCTTTGTGAATTATTTCTGGGTTGTGAGGCTCACTTCGGGTTGTGGAAGAAGTTGTTCTACCTCGTCCCTCGCAACCAGGGGGAATCCATATGTCAAGTGGGCGGAGCCGAAATATGGCGCGTCGCCGAGACCGGATACCTGTCCGGTACCCCCAAGAAGGCACCTGAAAACTAGCCCTCGGAGTGGTTTTATGTTGATGACGTCCCTCTTTCGGATCCAGTCCGGACGGGCCTCCCTGAGTTTAGTAACGCTCCGCCGAAGGCACGCCGAAGTTGGCGCCCTCAGGGCCCCCAAGAGGAGGATACCAGAGAAGTACACTTCCTGATGAGCAGGATAAAGATACTGGCCAAATCAGGGCTGACAATAGTCGAGGTTATAGCAATATGCATAATGCGGGGTGTGCAGTCGCTTCAATATCGGGGGAAGCCCATGTGGCACTACAACGGGGAAGATGATGCCACCCACTATGGTCGTAAAGGTCCGGACTCCGCTACTGCTCTGGCGAAAATACTGTCCGATTTGTACAAAGGGGAAGAAGAAGAATTCCTTCATATTAAACTGTGGGACGGATTTTCCATGTACAACCCCCCAAGCTGGGTAAGTCGTCACTCCTTCCCCCGCTCCATTTATTCTGGTGTCCTTCATGACGATTATTTACCTTGATATTTCTGAGCAGGAACTGAGGAGGGCCGTGGAAGGATTCAACAGCCCATCCCCGCAGCCAGAGGACCCCGGAAGGGCCTCCGATCCAGGACTCGAAGAAGATCCAGATATTACTATGGAGCTTGTCAACGGGACATTTTATCAGGCCAGCTGCGATGGCGCCTTGGTGGCTATTACCGCCGATTATCCCGGACTGCTACCTGCATCACGTATAAGCAAGGTTGAAACCTTATCCTCTAAAGAGGATTCCTTTCTGATATCATGCCTTATGCATAAAATATCGTATTTTTATAGAGACGGCCATCGGAGCACGGCGCCGAGGCCCTGGGGGCTCGTCGGCAAAGGACGTCCGGGTCCGGCAGGCTTAAGAGGAAGGCAGTTAGGGCCGAAATGCCGTTACAGAGGTATGGTAAAAACCTGCTATGTGATTATTGTGTTTAAAATGTAACAGTGTCCTTCGTGTTCTGGCAGAAAAAGGAGTCGTCGGACTATATCCGGAGATCCTGCCGATCACGCCTCCAACAGCCGGATTCCAGAACCGGTTTTTAGAGAGGAGGCCAATGCAGGGCCGATACCGAATTTTCCTCCGACAGAGGATGCGGATATGCTCTCCGCCACGAATTCCGAAGTAGAGAGTGCCATGAATCACCGGCGCCGATGGGCCGTATTTCGCAATAGCATCTTTTCCGAAGAGGCATTTAATGCTTTCAATTCGGGAGACGCATACATCTGAGCTACTCAAGGTGGGCTCGCCAGAGCGACGGACCAGTATGCAAAAGATATACAGGTAAGGAAATTTGATAAGCATGTGTAGCAGTAGCCCCTGAGACTTGAAATGGTTGGAACAACTGGTTTAAGGATCATTTTGTGCACATGTCCTTGTATATAAGAATACCCAATTGTCTCAAGAGCTGGAGGAGTGCAAGACCCAGTTGAGGGCCGCGGTTGCCGAACTAGGGGAATCCCAGAAGGCCTCATCTGGTAACATTTGTCTCAATAGTGAAATTTTAGAGGAATATACCAGTTAGCAATTGGCTTGCTTCATAAGTCTAACAGAAAATTCTGCAGACCCTCCCGAGACGAATCCGGAGATCGTAAAAGATAGCGAGTCGCATCTCCAAAGATAGCTGAAGGCTGGCGAGCATGTGCTTACGCAGGTTAGGCGGGAGAAGAATGATCTCCAAGATGCCAATGTCCGGCTGGGCGTCGAATTATCAGATGTTCGAGCTCAGCTGGCGGACTCCGTGAAGGAGAACAGAAAGCTTCATCGCGGCATGTATAGTAAGTGCCTAAACGAACTGCAGTATAGTTCGGCGAGGAAGTGTATTAAAAGAGTTTATATCTGTAGGTATGTTGACGGGCCGTCTTGAAGAGGAGATGCCCACGTCCGTAGGTGATTTACTGCAAGACCTCTCACAGCTGCATGAGCGAGCTCGGCAGGTGATGCAGGGTATTGCTCAGGCCTTGTGGCCATCCGCTTCCCTGCCAAGAGGCATGGGGGAGCTCATGGATATGCTCCAAGGAGCACGGCGACGCTTATGATTGTGGAAGATGTCAGCCTGCCGACAAGGTGCAAGGGAAGCCTGGGCAATGGTGAAGACGCGCTACACCAAGCTTGACCCTAACCATATGGCCGAAGTCAGACCAGCGGGGCCAGATGGGCAAGAAATTCTCATGAGTCTGGTGTATGACCAGGTAGCGTTAGCCGCAAAGTATTCCCAACAGGATTGCAAGCTAGATAGCCTGTTGGATGGTATAGAGGAAGAATATAGTCAGTCCAAGTGACTATGTAATTCAATGGACATATGTAGTCCCTAGCCGGATTAAAAATCATTTGTCATGGCGGACCTTTTCGCTTCAGCCCCCGGATCCGACAGTCCGGGATGTGTCCGAATACCCGCTCAGTTATGCAAAACCGGGGTATGCGTGGAAACCAGGCGTAGGGGTCATAAGTGCTTGAACAGACAAGTACCCAACTAGTTATGTTATATTACATGGTTAGTAAGAAACATCTTCCAGGGAGAATAGTTCCGTTAGGGGTTCCTTTCCCTGGGCACGCATGCATCGATGTACACGTACGGACTGCGAATCAGAAACGCAGGATACAAAACTTCTGGGGATTCACGTTGTAATAAACGAAAGAAACATCTTTTGTTCACCGACTGAATATTCCCTTAAGAATGCTAGCTTTCGGCTTCACCCAGTCTGAGGTACACATCCGGCTGAACCGGCAGTAACAATCGCAGAGGTGCTCCCCTTATGCCCTAGCCAAATTAACGGGAACATAGGGCATAAACACAAGAGCCAGGCAACCCAGCATGGCCACATCTTAAGTCATATCGATGCATATAATGGTGAAGAAAAGGCACATATGGAAAAAGGAACACATATGTGATAGGCAAGACGCCATGAAAGTAATTATATTTAGCTTCCGTATAGGAAGCCCCCAGGTATGGTTTACACACGTGGTGCGGCCGGAGTGATCCGAGCATCCGCACTGTATTAAATACTTTGTGTGAAGAAGGAAAAAGGGCGAGGAAGGAAAAAGGGGAGGAACATAATTAAAAGGGGCAGGGTTAAGGAGACGAACACTGAGTTCGGCGCTAGGCGTAGAATCTCCGGAGTCTGGTCGCGTTCCATGGGTTCGGCTCGAGTCTGTTATCGGATGCATTACGCAAGCGGTACGCTCCTCCGGTGAGAACTTTATCAATAATGAATGGACCCTCCCACTTAGGTTTGACCTTGTCCTTCTTCTCCGGTAGGCATAGAACAAGTTCGCCAATATTATAAGTTTTGGCCCGCACTTCTCTACTTTGATACCGTCGGGCCTGCTGCTGATAGAATGCGGAACGGACTTTTGCGATGTCGCGCTCCTCCTCCAGGGCATCTAAGTTGTCCCGCCGATCTAACTCGGCTTCCTTCTCTTCGTACATGTGCACGTGAGGTGAGTCGTGGATTCTGTCGCAGGGTAGTACTGCTTCTGCACCGTACACCATAAAAATGGTGTGTATCCGGTGGTGCGATTTGGCGTGGTCCGCAGCCCCCAGAGTACGGAGTCGAGCTCCTCGACCCAATGCGTGTCCGATTCTATCAAGGACCGCACTCATGATGAGACCATTTACACGTTCGACCTAGCCGTTTGTTTGGGGATGGTAGACGGAGGCGTAATCAAGCTTAATGCCCATGTTGCCGCACCAAGTTTTCACTTCATCGGCTGTGAAGTTTGAGCCATTTTCAGTGATGATGTTGTGGGGGACGCCGTAACGGTGTACAACCCCTGATATGAAGTCTATCACTGGTCCGGATTCGGCCGTTTTAACTGGTTTGGCTTCTATCCATTTGGTGAACTTGTCCACCATGACCAATAAGTATTTTTTCTTATGGCTTCCCCCTTTAAGAGGTCCGACCATATCCATCCCCCAGACCGCGAAGGGCCAAGTAATGGGGATTGTTTGGAGAGCGGTAGGGGGCATATGGCTCTGATTGGCAAAGAGCTGGCAACCGACGCAGTGTTGGACAAGGTCCTGTGCGTCTGCTCGGGCTGTCGGCCAATAAAAGCCTGTACGGAAGTCCTGGCTGACAAGTGCCCGAGCTGCAGCATGGTGCCCGCCAAGTTCGGCATGGATTTCAGCCAAGAGCTGCCGTCCTTCCTCTTTGGAGATGCATCTTTGGAGCACTCTGGTCGCACTTTTCTTATAGAGTTCTCCCTCGTGTACTTTGTAGGCCTTGGAACACCGCACAATACAATGTGATTCATTTTGGTCCTCGGGGAGCCCCTGCCTATTTAGGTAGGCCAAGAAAGGCTCAGTCCACGAGGCGATTACAACCATGATTTCATGGGCCGAAGGTGTTATTTCGGTGGCGGAGCCTCCGATTACGTCAGATGGTTCAGAATCTAGGGTTGTATTCGGATCTGGGCTAGTATTGCCGGACTCCCCTTCCCATACCATGGATGGCTTGAATAGCCTTTCGAGGAATATGTTGGGTGGGACAGGGTCGCGTTTAGCGCCAATGCGAGCGAGGATATCCGCTGCTTGGTTGTTTTCTCGAGCCACATGGTGGAATTCGAGCCCCTCGAACCGAGTTGACATTTTGAGGACGGCATTACGGTAGGCCGCCATTTTTGGATCTTTGGCATCAAAGTCTCCGTTTATTTGTGATATTGCGAGGTTTGAATCCCCGCGCACCTCCAGGCGTTGAATGCCCAGAGACTGCCATCCGAAGACCATGCAACAGAGCCTCGTATTCGGCTATGTTGTTGGAGTCCGTGTATAATATTTGGAGTATGTATTGGACCGTGTCTCCGATGGGGGACGTCAGGACTACACCTACTCCCAATCCGGCCAGCATTTTAGAGCCATCAAAGTGCATGATCCAATTAGAGTATGCGCCGTACTCTTTAGGGAGTTGGGCTTTTGTCCATTCGGCGACAAAGCCACCCAATACTTGTGACTTAATGGCCCGCTGTGGTTTGTATGTTATGTCAAACGGAAGGAGCTCGATGGCCCATTTAGCAATTCGGCCCGTAGCGTCGTGGTTGTTTATTCTATCGTTGAGTGGTACTTCAGAGTCCACCGTAATCGAACACTCCTGGAAGTAGTGTCGTAGCTTCAGGGATGCCATGAAGACCGCGTATGCTATCTTTTGATAGTGTGGGTATCGGGATTTGCATGGGGTGAGGACCGTGGATACGTAATATACCGGCTTTTGGAGCGGGAATTTGTATCCGTCTGCCTCTCGTTCGACGACGAGCACTGCGCTTACAACTTGATGTGTTGCAGCTATGTACAATATCATAGGTTCTCCAGTATTTGGCGCTGTCAGGACTGGATTACTGGCCAATAAGGTCTTTATTTCATCCAGTCCGGCCGCGGCTGCATCCGTCCACACGAAGTGTTTGGTGCGCCAAAGAAGGTGGTAAAGAGGTAATGCCTTTTCTCCTAATCGGGAGATAAAGCGGCTTAAGGCAGCCACACATCCAGCTAGTTTCTGGATATGCTTGAGGTCTGTTGGGATAGCCAATTGCGACAGAGCTTGGATTTTTGCCAGATTAGCTTTAATTCCTCTATTGGAAACAATGAAGCCGAGCAACTTCTCGAAGGGTACACCGAAAACACATTTTTCCGGGTTTAGCTTGATGTCGTATGTTCAGAGGTTGTCGAACGTAAGCCTCAAGTCATCTATTAGGGTTTCGACATGTCTTGTTTTTATGACCACGTCGTCCACATATGCCTCCACTGTTTTGCTGATCTGCTTCTCCAGGCATGTTTGAATCATGCGTTGATAGGTTGCGCCGGCATTTTTAAGCCCGAAAGGCATAGTGTTGAAGAAGAAAGGACCATATGGCGTTATGAAGGCCGTTGCGGCTTGGTCGGACTCTGCCATCTTTATTTGATGGTATCCGGAGTATGCGTCAAGGAAGCATAATGAGTCGTGTCCTGCGGTGGCGTCGATGATTTGGTCGATGCGAGGAAGGGGGAAGGGATCCTTGGGGCAAGCCTTGTTGAGGTCTTTGAAATCCACGCATAGGCGCCAGGATTTGTCCTTCTTTGGTACCATTACCAGGTTTTCCAGCCAATTTGGATGCTTGATATCTTTGATGAATCCGGCCTCAAGTAGTTTGGCTAGCTCTTCTCCCATGGCTTGCCGTTTAGGCTCTGAGAAGCGCCTAAGAGTCTGTTTGACTGGCTTGTATCCTTTCAGTATATTGAGGCTGTGTTCGGCCAGCCTGCATGGGATGCCCGACATGTCTGAAGGATGCCAGGTGAAAATGTCCCAATTCTCACGTAGGAAGTATCGTAGTGCGGCGTCCATTGCGGGGCTCAACTGTGTCCCAATGGCGGCTGTCTTTGTGGGGTCCGTTGGATGGACCTGGAATTTGACTATCTCGTCTGCGGGTTTAAATGAGGTGGACTTGGGTCGTTTGTCGAGTATCACGTTGTCCCTGTCCACTGTGGCGTGCAGCGTTCTTAATTCTTCGGCCGCTAGGGCTTCGGATAATGCTTCCAGGGCTAGCGCTGCGGTTTTATTTTCGGCGCGGAGTGCGACATCCGGATCACTAGCTAGAGTGATGATTCCATTGGGTCCAGGCATTTTAAGCTTCATGTACCCGTAATGGGGTATAGCTTGAAAGCTCGTGAATGTGTCCCGCCCTAAAAGGGCGTGGTATCCGCTGCTGAAAGGAGCCACTTGGAAGGTGATTTCTTCGGACCCGTAATTCTTCGGGGTGCCGAGTACCATATCGAGTGTGATTTTTCCCGCACACCGTGCCTCCCGACCAGGGATAATTCCCCTGAAGGTTGTGCCGCTTTGCTCAATGCGGCTTTTATCAATTTCCATCTTGTTGAGTGTTTCTTCATAGATCAAGTTTAATCCGCTTCCGCCGTCCATGAGTACTTTAGTGAGCCGAAAACCGTCCACGATTGGGCTAAGGACCAAAGCGGCTGGTGCCCGAACTGTCTGGAATTGAGGTTCGTCATTGGAACTGAAGGTTATAGTAGTGTCACTCCACAGATTTATTTTTGCCACGTGGCTGATTTCAGCGAAATTCCGATGAGCTCGCTTGCGCCTATTATTTGAGGCGAAAGTCTCGAAGACTATCAATACCGCATTGTTGTCTTCGGCGGGATGTTGCTCTACTTTATGGTTTACAAGAAGATCCTCGTCGCTTTTTGCTACCTGGCGGAGTATCCAACATGCTCTAAGGCTATGCGTTGGCGTAGTGTCCGGCGTGTTGTGAATTTTGCATGGCCCACTGAGCCATTCTTCCAATACGGTTCCATGCCCTGGAGTGGGCTTTGGTTTCTTGGGAATTTGATCGGGTAACTTACGAGAGTTTGCCCATTTAGCTCGGACAAAGGTTTTAGTGAGAGCCGGACTATCCCAAAATTCTGTTTGGGTTTTCCAGGCGCTTTCCATCGCACAATAATTCTATACTATGGCTGCTAAGTCAGCAAAGTGTACTATATCACGGGGACTTATAGCATTAATGATCCCTTTGTTCGTGTAGTTTTTGCAAAAAAGTGAGATTGCGTCTTCCTCACGACAGTCCTTGACCCTGTTTAGCACAAGGAGGAATCTGGCCCAGTAGCGATGTAATGTCTCTTGGGGCTCTTGTCTGATATGGGAGAGACGATTTAAGTCTGGGTGGGTGGGTGTAGCTGAATCTGGGTTTTGATCTGATCTAACGCCCAGGGGTAGAGGAGCTTCCGGGCTTGACAGCTCGGGATCCGGGGTGCTGCTCGATTTTTCCGGCTCGATACCCGATTCTAAGTCCGGTGTCTGGGTCATGTCCTCCCGCGAGCGGGTATCCGTCTCAGAGAGCTCGGTAATCCGGACATAATTCGTCCTCAAAGTAGAGGGATAATCCATGTGTGGCTCTTCCACTACCGCAATCTCGTGGGTGACCGGTGGGGATTTAATATCCCTTTGGTCGGGTTTAAGCCCAATCCGATCATAGTCTGTAGCGACTCCCAAAGCGGCGATGTGATCCAAGAGCTCATTATGGAGGAGAGCTCTATTGGATTCATCTGTTCGGCAAGTTCCGAATTGACGTGGAGGCTGTTTTTGATGACCCGGGAGGTCATCGTTGGCGAGGAAGCCGATCGGGCGGCCATGATGAAGCCGCCTAGTCGGAGAGTTTGGCCTACCGCTAGTGCTCCTCCAGAGGTGATGCTGTCCTTGACAACAAGACGGGCCATCGAGCCTTGCAGCCACGACACAGAGGAACTCCCAATGAAAGCACCAATGTCGGTGTCAAAATCGGCGGACCTCGGGTAGGGGGTCCCGATCTGTGTGTCTAAGGCTAATGGTAACAGGAGGCAAGGCACACGATGTTTTACCTAGGTTCGGGCCCTCTCGATGGAGGTAAAACCCTACTTCCTGCTTGATTGATCTTGATGATATGAGTATTACAAGAGTTGATCTACCACGAGATCGTAGAGGCTAAACCCTAGGAGCTAGCCTATGATGATTATGATTGTGTTTCTAAGGACTAAACCCTCTGGTTTATATAGACATCGGAGGGGCTAAGGTTTACATAGAGCCGGGTACAAAGAAGGAAATCTAATATCCAGATCACCAAGCTTGTCTTCCACGCAAAGGAGAGTCCCATCCGGACACGGGACGAAGTCTTGAGTCTTATATCTTTATGGTCCAAAAGTCCGGCCAAAGTATATAGTCCGGCTATCCGGATACCCCCTAATCCAGGACTCCCTCAGTCCACACGCTTAACGTTCGGTGACGTGGTATTATGAGTTTATGTGTTTTGATGTACCGAAGGTAGTTCGGAGTCCCGAATATGATCACGGACATAACGAGGAGTCTCTAAATGGTCGAGACATAAAGATTGATATATTGGACGACTATATTCGGACACCAAAAGTGTTCCGGGTGGTTTCAGAGAAAACTGGAGTGCCGGAGGGTCACCGAAACCTCCCCGGGGAAAGTTGGGCCTACATGGGCCATAGGGAAGAGGGGAGGTAGCCCACAAGGGGCAGCCGCGCCTCCTTCCTATAGGGAGTCCAAATTGGACTAGGGAGGGGGGCGCGCCCCCCTTTCCTTCTCCTCTTCCTGTCCCTTCCTTCTCTCCCCTTCCTCCTAGTTGGATAGGAAATGGGGAGTCCTAATCCTACTAGGAGGAGGACTCCTCCCCTCCTTGGCGCGCCCAAAGGGTCGGTCGGCCTCCCCCCTTGCTCCTTTGTATACGGGGGCAGGGGCACCCTAGAACACACAAGTTGATCATTGATCTCTTAGCTGTGTGCGGTGCCCCCCTCCACCATAACCCACCTCGGTCATATTGTTTCAGTGCTTAGGCGAAGCCCTGCATCGGTAGCTTCATCATCACCGTCATCACGCCGTCGTGCCGATGAAGCTCTCCCTCGACACTCAGCTGGATCGAGAGTTCGTGGGACTTCATCGAGCTGAACGTGTGCAGATCGTGGAGGTGTCGTACTTTCGGTACTAGGATCGGTCGGATCGTGAAGACATACGACTACATCAACCGCGTTGTCATAACGCTTCCGCTTTTGGTCTATGAGGGTACGTGGACAACACTCTCCCCTCTCGTTGCTATGCATCACCATGATCTTGCGTGTGCATAGGATTTTTTTGAAATTACCACGTTCCCAACACATGCGTCATGTTCTAAGCACCCAAGAGTCATTATGATGTGCGAGTGAACAAGTCGGTGAAGGTTTTGGGAGTCTACCTTGAAGACTTATACTACAAAAAAACACTTCCTTGATGATACGTGTTTGTCATAGTAGGTCACGTTTTCTGTCATGCATGTACATCCATGACGATTTTATGACAAAATCAAGACAGTCATACTTGTGTTGTTGCACAAGTGTTCCATGACAATACTCAAATTATCATCACGGAAGTGTCCACTTCTATGACAATAAATGGCGCATCATGGAAGTGTTTTTGTCAAGGGTAACCGACACGTGGCATCCACCGTAACGGGTGTCCGTTAAGCTATCGGGTCCGATTTTGGATCCAATAACCCATTAACAGCCATGACCAAAGGCAATTTTCTATGTGTAAAATTCTCATTGGCCGAAGGAACCACGTGTTAGCTCCGCGTTGGGACAAATGTCATCCAGCGAATGGACGGGGCGCGCTTATGATACGTCGACACGTGGCTCGACCCAACAGTGGCCCATTTAGGTCAAAAGGCCGGCATGTTTGACTTGGTCCAAAGGTAGCGGGCCAGCCCATGGAAAGCCTATTGTAGGATCGAAATTATGTCTAGTCGGGGAGTGATTAGACTACTTGACCAAATAAAAATCCATCCTTTTCCCAATTTTAGTTGTGGGCAGATTTTAGCAATTAGCACAAGTCAAGCAATCAACCTACACATGCAATTCTAAGAGCGTACCAGCGGAAAGTAAAACATTGCATATGAAGGTAAAGGGAAGGGTTTGGAGAAGGCAAACGCAATGGAGACACGGAGATTTTTGGTGTGGTTCTGATAGGTGGTTCTATTGTACATCCACATTGATGGAGACTTCAACCCACGAACGGTAACGGCTGTGCGAGTCCACAGAGGGCTCCACCCACGAAGGTCCACGAAGAAGCAACCTTTTTTATCCCACCATGGCCATTTCCCATGAAGGACTTGCCTCACTCGGGTAGATCCTCACGAAGTAGGCGATCTCCTTGCCCTTACAAACTGCTTGGTTTAACTCCACATCTTGACGGAGGCTCCCAAGCACACCTAACCAATCTAGGAGACACCACTCTCCAAAATGTAATAGACAGCATGTTGATCATGAACTCCTTGCTCTTATGCTTAAAATGATAGTCTCCCCAACACTCAACTCTCTCTCTCTCCCTCTCTCTGATTTGCTATGGTGGAAAGATGATTTGAGTGGAAAGCAACTTGGGGAAGGCTAGAAATCGAGATTCTTGTGGTAGGATTGGAACGTCTTGATCTCAACACATGAGTAGGTGGTTCTCTCTTGGAAAATGTATGGTGGAAGTGTAGGCACGTTCTGATGGATCTCTCACAAATGTAGAAGGAGGTGGAGGGGTATATATATCCTACACACAAAATCCAACTGTTACACACATTTGAGTCATCTTGGTGGGACCGAATGGTTAAACTCGGTGGCATCGATATGTTAAAATATGTGAATGTTAGGAATCTCGGTGGGATCGACTGGAACAACTTGGTGGGACCGATGTGTTAGGGCTTAGGGCAAACCGCGTCTCGGTGGCACCAATTTGCATCAACTCGGTGAGACCAAAGTGAAACAATAAGGCAATAGAGAGTTGGTCAAGCCATCTCGATGAGACTGATTGCTATTTCGGCGAGACCAAAATAATTGCAACTGATATCAGGGAGTTGGCAAGGCGATCTCGATGGGACCGAGATCCATCCCGGTGAGACCGAGCTATTAGGGTTTCTGGTTGTGGCTATGTCATATGAACTCGGTGGCGCCAGATAGAAAGAATCGGTGGGGACGAGTTGGAGTTTAGGATTTTGACATATTTAGATGGAGAAAGTGGTTGAGGGTTTTGGAGCAATATCACTAAGCATTTGAGCAAGCAAGCCATTAAGCAACACCCTTCCCCTTTTAATAGTATTGGCTTTCCTATGGACTCAATGTGATCTTGGATCACTAAAATAAAGATGGAGAGTCTTGAGCTTTTGCCAATATATGTCCTTAGCATTTTGAGGGGTCCACATCTCTAGTCCATGCCATGCCATTCATTGAACTTCCTGAAATATTTATCTTGAATGGATATTAGTTCAATGAGCTATATGTTGTTATGAATTACCAAAACCACTCGGGGATTAGTTGCACTTTCAATCTCCCCCTTTTTGGTAATTGATGACAAGATATAGATCAAAGCTTCAACAAATGATAAAAGTGAAATACATCGTCACTTTCAGAAGTATGTGATAAGCAAGAGATCCCCCTAAATTTGTGCATTATTTAAAATTTGCATTTGAATGCAAATGCACAATCAATTAGGATCATGGGTCACTCTTCTATGTCACATACATCTTGGTGGAGCGCACAAAAATGATAAGAGTGAAATATCATGCACGCATCACCAAAAACATGAGTGAATGATCATACACAAATAATCATAGAGATAGGCATATATCACACATTAAACATAGTATGATCAAACACATAACCACACAAAGTATCTCACGAGCATCAAACAATAAGTAGCACAAACCAAATGGACGAAGTAGCATTGGCAATAAAAACCAACAAGCAAAAGAATGAGACACACACTCTCTCTCTCTCTCTTGCTCGATGCCTATGATCTATACATTTTCTCCCCCTTTAGCAAAAAGTTACCAAAAAGCTTGAAAAAGTATAGTGTTATACGACACTCTAGGCACGATCTCCGGGAACTCCCGAAGGGGTCTTCTGGCTTGTTTCTCCAGTGTGCGTAGACGGCGTTGAGAGAACTGCTTCTGCAAATGCCTCGGCTGATATCTGTTGAGCTGGTGGAGTTGGCACTGGTGGTGGTACTATGGTAGTGGCTGCAGGTGCAGAGTGTGTAGTCCTGGTGTGCGCAACTGGCATAGCTGATTGTTGGGAACGTAGCATGCAATTTCAAAAAATTTCCTACGATCACGTAAGATCTATCTAGGAGATGCATAGCAACAAGAGTGGAGAGTGTGTCCACGTACCCTCGTAGACCGAAAGCGGAAATGTTAGGTTAACGTGGTTGATGTAGTCGAACATCTTCACGCAACCAATCCAAGTACCAAACATACGGCACTTCCGTGTTCAGCACACATTCAGCTCGATGACGTCCCTCAAACTCTTTATCCAGCAGAGGGTCGAGGGAGAGTTCCGTCAGCACGACTGCATGGTGACGGTGATGGTGATGTGATCCGTGCAGGGCTTCGCCTAAGCACTACGACGCTATGACCGGAGGAGTAAACTGTGGAGGGGGCACCGCACACAGCTAAGAGAATAACTGTTGTGCCTTGGGGTGCCCCCTGTCCCCGTATATAAAGGAGGAGGGGAGGAGGGCGGCCACCAGGGGTGTGCCAATGAGAGGGGAGTCCTACCAGGACTCTAGTTCTAGTAGGATTCGACCCCCCTTTTTTTCCTTTCTACGAGAGTGAAAAAAGTGGAAGGAGAGGGAGTAGGATAAGGAAAGGGGGGTGGCACCCCCTTCCCTAGTCCAATTTGGCCTCCTCCTTGTGGGCTGGTTAGCCTCCCTCCTATGGCCCATATGGCCCATATCTTTCCCTGGGGGGTTCTGGTAACCCCTCAGGTACTCCGGTATGTACCGATACACTCCGGAACCCTTCCGATGTCCGAATACTACCTTCCATTATATCAATCTTTACCTCTCAACCATTTTGAGACTCCTCGTCATGTCCGTGATCTCATCTGGGACTCCGAACAAACTCCAGTCACCAAAACACATAACTCATATTACAAATTGTCATCGAACGTTAAGCGTGCGGACCCTACAGGTTCGAGAACTATGTAGACATGACCGATACACATCTCTGGTTAATAACCAATAGCGGAACCTGGGTGCTCATATTGGCTCCTACATATTCAACGAAGATCAAATCGCATAACAACATACGTCATTCCCTTTGTTATTGGTCTGTTACTTGCTCGAGATTCGATCGTCGGTATCATCATACCTAGTTCAATCTCGTTACCGACAACTCTATTTACTCGTTCCGTAATGCATCATCCCGCAACTAACTCATTATTCACATTTCTTGCAAGGCATATCATGATGTGCATTACCGAGAGGGCCCAGAGATACCTCTCCGATACTCCAAGTGACAAATCCTAATCTTGATCTATGCCAACCCAACAAACACCTTCGGAGACACCTGTAGATCTTCTTTATAATCACCCAGTTACGTTGTGACGTTTGATAGCACACAAGGTGTTCTTCCGGTATTCGGGAGTTGCATAATCTCATAGTCAAAGGAATATGTATAAGTCATGAAGAAAGCAATAGCAATAAAACTGAACGATCAACATGCTAAGCTAATGAATGGGTCTTGTCCATCACATCATTCTCCTAATGATGTGATCCCATTTCATCAAATGACAACACATGTCTATGGTCAGGAAAGTTAACCATCTTTGATTAATGAGCTAGTCAAGTAGAGGCATACTCGGGACACTTTGTTTTGTCTATGTATTCACACATATATCAAGTTCCGGGTTAATACAATTCTAGCATGAATAATAAACATGTATCATGATATAAGGAAATATAAATAACAACTTTATTATTGCCTCTAGGGCATATTTCCTTTAGTCTCCCACTTGCACTAGAGTCAATAATCTAGATTACATTGTAATAATTCTAACACCCATGGAGTCTTTGTGCTGATCATGTTCTGCTCGTGGAAGAGGCTTAGTCAACAGTCTGCAACATTCAGATCCATATGTATTTTGCAAATCTCTATGTCTCCCTCCTAGACTTTATCACAGATGGAGTTGAAGCGTCTCTTGATTTGTTTGGTTCTCTTGTGAAATTTGGATCCCTTCGCTAAGGCAATCGCTCCAGTATTGTCACACAATATTTTCATTGGACTCGATGCACTAGGTATTACACCTAGATCAGATATGAACTCCTTCATCCAGACTCCTTCATTTGCTGCTTCCGAAGAAGCTATGTACTCCGCTCCACACGTAGATCCCGCCATGACGCTCTATGTCCAGATTGAGACTTAGAGTCATCCGGATCAGTATCAAAGCTTGCATCGACGTAACCCTTTACGAAAAACTTTTTTTCACCTCCATAACCGAGAAACATATCCTTATTCCACTATGGATAATTTTGACCCCTGTCCAGTGATCCACTCCTGGATCACTATTGTACCCTCTTGCCAAACTCATGGTGAGGTACACAATAGGTCTGGTACACAACATAGCATACTTTATAGGACCTATAACTGAGGCATAGAGAATGACTTTTCATTCTCTTTCTATTTTGTGCCGTGGTCGGATTTTGAGTCTTTACTCAACTTCACACCTTGCAACACAGGCAAGAACTCCTTGTTTGAGTGTTCCATTTTGAATTACTTGAAATCTTGTCAAGGTATGTACTCACTGAAAAAACTTATCAAGCGTCTTGATCTATCTCTATAGATCTTGATTCTCAATATGTAAGCAGCTTCATCGAGGTCTTTCTTTGAAAAACTCCTTTCAAACACTCCTTTATGCTTTCCAGAAAATTCTACATCATTTCCGATCAACAATATGTCATTCACATATACTTATCAGAAAAGTTGTAGTGCTCCCACTCACTTTCTTGTAAATACAGGCTTCACCGCATGTCTGTATAAAACTATATGCTTTGATCAACTCATCAAAGCCTATATTCCAACTCCAAGATGCTTGCACCAGGCCATAGATGGATTGCTGGAGCTTGCACACTTTGTTGGCACCTTTAGGATTGACAAAACCTTCTTGTTGCATCATATACAACTCTTCTTTAAGAAATCCATTAAGGAATGCAGTTTTAACATCCATTTGCCAGATTACATAAAATGTGGCAATTGCTAACATGATTTGGACAGACTTTAAGCATCGCTACGAATGAGAAAATCTCATCATAGTCAACACCTTGAAGTTGTCGAAAACCTTTTTGTGACAATTCGAGCTTTTGTAGATAGTAACACTACTATCAGTGTCCGTCTTCCTCTTGAAGATCCATTTATTCTCAATGGCTTGCCGATCATTGGGCAAGTCAATCAAAGTCCACACTTTGTTCTTCATACATGGATCCCATCTCAGATTTCATGGCCTCAAGCCATTTTGCGGAATCTGGGCTCATCATCGCTTCCTCATAGTTCACAGGTTCGACATGGTCTAGTAACATGACTTCCATAACAGGATTATCATACCACTCTGGTGAGGAACGTACTCTGGTTGACCTACGAGGTTCGATAGTAACTTGAACTGAAGATTCATGATCATCATCATTAACTTCCTCACTAATTGGTGTAGGCATCACTAGAACTGATTTCTATGATAAACTACTCTCCAACTCGAGAGAAGGTACAACTACCTCATCAAGTTCTACTTTCCTCCCACTCACTTCTTTCGAGAGAAACTCCTTTTCTAGAAAAGATCCACTCTTAGCAACAAATATCTTGCCTTCAGATCTGTGATGGAAGGTGTACCCAACAGTTTATTTTTGGGTATCCTATGAAGATGCACTTCTCCGATTTAGGTTCGAGCTTATGGGTTTGAAACTTTTTCACATAAGCATAGCAACCCCAAACTTTTAATAAACGACAACTTAGGTTTCTTGTCAAACCATAGTTCATACGGTGTTGTCTCAAGGGATTTAGATGGTGCCCTATTTAACGTGAATGCGGCTGTCTCTAATGCATAACCCCAAAACAATAGTGGTAAATCATTAAGAGATATCATAGAGCATACCATATCTAATAAAGTACGATTATGATGTTCGGACACACCATTACGCTGTGGTGTTCCAAGTGGCATGAGTTGTGAAACTACTCCGCATTGTTTTATATGAAGGCCAAACTTATAACTCAAATATTCGCCTCTGCGATCAGATGTAGAAACTTTATTTTCTTGTTATGATGATTTTCTACTTCACTCTGAAATTCTTTGAACTTTTAAAATGTTTCAAACTTATCTTTCATTAAGTAGATATACCATATCTGCTCAAATCATCTGTGAAGGTTAGAAAATAATGATACCCGCCGCGAGCCTCAACACTCATTGGACCGCATACATCAATATGTATTATTTCCAATAAGTCAGTGGCTCGCTCCATTATTCCGGAGAACGGAGTCTTAGTCATCTTGCCCATGAGGCATGGTTCGCAAACATCAAATGATTCATAATCAAGTGATTCCAAAAGTCCATCCGCATGGAGTTTCTTCATGCGCTTTACATCAATATGACCTAATCGACAGTGCCACAAATATGTTGCACTATCATTATCAACTTTGCATCTTTTGGCATCAATATTATGAATATGTATCACTACGATCAAAATTCAATAAACCTATTTATATTAAGTGTATGGCCATAGAAGGTTTTTTTCATGTAAGAAGAATAACAATTATTCTTTGACTTAAATTAATAACTGTATTGCAATAAACATGATCCAATCATATTCATGCTCAACGCAAACACCAAATAACATTTATTTTAGGTTCAACACTAATCCCGAAGGTAAATGGAGTGTGCGATGGTGATCTTATCAACCTCGGAATCACTTCCAACACACATCGCCACCTTGCCCTCAACTACTATCTGTTCATTTTGCAACTCCTCTTTCGAGTTACAAATCTTTGCAACTTGAACCGGTATCAAATATTGAGGGGCTACTATGAACACTAATAAAGTACACATCAATAACATGTGTATCAAATATACCTTTGTTCACTTTGCCATCTTTCTTATCCGCCAAGTATTTGGGGCAGTTCCGCTTCCAGTGACCATTTCCTTTCCATCTTGTAGGCAATGTACTTGTCAGAGGTCTCATACCTCTTAACATGGGCATATTATAGTTCATCACGAAGTTCTATTAACTTGGTGATAGTGACTAGAGAATTCTGTCGATCACTATATTATCTGGAAGATTAACTCCCACTTGATTCAAGCGATTGTAGTACCAAGACATTCTGAGCACATGCTCACTAGCTGAGCTATTCTCCTCCATCTTGTAGGCAATGTACTTGTCAGAGGTCTCATACCTCTTAACATGGGCATGAGTCTGAAATATCATTTTCAGCTCTTGGAACATCTCATATGCTCGATGGCGTTCATAACATTTTTGAAGTCCCAGTTCTAATCCATAAAGCATGGTGCACTAAAATATCAAGTAGTCATCATACCGATCTTATCAAACATTCATAACGTCTGCATCTTCTCTTGCAATAGGTCTGTCACCTAGCGGTGCATCAAGGACATAATTCTTCTATGTAGAAATGAGATAATCATCAGATCATGGACCCAATCCGTATCATTGCTACTATCATCTTTGAACTTAGTTTTCTCTAGGAACATATCAAAAATAAAATAGGGGAGCTATACATGAGCAATTGATCTACAACATAGATATGCAAATACTATCAGGACTAAGTTCATGATAAATTTAAGTTCAATTAATCATATTACTTAAGAACTCCCACTTAGATAGACATCCCTCTAGTCACCTAAATGATCACGTGATCCATATCAACTAAACCATGTCCAATCATCACGTGAGATGGAGTAGCTTTCAATGGTGAACATCCCTATGTTGATCATATCTACTATATGATTCACGTTCGACCTTTCGGTCTCAGTGTTTCGAGGCCATACCTGCATATGCTAGGCTTGTCAAGTTTAACCTGAGTATTCTGCATGTGCAAAACTATCTTGCACCCGTTGTATGTGAACGTAGAGCTTATCACACCCGATCATCACGTGGTGTCTCAGCACGATGGACTGTAGCAATGGTGCATACTCAGGGAGAACACTTATACCTTGAAATTTAGTGATGGATCATCTTATAATGCTACCGCCGCACTAAGCTAAATAAGATGCATAAAAGATAAACATCACACACAATCAAAAAGTGTGACATGTTATGGCCATCAACATCTTGTGCCTTTGATCTCCATCTCCAAAGCACTGTCATGATCTCCATCGTCACCAGCTTGACACCTTGATCTCCATTGTAGCGTTGTTGTTGTCTCGCCAACTATTGCTTCTATGACTATCGCTACCTCTTAGTGATAAAGTAAAGCAATTACATGGCGATTGCATTTCATACAATAAAGCGACAACCATAAGACTCCTGCCAGTTGCCGATAACTTTTACAAAACATGATCATCTCATACAACAATTTATATCTCATCACGTCTTGACCATATCACATCACAACATGCCCTGCAAAAACAAGTTAGACGTCCTCTACTTTGTTGTTGCAAGTTTTATTGTTGCAAGTTTTATGTGGCTGCTACGGTCTTCTAACAAGAACCGTTCTTACCTACGCATCAAAACCACAATGATTTTTCGTCAAGTGTGTTGTTTTAACCTTCAACAAGGATCGGCCATAGTCCAACTCGATTCAACTAAAGTTGGAGAAACAGACACCCACCAGCCACCTTTGTGCGAAGCACGTCGGTAGAACCAGTCTCATGAACGCGGTCATGTAATGTCGGTCCGGGATGCTTCATCCAACAATACCACTGAATCAAAGTAAGACGTTGGTGGTAAGCATTATGACTATTATCGCCCACAACTCTTTGTGTTCTACTCATGCATATCATCTATGCATAGACCTGGCTCAGATGCCACTATTGGGGAACGTAGCATGCAATTTCAAAAAAATTCCTACGATGACGCAAGATCTATCTAGGAGATGCATAGAAACGAGAGGGGAGAGTGTGTCCATGTACCCTCATAGACCGAAAGCGGAAGCATTAGGTTCACGCAGTTGATGTAGTCGAACGTCTTCATGATCCAACCGGTCCAAGTATCGAACGTACGACGCCTCCGTGTTCAGCACACGTGTAGCTCGATGATGTCCCTCGAACTCTTGATCCAGTAGAGGGTCGAGGGAGAGTTCCGTCAGCACGACGATGTGGTGACGGTGATGGTGGTTTGACCCGCGCAGGGCTTCGCCTAAGCACTACGATGCTATGACCGGAGGAGTAAACTGTGGAGGGGGCACCGCACACGGCTAAGAGAATAACTGTTGTGCCTTGGGGTGCCCCATGCCCTCGTATATAAAGGAGGAGGGGAGGAGGCCAGCCACCAGGGGCGCGCCAAAGAGAAGGGAGTCCTACTAGGACTCTAGTCCTAGTAGGATTCTCCCCCTTTTTTCCTTTGTATCGGAGGGGGAAAAGTGGAAGGAGAGGGAGTAGGAGAAGGAAGGGGGGGGTGGCGCCCCCTTCCCTAGTCCAATTCGGCCTCCTCCCTTATGGGGGCGCACCAGCCCCTTGTGGACTGGTTAGCCTCCCTCCTATGGCCCATGTGGCCCATATCTTTCCCCGGTGGTTCCGGTAACCCCTCCGGTACTCCGGTATGCGTACCCGATACACTCCGAAACCCTTCCGGTGTCCGAATACTACCTTCCAAAATATCAATCTTTACCTCTCGACCATGTCGAGACTCCTCATCATGTACGTGATCTCATCTGGGACTCCGAACAAACTTCGGTCACCAAAACACATAATTCATAATACAAATTTTCATTGAACGTTAAGCGTGCGGACCCTACGGGTTTGAGAACTATGTAGACATGACCGAGACACATCTCTGGTCAATAACCAATAGCGGAACCTGGATGCTCATATTGGCTCCTAGATATTCTATGAACATCTTTATCGGTTAAACTGCATAACATCATACGTCATTCCCTTTGTCATAGGTATGTTACTTGCCTGAGATTCGATCGTTGGTATAATCGTACCTAGTTCAATCTCATTACCGGCAAGTTTCTTTACTCGTTCCATAATGCATCATCCCGCAACTAACTCATTATTCACATTGCTTGCAAGGCTTATCATGATGCATTACCGAGAGGGCCCAGAGATACCTCTCCGATACTCGGAGTGACAAATCCTAATCTCGATCTATGCCAACCCAACAAACACCTTCAGGGCCGGCCCTGGGGGGGGGGGGGTCAGGGGGGCGGCCGCCCCGGGCCCCCAAAATCCAGAGCCCCCACCCAGGAGGTATGTTGGCAGGCTATGTCCTACGTCAGAAAAAATCAAAAGGGCTGGGGCGCTGGGCTTCTCGCAGGCAGGCACGCGCGAGCACAAGCAGCAGCAGGCCGATAGCCCGATCCCACCCAGCGATCGATTCGGACGTGATCCTTTCACGTAAAAAATGAGCGATCAGGATCCCTTCTTATTCTATGATTTCCATCTCACACAGATTACGAGTCCCAGCCCTAGGCCGCCGACGCCATATTGCTGCGCCCAGGCTCCTGCTGGTAATTCCTTCCTAATCCTGTTCATCAGCGCCGCTGATTACAATTCCCGCGGACTCCAATTTAATTGCTCTCCGGTATAGCCTCTAGGTCCTGTATAGGCAGCCATACACACTGACACTCATCAGGTAATCGGGTATATCAGGATTGTATTGTCATTCCTTGATGCATAGCCGGCACCGTTCAACAATTGATGTTTTTCTTTTCAGCACTGTGTGTTAATCATGTCGTCCAGAAAGAGGACGCACCCATCAGGTAGCAATTAAAGGAAAATAAAGGAAGGTGTGGATAAATTGGTATAATCGCAGCGCGAAGATATTCACATAGTTCTCAAGAGTAATATTGGTGCTTCCATTGCTTCGATAAACCAAGATGATGAGTTGGTGATGGTTGCCAAAGAGGAAGATGAAGAGCAACCAACTAATGAGAATTCAGGAATCGGACCTGCAAGATAAATATATCAACACCAACATCGGCGACAACAATGTAAGTGGCCCCGAGAGTGCAGGTAATCCATCAGATGCTCAAACACAACATGCTAGTGTTGATGAACAACTAGTTTATACTCCCGATATTTATGATCCAATAAATTGGGATAGTCTCAATGATAATGGAAGATATATCTTAGTTGAGAAAGGGCTTATGAGAGAGGGGGAAATGGAATACCATGTAGATGATGCAGGAAGACATTTTTCATGTGCTCATTATTCATAGGAAATTAAGCAATGGAGAGGAACATTATAGAAAATGGCTAGTTTATTCAGAAGATGAAATGCATCGGCCGAAAGAAGCTTTTCAAAGTTGAAATTATTGAAGAATTATTTGAGGTCAATAATGACTCAAGAAATGTTAAATAGTTTGGCTAAATTATGCGTCAAGAGGAAATTATTGGATGACATCGACATCGACCTCATCATGTGACTTTGCATTGAGGAACGCTGATTTTAGACAGTCTTGTTGATATTATGATGTCTACATTAAGGGCCCCGAGTTTTAGTTTCGCCCTGGGCCCCCAAAATCATAGGACCGGCCCTAAACACCTTCGGAGACACCTGTAGAGCATCCTTACAATCACCCAGTTACGTTATGACGTTTGATAGCACACAAGGTGTTCTTCTGGTATTCGGGAGTTGCAAAATCTCATAGTCAAAGGAATATGTATAAGTCATGAAGAAAGCAATAGTAATAGAACTGAACGATCAACATGCTAAGCTAACGGATGGGTCTTGTCCATCACATCATTCTCCTAATGATGTGATCCCGTTTCATCAAATGACAACACATGTCTATGGTCAGGAAACTTAACCATCTTTGATTAACGAGCTAGTCAAGTAGAGGCATACTAGGGACACTTTTTTTTGTCTATGTATTCACACATATATCAAGTTTCCGGTTAATACAATTCTAGCATGAATAATAAACATTTATCATGATATAAGGAAATATAAATACCATCTTTATTATTGCCTCTAGGGCATATTTCCTTTACTGATGACCTTTGTGCCCTAGGCACTGTCTGGAATCTGTCGGTGGTAGATATGTCATCACTATCCTCATCATTATCTCTTAGCTTCTCTACAATAGATTGTATCTCTATGACCTTGATATCAAGATTATTCATTTTTTCCTCAACTATCCGCTCTAGGCTCTCCTGGTTCTTGGCTAAGTTGGCCAGATTTTGCTCAATCCTCAGAGTTGCTTCTAGCATATATGTCAGTTGGTCTTGCTTTGACTTGAGATTCACTATTGGTGCATTTGATGCACTTGCTGCCTTTGCTGCTTTAGCTACTTTTGCCTTCTCTGCATTTTCTTGGGCCTCAACTAAAGTTGGATGTGAAGAATCCATCACCACTTTATTATCTTCAAATTCTAGCCGAAGAGGAAGGTGCTCCTATCAAGCAGATATGTGTCTATACCAACCTTGGAGTTGATAAGCATTTGAATGTGTGGTGCAGATCCACATGACCTCTTCTGATCAGCAACAGTCCTTTTGATTGTCTCTACAATCAGGCTCATGACTTTGAATTTTTGTGGGATGTCAAATAAGTGGAGCAGGTTGCTGGAGTGGCCACGGATCATACTTTCATCTCCAAACTTGGGCTACAAGGTATGCCTCAAGATATAGTTTGTGGTAGCCAAACCAGCAAGCAGAAAGTAAATGGAGCCAAACTTCTGTGTTTCCAAAGCCTCATCAGAAGTGGTCTTGTACATGTGTGCCATTGTGTTGTGATCCATCCTAGGTTTTCTATATACATCAATGTCATTTTCTTCTTGTTCTGGGGCATTGGTAAGAGTAGCCCACTCAGAGATTAATGACTAGTATCTAGTACCCTCGGTCATCCACACAATTCTTCCATCTGGGTAAAAGTTTGTTGTGGAATAGAACTGCATCACCATCTCATCACTCCACTTTGTGAGATTTTGTCCAACAAAAACATCAAGACCTGTCATCTTGAAGTTCTCATGAACATGGGGGAAGTAATCTTCATTGACTTCTATATACTTCCAATCCACCCATTTCATGCTGCTTATAATGGGCTTCTTGTCAAGCAACACTGTCTCTTGGAAATCCTGTTGTTCTCTGGTATGGAAATGGTAGTCACTTGATGTTCTCCTCCTTGCAGAATATGGATCAACTTTCCTCCATTCTCTCAGCCCACTGTCCTTCCCGAGCTTCAAGTTTTCAGCCACTGGATGTCCATCATCATGGTCTGGAATCTTTGGCTTCAATTTCCTGAGCACTTGTGGCTCTTCATCCTCCTGAACTTCTGGCACTAGGGCCTGGTTCTTTTCAGCAGTAGGGATGTTTCTTGTGGATCTCTTGGGAGCAGCAACCTTAGTTGTAGGCTTGGACTTGGAGGGTGCACCTGCAGATTTCATGGCATCTGCCATTAGCTCCTGAGACTTGGCAGGGGTTGCAGCTGGTTCCTCTTCCTCCTCATCTTCATCATCCACCATCGTGGATGGTCTGCCAATCACTCTGGCAATTGTCTTCTTCACTCTCTCTTTCCTCTTCTTCTTCCCATCAGCAACTTCTTCTTCTTCTCTTGGCTCAAGAGTAAATTCCATAGTCTCTTGTGGAACAATTGATCTGCTGACCTTAGACATAGGAACTCTCTTTGCAGGGGCTTTCTTCTGGAGACCTGGCTTAGTAGCAGCAGCAGTGGCATACTCCTTTTTGAGCACTTTCTTCTTTGTTGAAGTGACCTCTTCTTCAACCACAAAATCCCCATCCTCACTTTCTGAGGTTCTCTTCTTCCTTTTTCTAGTGGCAGCTTTGGGCAGATTGCTTGGAGTGCTTCTGCTGCCGTCATCATAGCTTTCACTAGGGCTTGTGCCCTCCTAAGATTGACCTCTTCCTCTGACTTGTTCTGGCTGTCACTTGCACCAGACATCTTGCAGGCATACCCTGTGAATAGATATGTATGGGAAGAGTGGATGAGCATCACAAAAAGTAGCTTGTTTTGCAAAAAGTTTGAATCAAAACTTTAGTTTTAGTTTTCTGCAGAAGGCATTTTGGAGCTACCGATATGAAAATCTCGGTGACATCAAAGCATTAACAGAGTGTAAACACACAATATCGGTCAAACCAAGTTGCGGTTCGGCGACTCCGAGATGCTAGGGTTTCACTGAGGTTTTTCTTTCGTTCTCATCGATTAGTACATTTTGGTGGCACTGAGTTGTACTTAGTGCAATGGCCAAGGCCAATCAGTGGGACCAAAAGATTCATTTTGGTCGGTCTGAGATGAGCTTGGCGGAAATCTAACCCTAATTTTTTTCATCGAATATAATCTAAAGAAGTTTTTCTATGGATAGAAAGTTCTCATTCGTGGCAAGAAGCTAGGAAATATCTTTGTGCATTGAATCAGAAAGGGGAATGGCACATAGATGTCGAACCATACCCTAACTTGGTGATGATTCACTACAGCGACAACGACGGTGAAGATTTCCGTTGACACTGATGGAGACCTGCTGCGGAGGCGCACATGTAGAGACGACAACGATCTAGAGACCAAGGGGGTGGCAGCAATGGGGCGCGAGCTCGAGTGGTTTGAAGAAATTTTCAAACAGACGGGTTCGCATGATATATACCCATGTCTTGTCGGTGGCACCGAATGGAATGCTTTGGTGGCACCGAGATGCAAAACTACATGCAGTTAGTGCAACTCGGTTGGACAAAGTCATTCTAATCGGTATCACCGAGATGAAAACCTAGACCAGTATGGTGATTTCGGTGGGACCGAATAGGAGTGAGTTGGTCTGACCGAAATACACAAGAAGGTTTTGGAAAGCAGCCCTTGATGGATCAATGACTCTGAGTGCTCCTCACCTGGAGGGTACGAAAAGACTTGGTCAATTTTTGTGATGTAGCATGAATAGAGTTTGAGATGATAAAAGCATAGATAGCTAGAGAAGGTTCTTAGGCATTCTTGTCCATCCATTTGGCCAGTAAAAGCCAAGGCAATCAAAAACAACAAATGGATGTCCTCGAATGAAGAAATTATGCAACCAACATGCTCACACAATAAGATAGCAAGTGAAATATGTGATAAAGCATGCACAAACAATTCTAGCATCTATCAAGCAATTGGCGATGACTAGGTCATATATATATGAGTATATTGACTGAGGAGTCAAATGAGAACATTTGATCATAGGTCATACTCATTATTTAAGCACAAGTGGGGTTACCACTTTTACATAAAGCATTGATGTGTTCACACCATTAGAGTTGCTTTAGCTCAGTTTTTAGAGCAAGGCTCCCCCTAGATGTGATATCCCCCCTAAGAGGGATGAACTAACCTTGGGTTTTGTCGATTGTGACTTCATGTCGATAGTGAAGATGTGGATGCTCACTGTTTATGTAGATATTTTGGAGCAATCCATTGGAGAGTTGCACATTCAATACCTACATGGGTTTGTCCCACAAGGAACATACAAGGATATCCATAGAAATAGAGTGAATTGCACATATGATGATGTCCATGAATGCATTTTGTTACCTTGTCCCTTGTCTTACCAACAAGAGGGTTTGTGACTCCATGAACTAGTGCAAGATATGAAAGTTGATTGCACAATTCCTTGCCAAAATGAATATGAGTGAAGTATGTTGGCGGAGTCACCCTCAAGAACACTCTAATTCTTCTTCTTTGGGATCCACGCCAACTTGATGGGAATCCTTGGAGTTGTAGCCGAACTTGATGATGTTGAAGTTGACGTAGTCTTGGGAACCCACTTGACCATGGCCTTAGGAGCTTCTTCAAATGGGTCAATCTCTTCTTGAAGCTTGTCCTTGCCTTTTAGCTTGTGGTCTTGTGGTGGAAGATAATCTTGAGCTTGTGTTCCCTTGAAAGAAGTGGGGTCATACTTCTCTTGTTGAGGAACAAACTTTGTCTTGGGGTATTGATCTTCTTCCCACTCAACTCCATTGGCATTGAACTCCCATTCGAAACCAACACCTTGATTCTTCCGGTGCCTTCCTTGCTTGCATACAATTTCCTCAAATTGCTTACTCCCGGCAAGGCTCTTGTAAACACCTTTCTCTATAATTCCCTTCAATAAGCTATTTTCTTGCTCAAGTGTAACTTGGCTAAGAGAATAATTAGTGGAATCAAGAGAACTACTAGAAGTTACAATATTGGATTTAACATCGTTATTGTTACTACTAGAGGAAGAATCTTTTTTGCTCTTGTTGCTAGATTTCACTTGTGGCATATAAGTAGACAAGAGGAGAGGTTTGGCAAGATAAGAAGAACTCTTCTTTCGAAGATCATCATTGATACCTTTTAGAAACTCATGCTCTGGCTCTAAATTTAGCTTCTCGAAGAGTAGCTTCTCATGAGTCTTTAGGAGCTCTTTATGTTCCTCTAGAGTTGTTTCATGAGCTAACTTAAGAGTGTTTAGTTCTTTAGTTAAATGCTCAATCTCCTTCTTATCATTGTCATACGTTTCATCTTGATTGGCATGATTACTAGCAAGTTCATCATAGTTTTCATCACTAGTGTTGTCAAGAAGTAAATAATCATCACCTAGAAAATCATCTTCATCACTATTGAAATCAACATACTCGGGGTGTGATACCTGCTACTTCTTGAGCTTGCGTTGGTTTGTCCCTTGAAGAGGAAAGGGTGATGTAGCAAAGTAGAGATAAGTAATTCCCTCAGTTAGAGAACCAAGGTATCAATCCAATAGGAGGCAACGCACAAATCACCAATACCTACACAAACAATCAAACACTTGCACCCAACGCGATAAAGGGATTGTCAATCCCTTCACGGTCACTTGCAAAAGTGAGATCTGATAGAGATAGATAAAACTAAACAAAAGATAAAGTAAATATTTTCGGGTTTTTCGGTTTAAAGATCGACAAGTAAAAGATTGTAAAATAGTAGATCGGAAACTTATATGATGGAAAATAGACTCGGGGCCCATAGGTTTCACTAGAGGCTTCTCTCAAGATAGCAAATAACATGGCGGGTGAACAAATTACTATTGAGCAATTGATAGAAAAGCGCAAAGTTATGACGATATACAAGGCCATGATTATGAAATATAGGCATCACGTCCGTGTCAAGTAGACCGACTCCTGCCTGCATCTACTACTATTACTCCACACATCGACCGACTCCTGCCTGCATCTTGAGTATTAAGTTGATGAAGAACAGAGTAACATTTTAAGTAAGATGACATGATGTAGAGGAATAAACTCAAGCAATATGATGTAAACCCCATCCTTTTATCCTCGATGGCAACAATACAATACGTGCTTTGCTACCCCTACAGTCACTGGGTGAGGGCACCGCAAGATTGAACCCAAAGCTAAGCACTTCTTCCATTGCAAGAAAAACCAATCTAGTTAGCCAAACCAAACCGATAGTTCGAAGAGAATTACAAAGATATCAAATCATGCATAAAATAATTCAGAGAAGATTGAAATATTATTCATGGATAAGCTGATCATAAATACACAATTCATCGGATCTCGACAAACACACCACAAAATAAGATTACATCGGATAGATCTCCAAGAACATCAAGGAGAACATGGTATTGAGAATCAAAGAGAGAGAAGAAGCCATCTAGCTACTAGCTATGGACCCGTAGGTCCAAGGTAAACTACTCACGCTTCATCGGAAGGGCAATAAGTTGATGTAGATGCCCTCCATGATCGAATTCCCCTCCGGCAGGATGTCGGAAAGGCCCTAAGATGGGATCTCACGGGAACAGAAGGTTGTGGTAGTGGAAAAGTGTTTTCATGGATACTTTTGGTGGGTTGGGAATATATGTGCATATATAGGAGGAAGATCTAGGCCAGGGGGTCATCGAGGGGCCCACAAGGTAGGGGGGCGCGCCCTCTACCCTTATGGCCGCCTCGTGGTTCCCCTGACTTGCACTCCAATTATCCTGGGTGTCTTTTGGCCCAAGAAAAATCATCACGAAGGTTTTATTCCTTTTGGACTCCATTTGGTCTTCCTTTTCTGCGAAGCTCAAAAACAAGGAAAAAACAGAAACTTGCACTGGGCTCTAGGTTAATAAGTCAGTCCCAAAAATAATATAAAATAGCATATTAATGCATATAAAACATCCAAAACAGATAATATAATAGCATGGAACAATAAAAATTATAGATACATTGGAGACGTATCAAGCATCCCCAAGCTTAATTCATGGTCATCCTCGAGTAGGTAAATGATAAAAACATAATTTTTGATGTGGAATGCTACCTAACATATTTATCCATGATTTTTTTATTGTGGCATGAATGTTTAGATCCATAAGATTCAAAACGAAAGTTTAATATTGACATAAAAACAATAATACTTCAAGAATACTAACAAGGCAATTATGTCTTCTCAAAATAACATGGCCAAAGAAATATTATCCCTAGAAAATCATATAGTCTGGCTAAGCTCCATCTTCATCACACAAAATATTCAAATCCTACACAACCCTGATGACAAGCCAAGCAATTGTTTCATACTTTTGATGTTCTCAAACCTTTTCAACTTTCACGCAATACATGAGCGTGAGCCATGGACATAGCACTATAGGTGGAATAGAATATGGTGGTTGTGGAGAAGAAAAAAAGAAGGAGATAGTCTCACATCAACTAGGTGTATCAACGGGCTACAGAGATGCCCATCAATAGATATCAATGTGAGTGAGTAGGGATTGCTATGCAACGGATGCACTAGAGCTATAAGTTTATGAAAGCTCAAGAAGAAAATAAGTGGGTGTCCATCCAACTCGCTTGCTCACAAAGACCTAGGGCAATTTGAGGAAGCCCATCATTGGAATATACAAGCCAAGTTCTATAATGAAAAATTCCCACTAGTATATGAAAGTGACAACATCGGAGACTCTCTATCATGAAGATCATGGTGCTACTTTGAAGCACAAGTGTGGTAAAAAGGATAGTAACATTGCCCCTTCTCTCTTTTCTCTCATTTTTTTATTTTGGTGGGCTTCTTGGCCTCTTTTTTTCACATGGGACAATTCTCTAATAATGAAGATCGTCACACTTTTATTTACTTACAACTCAAGAATTACAACTCGATACTTAGAACAAAATATGACTCTATATAAATGCCTCCGACGGTGCACCAGGATGTGCAATGAATCAAGACTGACATGTATAAAAAATTATGAACGCTGGCTTTGCCACAAATACTATGTCAGTGTGGGGACCCCGACTCATAAGTCGTGATCACCGAATGCACGTGTACAGTGATCCCAGAGATCAATGCTCACTGAACACACAGAAGCTGAATAACAAGAGTCTTACATCCATACATACCGTCTTACATAAATTATGACAATTATGGTCAAGTCTTGAGTATGACGTTGCAGCGGAAATCTTCGTCAATAACTTGGACCCATGCCATCTGCCTTAACCCTACAGGCATTCTGACTGGGAAAGCGTCCTAGCTCGCACAATCGTCATCAAAGAACTCTCCAATATATCTTGTTCTTTCATGCCTGGCCAATAAAATAACCAGTGGCAAGCCAATGAGTACTTTGAATGTACTCGCAAGCAACCAAAGAGTGATAACAAAATAATTATGCAAAGCTCTACTGCTTAATTGGCATTTTGCGGAAATCTAGTTTTCCTCATGCAAGTATGATCAACATTTACCAAGGACATGAATGCATCTGCAACAAGTATCATGAGGACAGACTTCAACCTCGAGAAAGAGTTATGAACAACTCATACTCAACTCATCGTGACTTCCTCACGAATCATATCAACAACATTACCAATCTGTGTTGTTTTTCAGAAACGTATGGACATAGTCTAAGCAGCACTACCCAACTGTCCTTGACTGTGGACACGGCTATTCGAATAGTTTTACACTTTGCAGAGGATGCACACTTTACCCACAAGATCCGGGAAGCTTTCGTGTCATCCATGACCCGTGGTACCTTAAGTACCCGGGGTAAGCACCCGATCACTACCTTTCCCTAGTCGTGACCAACATGGAGTCCACTCGATTGGTAACAGCCCCCGTGCCATATATTTTCACAATTTAATTTCGTGGAGCCACGCTCCCATATTCATCACATCTCACATGCACGGGGGTACCAACGGTGTGTCCGGTGCCCTGTGAAAACAGTCATGGCCGCCTATCCAAGCACGACCCCGTCCCGAGGGAGCGCACCAACAACTCTCCCGTCACTAGTAATGCGGGCAACCATGCTAGCTCGTACTAGGTAATCAATAATGCCCCGTCCCATAAGGGGTAGTGTGGTTGTACATGTTTGGTTGGGACGGTAGACAATCATAAATCTAATCCATCTCTATAAACAACACTTTCATCAAGCCTCGGTACACTACCTATCCACCAAGTAGTGACATAATTCATCATCATCTCCCAGGGGCATTAGTGGCACCCACTGGGGCTGTTTGCAAGTATGTCAAACCACACTTGTTTCTTTCCATGCATAACCCTGACCCACTTTGCGTAGCCATCTACTATAGCATATTTCTACAATCCACCATCACAACTCTAGCAAGGGTAGAGTCACGAACAATGCAAGTATCAATGGGGTATGCAACGGAGGCAAGCCTAGCAAGGTTGCCATTCAAAGTATATCATGCACCTAGTGAAGCAACGAAAATGCTATTATGATGTAAAAAGGTTCATCATGGTCAAAGGGCTGCTTGCCTGGTTCATTAGAGTCATGAAATCTTCTGGTCCTTCTCCAAGTACTTCGTCTACTTCGTCAACTAACGTCGAAACAATCATACTAAGCAACACAACAAGGCAGAAAATAAAAGTGCTCTAAAATATTAATTTGACTTTTCTAGGACATCTCTGGTTATATGAAAAATAACCAGAGTGGTTTCATTGGAATTGGATCAGTGGATATCTCTGAACATTTCAATATGATGGAATCAAGGGGTTTATGGATTTGCAAGAAGTGTACAGAAATATATTTTTGAAAAATGAGCAAAGGCATCCATTTAACAAATCATGATTTTAGAAGCATCTAGGAGTTGGTCTCACTGGATTTGGAGTTCAAATGATTTTCCTATGAATTTGCAAAGTTGGCTTTACATGAAGAAATATACCATTATTTGAGGTTGTACAGAGAATATTAGTAAAATGTTCAAAAACTAAGTTTTGAATTTATAAACATCTAGGAATTTGAATCATGGATTTTGGATAAAAAATGGGCTCTCTGTGATTTTCTAAAGTTCATTACAGAAATTACAAACAGGGGATTTGATAAATATTTGTGAAGGAAATGATTCTGGAAAAATGTGCAAATAGCACCATGTGATAGGGAATGATTTTAGGAACTACTAGAAATTTGAACCACCCAATTTGGAGTTAATTTGGATTGTTTATGGATTTTACAAACTGTACAGAAAAGAAAAAAGAAAAGGTTTTTACCCCAACGGGCTGGATCTGAGCGGCAGCGGCGCGCACTGGGCGAGGTTTAGCAGCAGGGCGCCACTGGGCCGGCCTAGCGGCTCGGCCGCACGCGCCCAAGGGCCACGTCGGAGGCGGATTCTCCCGGCCCGTCTCCACTTGCCAGCGTGGCCTAGAGGCTGGGCCACTGAAGAGCCGGGCCCGCCTGCAGGTCCATATCCAACCTCCCGCGCGGCGCGACGAGAGATAGAGGGAGCAAGGCCGAGCGGCACCGACACTCTTCCCAGCGACTCCGGCTGTCCCCAGTGACATTCGGCATACCGACGGACTCGGGGGGCCGAGCCGCACCCATCCACGGGTCTCACGCAGGCTGGGGAGGACCGAGACAATGGTGGCCTTGACGCCGGCGAACGGGGCTTCGGGCAAGGTTTGGGTACGGCAAGGCGAGCACTGGAAGGAGAAAATGGGGCGCGGGGAGAGTTGGCGGTGGTGCTGGTGGTGCTCTGGAACAAAGAGGTGGGGAGGAGGGGCTCTCAGTGGCGTGAATTTAGGCGGAGGCCGGTAGCATTGCTCCGGCCATGGAGATGCAAGGAGGGTACGAGAAGAGGGATGACTTGGTCCAGAGGGTGCGCGCGAGGGAGAGAGAGCCAAAGGAGTAGAGAGGGGGCTCGGGGGTGGCCTTAAATAGCCGACCCGTGGCTCACCGTGGACGCGGCGCACGGGTGGCCACGGCAACGGCTCGAGAGGCCAGGAGGGAGGGAGAGGGTCTGTCTACGGCATTTGTGGGAGTCGAGTAGGGTGCCAGGAAGAGAGAGAGGGAGCGAGGCGAGGCTCTGGTGCTTGCACGTGCGAGGCCGGGCATTGGCCGAGCCGGGTGGCTCTGGGCACGCGTCGCAGGAGGTGAGAGAGAGGGAGAGACGAGGGGGCCTGCACGGTGATGTGTTGCGGACGTCGAGGCACCTCTACTGGCGCGAGGGGGAGGCTCGAGGTGGTCGGGGGACACGGCATCAATGGTCGGGAGCACGCTGACGTGCTCCAGAGCGTGCAAATGGCCGGCATCCGCGGCTTTTCCGCGCGCACTCGCGCGTCCACTTGTGTCTGGCAGCTGCAGGGGGAATAAACAAGGGGTATGGAAGCTTTGGATGCTCTGGAACTTGCCAGGAGTGAGAGGGAGAGATGAGAAAGGGAGGGGAAAGTGGCTTTCCAGAGAAGAAAAATGGGTCTCTAGGAGGGGTGATGATAAAAAGTAGAGTCCATGGAGATTAGTGGAAGAGGCCAAAAATGGGATTTTGGTAAAGTGGCAGAAGGTGTTTGATGCTGGTTTGGGAAATAATATGAACTCCTCTTGTAATAAGGCTTGACAGGACCGAATGGCATGAGAAAAAAAGTGGTTCCACCAAGATTTAGGTCATTTGGGCAAAGTTGCCAATGTAACTTTTGTAAACCCTAGAAATCAACAGAAATGGACTTTCCAAGATTTAGCCATGCAAATCTATTCTCCTTGATGTACCACTTGGTGTAGTGTCGTCATTTGAGGTTATGAACATGTCCACAAAAGTTGAGATCAAAAGGAGAAAGTTGCCAATGTAGAGTTGTTCAAATTTGGTTCTGGATAGGAAGGGTTTTGGGGCTCTTTGATCAAGCTAACTTGTTCTCCAACTTGTGCCATTTGGTATAGATTAATGATTAGACTATTTGAGCATGTTCACAAGGTTTGAGAACATTTGGACATGTTTGGCAATGTAAAGTTGCTCAAACTTCAAAAAGGACAGAAATGGTTTTGAGGGGATTTCATGTGGTTATACTATTCTCCATGACATGATACTTGTTTAGATCATCAAACATGTCATATGTGACATGCTAGAATTTTCTTGGAATTTTTGGATAATATTTCCTTTGTAAATATTTCAAAAGCTTGAATTATCCAGAAAGGGTTTTTGAGGGATTTGACCAATATTTTGAACATGACCATGTGTTGAAACTCTTATATATGGACAATATATGTCCACTGAGTTTCCCTAGATTTTTCCCAAATATTTTTTAAGCATTAAAATAATTTTAACCTATTAAAGACCATTTCTGGCCTAAAGAAAAAGCCTTTAAATAAAATAGGAAAATAACTTTTAAAATTATATTATCATGGTTTCTGGGTGTCCTATATCTAATAGGAGTCAAATATATTTTTGGAAAGATTTTTACTGCCCTTAATTAAGTACTTGCAGTGCAAATCTCAATTCAGGTTTTTTTTGGAAAACTAATTTTTGAAAATACTATTTGGCCAAATTATTTTTGTAAGAAATTATTTTTATGTCCTATACACATGGCATGATCATTGGTTCAGGGGTTTGGAGCAAGGAGATGAAGTATAGGAGTTGGAGGATTTATTTGATTTTTGGAGCACTTGCAAACCACAAACAAAATCCAATCAATGCAAAGTCCAAAACACTCAAAAGTTTTTGTCAAACCTCATTTTATCATGATTTATCATCTTAAGTATTGTGCCATGAAAATCAGGGTGTGACAGACCTACCCCCCTTACAAGAATCTCGTCCCCGAGATTCCTAGACTAGGCGCGGAAAGGGATACAGAAACTTGGATCTGGGGTAGTCTTCACGTCCTCACACTGCTTCTGCTTCCGTGTGGTGCTCTATTGAACCTTGAAGTACTGGATGGTGTGGCTTCATGTATAGCGTTCTGCTTGATCCAGGTTGCTAATGGGTTTCTTGCAGTAGGTTAGATTGGGCTAGAGGTTGATGGCTCGGTAATTGATGTCCTCATGGAGATCGGGCTAGTTAGGAAGTTAGAAACACTTCTAGGGTTGTGATGCATGGAAAATATTGTGCACATCAGGTAACTCAGGTGGCAACTCCAGCTGGTAACTATCTTCTCTTCTTCTAGTAGTGATCTCATAGGGGGTTGTTAAATCTTGGAGTGATCTCGAAGAGGGTCGATGAATCTTGGTGTGGGTTTCCTTGTCATGGAAATGCTTGGTTCCTTAGAGAGAAGTGGCTTGCAGATACACGTGGTCTTCAGCGAGAAAGTTCACTCCTTGACGATGGTGGTTGGTATGGTTCTTTCTCCTAGACATGACGATCTTCAGATGTTCCTTGACCAGCTCAACGATTCTTCTTCTGTCTTCGGGTGGACAAGTATGTTACCAGAATAAAGATGACAACCAACTTGTCCAAGTACTCCATGAAGACTTTGTTCATGAGGTACCTAAAGTAGCATGGGGTATTGGTGGTGGTCACAGTTGAGTATGGTCCTAGGTGTTCTCGATCTAGAGTCAAGACCCATGGTCATCATCTAACCATGTTGTAGCTTGGTAGGGCTTAAGGTTTCAAGGATTCTAGGGTGCGGGTGAACGTTTATCATCTTATCCTTGAGTATAGTTTCTGAGGTGCCAATCATTCTATCTAGTCTTCCAAACAAATCACATCATATTACTGAAAGAATCATCCCGTATAGGTCAACTCCAGTCATCACTCATGCTATTCATATCCTCATGACTCCAAAGAGGAGGTCTAATAAAATTATACAAGCCTACTATCCCCAAAAATCATATGTATGGCTATCCCTATGTAAAAATCCAGGGGTAGAGCATACAAGCTGCTAAGCTTGAATTAAACATGACAATCCAAGTGCTCAACCCCTTCTTCCAAGGTCCAAGGTAGTGCATCTCTATCCTAAGGAAACACGCCGTATGCCACCCCAAGATCTTGTTGCCTTCCCATGAATCAACTCCAACAGCCCATTAACTTCCATTAATCACTACACAATCCATTAATTCTACAAATCCAATGTTTATGGTGTTCCACATGATCTCCTAATGTCCTGTAATCCCCAGATACTTGAAAGAGCTATCTTTACTATAGTCAGTCCACCAATTCCCATCATCAGGGTCAAGTAACTTCCAACCTCAAGCTTATATAGATCCCTAAATCAACTCCGACATTTAATCCAATCTCCTAGTTTATCGTCCACCGAGAAACATGGTATCATGATCGAGATCATTAGTCTAAATCCAATTTACTCCGAACCATGTAGACTTACTCAACATCTAGACTCCACTTAGGATCACCTATTTAATCCGAATCTCATGTTCCACGAGAATTCCTACATGTTTCCCCCAAGTCACTGTCATAATGTCAACAATCTCCTATTGATATCATCTGATCATGTCAAATCCTTACACCTCCAAGAATTTCAGCTTGTGAACGCAATTATCCTACTAAATCCAATTTACTTAGGGGTAATGAAAGCTATGCTAATCTATACTCATGATCCCACCAAGTTCATGTACCATCATGAAAGCCTCATAATCCACCAAATAGTCTCATATAATTCCTCAAGGTCACTGATATAAACTCATCAAGTCATTTGTCCTCTGTTCCTACATCCTCAAATTGGTCTTCCCTATGGCATCGTCAGTTCTCGTGCTATATTAGGATCGTAATGTGCTAGTTTACTATGTCCACTAGTTCCATATTGAACCTAGTGATAAGCAAGGTTACGGGGGCTTAACTGGTTCTCTTGCAATTCTGTGGGTCAAGCACATGGTTAAGGATTCGAGCTGGGGTATCTTGTGAAGTCTCGAAGGGTCTAGGAATGGGTTTCTAGTCTGGAGGGTTAAATCATAATTCTACGGGGTTGCACTTGATCGTGGAGGTTGTAGCAGAAGTCTTCATTGCTAGTCGGTTGCCAAGGCAGAATCCTTAGTGTAGATTGTCTTGCCGGTCTTCAGTTGAGGAGAGAGATGAGAGGGAAAAGTAGCATAGAGGAGGGGGATGCCTAAAGGGGGTTCTATAGTGCAAGTGCAAACAAACAAGTGTCGAAAGGGCCAAACAAAAGAAACAAGGTAAGGAAGGTGATATAGTCGCGTACTTGTTGCCTAGGGAAAAAGTCGCGACCTATCTTAAAAACACAAACAAATAAAAACAATCGACACTCGATCATGGTTCTATCCGAACCATCATACGGACTCGATTACGTATAGGGGGTACACGACTCATCCTACCCTAGGGGTTCTCGGATTCAGTAGTCGTGCTTTTCTCCATGCCTCGTGCAGTCTTCTGGGTTTTCCTCAGGTGTCGCTACGTCTCCTGTAGTAGCTTGATGAAACGATCCAGGTTGAGCCTGAAGAGTCTTCAACAACTTCTCGCCTGTTGAAGTGATGGGGTGATGGTGGCTCCTCGTAGCTGGCATTGGCTTGGTCTCCTCTTGTATTCTTAATCATGACGATCCCTCTTGCCTTCTAAGGCGTCACGTGTACCAGGTAGGCAATCCTTTATGTAATGACACTAACAACCCATAGTAGAGGTCCAATCTGCCGTACACATTGTTGCCAGTATCGTCACCGAGAGCGGGGGATGAAGAGAACCGTTTCCTGCTCACTATAGTGAGGCGGACCAAATGGCTAGGTTCTCATCCACCGGTGGTTGCCGATGCAACAATGATAAGGACAGAGTTGCTCTACTAGTGATGTATATCATGATCTTGCATATCCTATGCCCTGGTTATCATAGGCCAAGGTTGCATAATCCTGGGGCAATTTCAAAGGTGTCACCATCCTCTGGGTCTTCATGTCCTCATTCGTTGAGGGCGTACCTTCTGTTGGTACCGTCTTCTCGTGGTGCCACCGAACTTGTGTTCAGAAGATGTGGATGAATATCCGACAAGGCAACTTCCTTCTAGATTGTCCATGAGGATTACAAGGAATCCCGTGGTCAGGGGCATAAGGATTCTAGCGACCATTTAAAATTTTGAAGGGGAAGAGGAAAGTATATCTTAGTTTTCGAAAAACTGAGAAAGGAAGAGAAGTATAGATAGTTTTCAAAAATTAGTAATAGTTTTGAAAATAGTTTTACCCTAGCTAACGACCATGCTAACTAAGGCATCCTACAGTCAGGATGGCTCTGATACCAGCTCTGTGGGGACCCCGATTCATAAGTCGTGATCACCGAATGCACGTGTACAGTGATCCCAGAGATCAATGCTCACTGAACACACAGAAGCTGAATAAAAAGAGTCTTACATCCATACATACCGTCTTACATAAATTATGACCATTATGGTCAAGTCTTGAGTACGACATTGCAGCGGAAATCTCCGTCAATAACTTGGACCCATGCCATTTGCCTTAACCCTACAGGCATTCTGACTGGGAAAGCGTCCTAGCTCGCACAATCATCACCAAGGAACTCTTCAATATATCTTGTTCTTTCATGCCTGGCCAATAAAATAACCAGTGGCAAGCCAATGAGTACTTTGAATGTACTCGCAAGCAACCCAAGAGTGATAACAAAATAATTATGCAAGGCTCTACTGCTTAATTGGCATTTTGCGAAAATCTAGTTTTCCTCATGCAAGTATGATCAACATTTACCAAGGACATGAATGCGTCTGCAACAAGTATCAGGAGGTTACAGACTTCAACCTCGAGAAAGAGTTATGAACAACTCATACTCCACTCATCGTGAATTCCTCACGAATCATATCAACAATATTACCAATCTGTGTTGTTTGTCAGAAACATATGGACATAGTCTAAGCAGCACCACCCAACTGTCCTTGACCGTGGACATGGCTATTCGAATAGTTTTACACTCTGCAGAGGTTGCACACTTTACCCACAAGATCCGGGAAGCTTTCGTATCATCCACGACCCGCGGTACCTTAAGTACCCAGGGTAAGCACCCGATCACAACCTTTCCCTAGTCGTGACCAACATGGAGTCCACTCGATGGGTAACAGCCCCCGTGCCATATATTTTCACAATTTAATTTGGTGGAGCCACTCTCCCATATTCATCACATCTCACATGCACGGGGGTACCAACGGTGTGTCCGGTGCCCTGTGAAAATAGTCATGGCCGCCTATCCAAGCACGACCTCGTCCCAAGAGAGCGCACCAACAACTCTCCCGTCACTAGTAATGCGGGCAACCATGCTAGCTCGTACTAGGTAATCAATAATGCCCCGTCCCATAAGGGGTAGTGTGGTTGTACATGTTTGGTAGGGACGGTAGATAATCTTAAATCTAATCCATCTTTGTAAACAACACTTTCATCAAGCCTTGGTACACTACCTCTCCACCAAGTAGTGACCTAATTCATCATCATCTCCCAGGGGCATTAGTGGCACCCACTGGGGCTGTTCGCAAGTATGTCAAACCACACTTGTTTCTTTCCATGCATAACCCTGACCCACTTTGCGTAGCCATCTACTATAGCATATTTCTACAATCCACCATCACAACTCTAGCAAGGGTAGAGTCACGAACAATGCAAGTATCAATGGGGTATGCAACGGAGGCAAGCCTATCAAGGTTGCCATTCAAAGTATATCATGCACCCAGTGAAGGAACGAAAATGCTATTATGATATAAAAAGGTTCATCATGGTCAAAGGGCTGCTTGCCTGGTTCATCAGAGTATTGAAATCTTCTGGTCCTTCTCTAAGTACTCCGTCTACTTCGTCAACTAACGTCAAAACAATCATAATAAGCAACACAACAAGGCAGAAAATAAAAGTGCTCTAAAATATTAATTTGACTTCTCTAGGACATCTCTGGTTATATGAAAAATAACTAGAGTGGTTTCATTGGAATTGGATCAGTGGATATCTCTGAACATTTCAATATGATAGAATCAAGGGTTTATGGATTTGCAAGAAGTGTACATAAATATATTTTTGAAAATGAGCAAAGGCATCCATTTAACAAATCATGATTTTAGAAGCATCTAGGAGTTGGTCTCACTGGATTTGGAGTTCAAATGATTTTCCTATGAATTTGCAAATTTGGCTTTACATGAAGAAATAGACCATTATTTGAGGTTGTACAAAAACTATTAGTAAAAATGTTCAAAAACAAAATTTGGAATTAATGAACATCTAGGAATTTGAATCATGGAATTTGGATCAAAAATGGGCTCTCTGTGATTTTCTAAAGTTCATTACAGAAATTACAAACAGGGGATTTGATAAATATTTGTGAAGGAAATGATTCTGGAAAAATGTGCAAATAGCACCATGTGATAGGGAATGATTTTAGGAACTACTAGAAATTTGAACCACCCAATTTGGAGTTAATTTGGATTGTTTATGGATTTTACAAACTGTACAGAAAAGAAAAAGGAAAAGGTTTTTACCCCAACGGGCTGGATCTGAGCGGCGGCGGTGCGCACTGGGCGAGGTTTAGCAGCAGGGCGCCACTGGGCCGGCCCAGCAGCTCGGCCGCACGCGCCCAAGGGCCACGTCGGAGGCGGATTTCTCCCGACCCGTCTCCACTTGCCAGCGTGGCCTGGAGACTGGGCCACTGACGAGCGGGGCCCGCCTGCAGGTCCATCTCCAACCTCCCACGCGGCGCGATGAGAGACAGAGGGAGCGAGGCCGAGCGGCGCCGGCGCTCTTCCCGGTGATTCCGGCTGTCCTTGGCGACATTCGGCATATCGACGGACTCAGGGGGCCGAGCCGCACCCATCCATGGGTCTCACACAGGCTGGGGAGGACCGAGACAATGGTGGCCTTGACGCCGGCGGACGGGGCTTCGGGCGAGGTTTGGGTACGGCAAGGCGAGCACTGGAAGGAGAAAATGGGGCGCGGGGAGAGTTGTCGGTGGTCCTGGTGCTGCTCTCGAACAAAGAGGTGGGGAGGAGGGGCTCTCAGTGGCGTTAATTTAGGCGGAGGCCGGCGGCATTGCTCCGGCCATGGAGATGCAAGGAGGGTACGAGAAGAGGGATGGCTTGGTCCAGAGGGTGCACGGGAGGGAGAGAGAGCCAAAGGAGTAGAGGGGGGGGCTCAGGGGTGGCCTTAAATAGCCGACCCATGGCTCATCGTGGACACGGCGCACGGGTGGCCGCAACAACGGCTCGGGAGGCCAGTAGGGAGGGAGATGGGCTGTCTACAGCGTTTGTGGGAGTCGAGTAGGGTGCCAGGAAGAGAGAGAGGGAGCGAGGCGAGGCTCTGGTGCTCACGCGTGCGAGGCCGGGCATTGGCCGAGCCGGGCGGCTTTGGGCACGCGCCGCAGGAGGTGAGAGAGAGGGAGAGACAAGGGGGCCTGCACGGTGACATGTTGCGGACGTCGAGGCACCTCTACTGGCGCGAGGGGGAGGCTCGAGGTGGTCGGGGGACGCGGCGTCAACGGCCGGGAGCATGCTGACGTGCTCCAGAGCGTGCAAATGGACGGCATCCGCGGCTTTTCCGCGCGCACTCGCGCGTCCACTTGTGTCTGGCAGTTGCAGGGGGAATAAACAAGGGGTATGGAAGCTTTGGATGCTCTGGAACTTGCCAGGAGTGAGAGAGATATGAGAAAGGGTGTGGAAAGTGGCTTTCTAGAGAAGAAAAATGGGTCTATGCCCCCCTTCATCATTGCCTCTCGGGCAGGTAAGCATACCAGAGGTAGAGGGTAACTAGGAGGGGTGATGATAAAAAGTAGAGTCCATGGAGATTAGTGGAAGAGGCAAAAAATGGGATTTTGGTAAAGTGGCAGAAGGTGTTTGATGCCGGTTTGGGCAAGAATATGAACTCCTCTTGTAATAAGTCTTGACAGGACCAAATGGCATGAGAAAACAAGTGGTTCCACCAAGATTTAGTCCATTTGGGTAAAGTTGCCAATGTAACTTTTGTAAACCCTAGAAATCAACAGAAATGGACTTTCCAAGATTTAGCCATGCAAATCTATTCTCCTTGATGTACCACTTGGTGTAGTGTCGTCATTTGAGGTTCTGAACATGTCCACAAAAGTTGAGATCAAAAGGAGAAAGTTGCCAATGTAGAGTTGTTCAAATTTGGTTTTGGACAGGAAGGGTTTTGGGGCTCTTTGATCAAGTTAACTTGTTCTCCAACTTGTGCCATTTGGTATAGATTAATTATTAGACTATTTGAGCATGTTCACAAGGTTTGAGAACATTTGGACATGTTTGGCATGTAAAGTTGCTCAAACTTCAAAATTGACAGAAATGGTTTTGAGGGGATTTCATGTGGTTATACTATTCTCCATGACATGATACTTGTCAAGATCATCAAACATGTCATATGTGACATGCTAGAAGTTTCTTGGAATTTTTGGAGGATATTTCCTTTGTAAATATTTCAAAAGCTTGAATTATCTAGAAAGGGTTTTTGAGGGATTGGACCAATATTTTGAACATGACCATGTGTTGAAACTCTTATATATGGACAATATATGTCCACTGAGTTTCCCTAGATTTTTCCCAATATTTTTAAAGCAGTAAAATAATTTTAACCTATTAAAGACCATTTCTGGCCTAAAGAAAAAGCCTTAAAATAAAATAGGAAAATAACTTTTAAAATTATATTTTCATGGTTTCTGGGTGTCCTATATCTAATAGGAGTCAAATATATTTTTGGAAAGATTTTGCTGCCCTTAATTAAGTACTTGCAGTGCAAATCTCAATTTAGGTTTTTTTGGAAAACTAATTTTTGAAAATACTATTTGGCCAAATTATTTTTGTAAGAAATTATTTTTATGTCCTATACACATGGCATGATCATTGGTTCAGGGGTTTGGAGCAAGGTGATGAAGTATAGGAGTTGGAGGATTTATTTGATTTTTAGAGCACTTGCAAACCACAGACAAAATCCAATCAATGCAAAGTCCAAAACACTCAAAAGTTTTTGTCAAACCTCATTTTATCACGATTTATCATCTTAAGTGTTGTGCCATTAAAATGAGGGTGTGACAGTCAACTACATGATCATGCAAAGCAATATGACAGTGATGCAGCGTGTCATAATAAACAGAACAGTGGAAAGTTGCATGGCAGTATATCTTGAAATGGCTATGGAAATGCCATAATAGGTAGGTATGGTCACTGATTTGAGGAAGGTATATGGTGGGTGTATGGTACCGGCAAAAGTTGCATGGCACTAGGTGAGAGTGCGTATAATCCATGGACTCAACATTATTCATAAAGAACTCACATACTTATTACAAAAATCTATTAGTTATCGAAATGAAAGTACTACACGCATGCTCCTAGGGGGATAGATTGGTAGGAAAAGACCATCTCTCATCCCCGACTGCCACTCATAAGGAATACAATCAATAAATAAATCATGCTTCGACTTCATCACATAACGGTTCACCATACGTGCATGCTACAGGAATCACAAACTTTAACACAAGTATTTCTACATTCCACAATTACTCACTAGCATGACTCTAATATCACCATCTTTATATCTCAAAACAATCATAAGGAATCAAACTTCTCATAGTATTCAATGCACTTTATATGAAAGTTTTTATTATATCCCTCTTGGACGCCTATCATATTAGGACTAAATTCATAACCAAAGAAAATTACCATGCTGTTTAAAAAGACTCTCAAAATAATATAAGTGAAGCATGGGAGTTCAATAATTTCTACAAAATAAAGCCACCTCCGTGCTCTAAAAAGATATAAGTGAAGCACTAGAGCAAAATTGCTTAGCTCAAAAGATATAAGTGAAGCACATAGAGTATTCTAATAAATCACGATTCATGTGTGTCCCTCTCAAAAGGTGTGTACAACAAGGACTATTGTGGCAAACTAAAAAGTAAAGACTCATATCATACAAGACGCTCCAAGCAAAACACATATCATGTGGTGAATAAAAATACAACTTCAATTAAAGTTACCGATAGACGAAGACGAAAGAGGGGATGCCTTCCAGGGCATCACCAAGCTTAGGCTCTTGGTTGTCCTTGAATATTAACTTGGGGTGCCTTGGGCGTCCCCAAGCTTAGGCTCTTGCCACTCCTTATTCCATAGTCCATCAAATCCTTACCCAAAACTTGAAAACTTCACAACACAAAACTCGGCAGAAAATCTCATAAGCTCCGTTAGTATAAGAAAATAAATCACCACTTTTGGTACTGTTGTGAACTCATCCTTTATTTATATTGGTGTTATATCTACTGTATTCCAAATTTTCCATGGTTCATACCCCCCGATACTACCCATAGATTCATCAAAATAAGCAAACAACACATATAAAATAGAATGTGTCAAAAACAGAACAGTCTGCAGTAATATGGATACTTCATACTTCTATAACTCCACAAATTCTGAAAAATTAGGACAACATAGGAAATTTATATATCAATCTTGTGTAAAAAATTCAGAATTTTATCATGCTTTTGTCATTTTTTAAAATTTTGGGACTGGGCGCAAAAGTTTCTGCTTTTCAGCAAGATCAAATCAACTATCACCGTAAGCCATCCCAAAGGTCTTACTTGTCACTAACACTAATTAAAACACCCAAACACATTTAACCAGAGGCTAGATGAATTATTTATTGAAAAACAGAACCAAAAAGCAAAGAACAAAATTAAAATTGGGTTGCCTCCCTGTGGGAGTCCTGGACTAAGGGGTCCTCGGGCGTCTGGCCTATTACCCATGGGCCGGACTGATGGGCTGTGAAGATACAAAGACCGAAGGCTCTACCCGTGTCCGGATGGGACTCTCCTTGGCATGGAAGGCAAGCTTGGCGATCAAATATGAAGATTCCTTTCTCTGTAAACCGACCTTGTGTAACCCTAGATCCCTCCGGTGTCTATATAAACCAGAGGGCTAGGTGTGTAGAGGCAAATACTCATAGCCATAGTCATACATGCTAGACTTCTAGGGTTTTAGCCATTACGATCTCGTGGTAGATAAACTCTTGTAATACTCATATTCATCAAGATCAATCAAGCAGGAAGTAGGGTATTACCTCCATAGAGAGGGCCCGAACCTGGGTAAACATCGTGTCCCCCGTCTCCTATTACCATCGACCTTAAATGCACAGTTCGGGACCCCCTACCCGAGATCCGTCGGTTTTGACACCAACATTGGTGCTTTGATTGAGAGTTCCACTGTGCCATCCCCAAAAGGTTTGATGGCTCCTTCAATCGTCAACAACGATGCTGTCCAAGGGGAAACCTTCCTCCCGGACAAATCTTTGTGTTCGGCGGCTTCGCACTACGGGCCAACTCGCTTGGCCATCTGGAGCAGATCAATAGCTACGCCCCTGGACATCAGGTCAGGTTTGGGAGCTTGAACTACGTCACAGATATCCATGGAGACTTGATCTTCGACGGCTTTGAGACCACGGCAGCCGCTCCCTGTCCCTACGATGAACATGACTTAAATCTGTCATCGGTCCATACTCAGGAATTTGCACCTGTAACCACTCCGGCCTTAGATCCGGAGCAGTTCTCGACATCCGAGGACGGGAAGCTCAACCCCGCCACGGAAGTCGCAGACTCCATGGCGTTGGAGCCGCACACAAACCTAACCTCGGGTGATATCTGTGTCTCTGGAACCTCGGACTCATTTTCGGCCATAAGTTCCGAACCATGTGTGTCCGCGCATGTCGAGCTGGATCGGTCATCGGTTGTCGAATTCAGTGCCGCGAACATCTTCCAGCACTAGCCTTTAGGCGACGTGTTAAACTCATTAAAAAATCAATCCTTAGCGGAGGGCTCACAGCCAAATTATATCCGGTTCGAACTGGAGGCTGATAATAGGGAATTTTGCTTCCCACCCGCCACCCACTACATAGCCACTGTCGAGGACTTAACCGACATGCTAAATTACGGCTCCAAAGACATCGACGGTATGGACGATGATGCCGATGAGGAGCAGGGCCAAAACCCGCCGTTTACCGGAAGCTGGACGGCCACTTCTTCATACGATGTATACATGGTGGATACACCTAAAGAAACTAACAACAATGACAAAGAGGATCCAGTTGAGGATAAACCTCCTGAAACACAGCCCAGACATCGGCGCCAGCAGTGCTGCTCTAAGTCACATTGTGCAAAAGATAGCAATATCAGTACCGGAGAAAACAATACTCCGGACGACGCTGAAGACAATGAAGACCCTGTTTGGGTAAACTCCGAACAGGATGAACGGGTAGACGGGCACGTCAGCCCTGATGACCAGGCCATAAACGAAGACTCGGAGGACAGTAATTATCTTCCGCTCTTCGAGGATGAGGAGAGCCTTGGCAACAAGGAGTTCATCGTGCCTGAGGAGCCTCTCGAGCAGGAGTGCTTCAAACGCCGGCTCATAGCCACTACAAGGAGCCTGAAAAAGAAGCAGGAGCAGCTTCAAGCTGATGAAGACCTGCTGAACGATAGATGGACAGATATCCTAGCAACCGAAGAATACGACCTCAAGCGCTCGACCAAAGGTTACTCAAAGCACAGATTGCTACCTCAGCTCGATGAGGAGGCAACGGAACCTGCACCACACCGTCGGGACAACTCGGCTGGCCGACCACAACGCGGCCGGGATAAAGCGGCAGTTCAAGCCGAACAACAGCCCGCCTCACCCCAACGAAACAACAGAGATAAAACAGCTTGGGGTCATACATACGACCCTCGGCAGGACCTGGACAGTAGAGCGCGATATACCAGATTGATCTACGGATCGCGAGGACGTGCCTCGACACGCAACGTCAGCTACCTATTTGGACATGACAAGTCTAGTCACGCCCGGGCCGAAAACCATAGACGAACTCCATCTGAGCTACATCACGATGTGGCCCAATATAGAGGTGCCGCACACCCACTCTGCTTCACTGACGAAGTAATGGAGCATGCATTCCCAGAAGGGTTTAAACCCGTGAATATCGAGTCATACGATGGAACAACTGATCCCGCGTTGTGGATCGAGGACATTCTTCTCCATATCCATATGGCCCACGGAGATGACCTCCACGCCATCAAATACCTCCCATTAAAACTCAAAGGACCAACTCGGTACTGGTTAAACAGTCTGCCGGAAAACTCTATTGGCAGTTGGGAGAACTTGGAAGACGCCTTCCGTGACAACTTCCAAGGTACATATGTCCGGCCACCAGATGCCGATGACTTAAGTCACATTGTCTAGCAGCCCAGAGAGTCATCTAGGAAGCTCTGGACTAGGTTCTTAGTTAAAAAGAATCAAATCGTCGACTGCCCGGACGCGGAAGCCCTAGTGTCCTTCAAACACAGCGTCCAGGATGAGTGGCTCGCCCGCCAGCTCGGTCAAGAAAAACCAAAATCCATGACCACCGTTACCGCTCTGATGACCCGCTTTTGCGCGGGAGAAGACAACTGGCTCGCTCATAGAAGCAACAGCGTCAGTGATCCGGGCACCTCCGAAGTCCGAGACGGCAATGGCAAGCCACGCGCAGCAAGTACAAACGTCGCAATGATAATGAAAGAACGCATGACACAACGGTCAACACCGGATTCAGCGGTCCCAAACCCGGTCAGCGGAAAAATCCATTCAAGGCGAACAGAGACGGACCATCCAATTTAGACAGGATATTGGATCGGCCCTGCCAGATTCATGGCCACCCCGACAAACCAGCTAATCATACCAACAGAAGCTGTTGGGTCTTCAAGCAGGCCGGCAATCTTAACGCCGAACACAAGGGGAGGAGGCCGCCCGGTGATAGCGACGACCAAGAGACTCACCAACCAAATACCGGGGGTCAGAAGCAATTTCCCCTCGAAGTAAAAACAATGAATATGGTATACGTGACACACAACTCTGCGAGGGAGCAGGAGAAACACTCCCTCCGGACTGAAGATCATACTACGGCAACCTCAGCCGAAGTACAAAGCGGTCTTATTAAACCACATACCTTGTCGGCCATTAAGCCACCGGTCTCCATTCAACAGGATCGACCAATTCAGGAGCGGAACTAGCAGTTCGGCTTCCGCTGCCCACCTCATATACCTGTGAAATCAGTACCGCGCATACATAACTGCACTTAAGATACCCTGGGAATCGGTGGAAGCACAATACGGACGAGCCTGCAAGCACTCCCATAACCTTTGTTTCTTTTCTAATTACTATTTCTCTCTCATTATCCTTTACCATAGGTAACACGAAGGCTAATCATCTCATGGACTCTATCAGAGTTCGGATTCGTACACTCACCTAAGGGCTATTTCCATCAAGGAGTCCCCTCACCGAGGACAGGCGGCGCAGACGTGCGACAGGACGTCCAAATAACTTTTTGTAGACCGCACTCTTTATTTCGAGCCTGTAATGTGCCTTTTTCCTTCGCCTTCGACCCCGACATGTCAAATAGCCGGGGTTGCAGCTTTGTTATCCATAAAATAAATATTGGCATATCACTCAGGTCCCAGTAAAATCCGCATCCAACATTCACTTTTTTCAAAAACTGAATTTGGCTCCTGTGGTTGTTTCACACATACACCTCGGCATAACTTGCCAGGGGCTCGATATGGGAACAAATGAGTTGTCGACAAGTCCGAACAACTTTCTAGTGTACTTCGGCATCGCGAGTTTGGCCTTATATGCATCAGCTCCGAATCATGTCTTGGGTCAATAGTTGGGTTGCCCAGCTCCTGTGCTTGCTACCTTACGTTCCGCTCTATCGGCTAGGGTAGTAAAGGGAGAACTACTGCGATTGTGCTTCCCGTTCATCTGGTCAAGGACCTCAGTATAGAAAGCCGAAAACTGACTGTCATGATGCGGCGAGAGCTGGTCAACCACTCGATGACTTATCAGAATCTTTCGTGATTCCCTCTGTATTATACGAAGGACCTTTTTCTTCAGGTCATATATTTAACGCACCGTATTGGAATAAGCCGTGTACATACCAGGGGCTATATCGTAGTCCCCCCATAAAACTCCTATGGCTAAGTGAAAGTGTTAACGCCCTATAGTCTGATTGCCTCGTTCACCACATTGACACCTCCTTAATGGACCAAGGCGTTGGGTTAAGAGTGATCAAATGCTTTTCTGAACACCCCCGTACTTTATACGAGGGGGCTGAAGCCGACGACTGGAAAACTTTCAGACTAATACAAAAACAGCCGCACAGGAGGAACCAAAGTTTCAGGCAAAAAAAGCCTTATTATGATATTGTCTCTTACAAATTTCCATACATTTCACTCGAATATCATGTTTTTCGAGCATTTACCCTCTATCAAACGGGCACCCTCTAGAACATCCTCGAAATAATGCTCTAGTGCATTATGGTCCTTGCCCTTGGGTGGACCCTTCACTGCAACATCAGTGGCCTTCATCTTCGCCCAGTATGTCTTGACACGGGAAAAAGCCATCCGTGCACCTTCAATGCATGCTGACCGCTTAACGACGTTGATACGCGGCACCGCATCAGCAAGTCGCCGCACCAAACCAAAATAACTATCCGGAATTGGCTCGTTCGGCCACATCCCGATCACGACGTCCTTCATGGTAGAACCGGATAGTCTATGGAGCTCAGCCCATTGGGTCATCTGTTCGTTCAGCAACAGTGGGTGTTTTGACGCACTGAACTGCGACCAGAAAAGCTTCTCCATTGCATAACCTTCTTGCGCTTGGTAAAACTGCACCACATCAGAAGCACTCTTTGGCAAGTCCAATAACGCATCTGGAGAACTCCACACTTTATTAAGTGGAGCATAATTCGGATCGCCGAACTTAGTTTGCAATAAAAAGGGCTTACCAGCCGCGATCTCCCCAGATTGTCGGATCTCCTCCCGGGCCGCTCTAGATTCGGACCACGCTTCTTTCGCCCCTCGCAAGGCCTTGTCAAGATCAGCCATTTTTGCTTTATTATCCTTCTCGAGGATTTCACAGCGGCTAGCGGCATCCTTTAGCTCATGCGTCATCGTGGATATTCTCTCCTCGCATTGGCGCCGAGCAGCCTGTTCGGCCTTTAGCTCGGCAGATGCCTTCTCGGCAGCCGAATTATTAATCCAGGCCTGCTCCTTGGCCCGGACCAGCTCAGCCCGAAGGATCTCGACCGCGGAAGCACCATCTGCAGTCATGCATATTTCAGTATACAATTCTTAGCGTCATGATCAAATACAGGCACATGCATGTAATGACCACCCCTGAGACATACCTTGCACCTCGTCAAGCCGCCTGTTGATAAGCGTAATGTCATCATCCGCTACATCAAGCTTCTGCTGCAGCTCTGCAACCTCTGTTGTGCGGGCAGTCGCCAGGGGGGTAACAGCCTGTGTTTCAATTCATCAGATTATTTCCTGGGCATATCTTTTTGATCCTGTGACCGCCCCCCTTGGGAGGCCAATCAGAGTCTCAGGGGCTACTACCTATACACAGGTGCAGTTCGTGAATAAAACACACTCAAAGACTTTCCAGTACAAAACTCGAAGCCTCTTAACAGGCTCGCGCAGGCTTCATTCAATCTGCTTTTCGCGGACAGAACCTTTTCAACCACCGTACCCATCAAGGTACGATATTCCCCCGAGATGGATGCCTGTCACATCACGGTTGTCAATATATCCGGTGCTTCTGGGCCTCCGGAATCTGCTGTAGGAGTACGGCCTCCCTTCAAAGGGATCCGTTTATCTGTCCCTAGAGTTGTCTCTGGCTGTAAACTGGACAGTCCGGGGCCTTTATTGTTCGCCCCCGGATCCTGGGCTACTGAAGTATCACCTTCGGGCAATGTCTTCATCGCCCCTCGCACCACTTGTTGATCAGGAGATACCCTCCGGGACGACACCTCAAAGTCGTCCGCCTTATTGGGCGAGGAGACCGATGGAGGTGTCTCACTTTCCATCATCTCCGAAAGAAGATCTCCCGAAGAAGAGGATTGGTGAAGAAGACTATTCACGGAGCTGCAAAAACATATATTCTAGATGTTACCTTGGTAACAGGAAAGGAACGGGATATGTTTAAAAACATCCTTGTTCAATCACGATTCGGCTAAAGGCTTGTCCTCATCATGGGACTGTACTACACCACCCTCCAAGCCCGAGCCGCTCGACTAGGGCACCTTGCCTCGCTTAGGAGCCCTCTCCTCCCAATCTTCGGAGGTATCCCTTTTCTTACCATGGGGCAAAGAGATGTTGACTTCTCCTTCACTTTTATCTTCGGATTATGGAATTTTGGTTCCCCCGGACACGATGTTTGATATACCTTCGGGAGGGAGGCCACCTTTGGTCCTCCCACTTTCCGCCTTGTCCTCCTTCACAGGCATCTGGTACGGTGCCAGGGCCATCATCCTTATTAGTATGGGATCTGCTGAGTCTTCGGGGAGGGGGGCTGAACACCTAATTCACTTTGCTTTATTTACCCAGCCCTGGAAGAAGATAGTTTGCTTAGTAGCGCATCACGGCATGCTTAACTACAAAGTGTTCGGGACTTGAGCGCTTACCGAGGTATCCGGATGGTTGCAATCGAGGCTGATGTCCTCGGTGGTGTTCGACCACTATTTTCGTTTCCTGAAGAATAACTTCCACATCCCTTTGTGCGTAGTGCCGAAGAAGTGTTGGAGGGTTCATAGTCCATCCGGATTAAACTCCCACATGCGAAGAGGCCTACGCTGACATGGCATGGCTCGGCGGACTAGCATTACTTGAATCACGTTGACAAGATCAATGTCCTTCTCAAGGAGGGTTCGGATGCGGCTCTGTAGAGTCTGCACTTCATCAACTGGTCCGCAGTCCAGCCCCTTATTAATCCATGATGCAAGCTGTAGTGGAGGGCCAGAACAGAACGCAGGTATAGCTGCCCACTTGGTACCGTGGGGTTCTGTGACGTAGAACAACTCCTGCTGCCATTGGTTGGAGGTTTCGATGAAAGAGCCTTTTGGCCAGAGAGTATTGGTAAGCTTGCTCACTACAGCACCACCGCACTCCACCTGTTTCCCGTCGACCACCTTCGGCTTCACACTAAAGGTCTTGAGCCGTAAGCCGAAGTGTGGGGGAATTTGGAGGAAGACCTCACACGTGATGATGAACGCCGAGATCGTGAAAATCTAGTCCGTAATAAAACATCAGCCCCCGGGCAAAGGGGTGAAGAGCGCACCCTAGACCTCGGAGGAAGTGAGAGATGAATACGACCCTCTCACCGGATCTGGGAGTCAGGATAACCTGTCCTTGAGCAGGAAGCCTGTGGGGGATCTCCGCGGTCAGGTATCTGGCCGCCTGAAGCTTCGCAATATCCTCCTCTGTAACAGAGGAAGCCACCCATCGGCCCTGTGGGCTGGGTCCGAACATGATTGGGAAGCTTGAAGTAATGGAGTTGAACCTTGGGTGCTAGAACCCGAGGTAGGAAAGGCTGAGGAGAGGTTTGGCGTAAATAAAGACGGCCCTTGGCTCCTTTATAAAGATAACAGGTATCGAATGCCTCCTCCTAAGCCTGGAAACCTGCCTATTCCTGAGGAATCTTTCCAGTAGAACGGTTGGGTTACCCATGCTTGTATTAATGAGAATCCCACAATAAGGGGACACGATCTCTGCTTCGACAAGATGTGCCAATAAAAGCCGCGCTTCGAAACATGGAACGACAGGACAAGAAACGGCTTGAAATAATGACCGGGAAAGCGTGATGTCATGAAAAGTTGTCAGCAGATAGGACTCATGAAAATATTACACTCTCTATGGCTGTGTGTGTGGTACTTGTGTTGCAGATCTGGACACGTTCGTTGCGCCCGAAGACTATCTTGGAGTATTCAGAAAGGGGAACCCGCCTTGCAATGCCGAAGACAATCTGAGCGTCGGACACCTCATCATTGAAGCCTGGTTCAGGGGCTAGTCAGGGAGTCCTGGACTAAGGGTTCCTCGGGCGTCCGGCCTATTAGCCATGGGCCAGACTGATGGGCTGTGAAGATACAAAGACCGGAGACTCTACCCGTGTCCGGATGGGACTCTCCTTGGCGTAAAAGGCAAGCTTGGCGATCGAATATGAAGATTCCTTTCTCTGTAAACCGACCTTGTGTAACCCTACATCCCTCCGGTGTCTATATAAACCGTAGGGCTAGGTCTGTATAGGCGAATACTCAGCCATAGTCATACATGCTAGACTTCTAGGGGTTTAGCCATTATGATCTCGTGGTAGATCAACTCTTGTAATACTCATATTCATCAAGATCAATCAAGCAGGAACTAGGGTATTACCTCCATAGAGAGGTCCCGAACCTGGGTAAACATCGTGTCCCCCGTCTCCTGTTACCATCGACCTTAGATGCACAGTTCGGGACCCCCTACCCGAGATCCGCCGGTTTTGACACCGACACTCCCAACTAGAGCTATTTTATAACGCCCTTAGCTAGGCATAAAAACATAGATCTAGGTTGCCATCTTTGGTATGCAATTCTTTTCTCATAAAATCCTCCAAAACTCGTGGTAGTAAATCTATCCTTTCCTTTATTTACCTCCTACTAGATGAACTTAAATCATTAAAAGGACTTTGATTGGTAATTTTAACATTCATAAACCCATAGTCGGGATCATCACCATATATATCATCATATAAAACACGTATCTCGTTACTAACGGGTTCCTTCATCATTGTATTCAACCAATCCCTATGAAATCCTACATAAATTCTCCCAGTAATCTAAGCAAACTCCTCATAGGCCTCAAGATACAAAGCTTGAGAGATTTCTGAATAAGGAACTCTCCTCCTAAGATTTTCACTATAAGATTGATAATCCCTAGATTCCAAACTATGCATAGTTTTTTTATCATGGAGTATATCTTCAATTGGAGGGTGTTCAACATCTCTTTTATAGAAAGCAAAGATATCCCTAGCTTCTTGTATTATAAAATCAAATTCCCGCATAAGGATAATGGTGGCAATCTTTTTAGCTATTGGATGATTAATACTGGGAAGTTCATAAAACACCTTTTGCAAAGAAGGATGAATATGCACAAATTTTATTTCTAATTTCTCATCGAGCATAACAATGACATCTGCATAACAGTTTGTATCAAGAAGAATAGATCTTTTATTAATAGGCATAGATCCTATAAGATCCAAGAATCCTTGAATATCACTTTTTCCAATAATATTACCGTCTCCCACACGAATTTTCTTTGTTTTGTAATTAGGAGGAGTTTCAGTTTCATGATCCAAAGAACAAGATCCAAGTTTTTCCTCATGATTTTCAATGATAACCTCCCTAGATTCAGACATGGTAGCAACAAACCAATCTAACAAACATGCAAACAAAAAGCAACAAAGAAGACGAACGGAAGAGGGGCGAAAGAAAAGGCAAATCTTTTCGAAAATCGTTTTAGAAGTGCGGGAGAGGAAAACGAGAGGCAAATGGCGAATAATGTAATGCAAGAGATGAGAGTCTTATGATGGGTGCTTGGTATGTATTGACTTGCCGTAGATCTCCCAGCAACGGCACCAGAAATTCTTCCTGCTACTTGTTGAGCTTGCGTTGGTTTTTCCCTTGAAGAGGAAAGGGTGATGTAGCAAAGTAGAGATAAGTATTTCCCTCAGACAGAGAAGCAAGGTATCAATATAGTAGGAGACAATGCACAAATCACAAATACCTGCACAAACAGTCAAAACACTTGCACCCAGCGCTATAAAGGGGTTGTCAATCCCTTCACGGTCACTTGCAAAAGTGAGATCTGATAGAGATAGATAAAACTAAACAAAAGATAAAGTAAATATTTTTGGGTTTTTTGGTTTATAGATCGTAAAGTAAAAGATTGCAAAATAGTAGATCGGAAACTTATATGATGGAAAATAGACCCGGGGGCCATAGGTTTCACTAGAGGCTTCTCTCAAGATGGCAAATAATACGGTGGGTGAACAAATTACTGTCGAGCAATTGACAGAAAAGCGCAAAGTTATGAAGATATCCTAGGCAATAATTATGAAATATAGGCATCACGTACGTATCAAGTAGACCGACTCCTGCCTGCATCTACTACTATTACTCCACACATCCACCGACTCCTGCCTGCATCTAGAGTATTAAGTTCCTGAAGAACAGAGTAACACTTTAAGTAAGATGACATGATGTAGAGGAATAAACTCAAGAAATATGATGTAAATCCCATCTTTTTATCCTCGATGGCAACAATACAATACGTGCCTCACTACCCCTACTGTCACTTGGTGAGGACACCGCAAGATTGAACCCAAAGCTAAGCACTTCTCCCACTTCAAGAAAAACCAATCTAGTTGGTCAAACCAAACCGATAGTTCGAAGAGAATAAAGATATCAAATCATGCATAAAATAATTCAGAGAAGATTCAATAATGTTCATAGATAAGCTGATCATAAATCCACAATTCATCGGATCTCGACAAACACACCGTAAAAGAAGATTACATCGGATAGATCTCCAAGAACATCAAGGAGAACATGGTATTGAGAATCAAAGAAAGAGAAGAAGCCATCTAGCTAGTAGCTATGGACCCGTAGGTCTGAGGTAAACTACTCATGCTTCATCGGAAGGGCAATAGAGTTGATGTAGATACCCTCCATGTTCGAATCCCCCTCTGGCAGGATGCCAGAAAAGGCCCCAAGATGGGATCTCACAGGAACAGAAGGTTGCGGCGGTTGAAAAGTGTTTTCGTGGATACTTCTGGTGGTTTGGGAACATATGTGAATATATAGGAGGAAGATCTAGGTCAGGGGGTCACCAAGGGGCCCATAAGGTAGGGGGCGCCCCTCCACCCTTGTGGCCACCTCATGGCTCCCCTGACTTGCATTCCAAGTCTCCTGGTTGTCTTTTGGTCCAAGAAAAATCATCGCAAAGGTTTTATTCCATTTGGACTCCATTCGGTATTCGTTTTCTGGGAAGCTCAAAAACAAGGGAAAAAACAGAAACTGGCACTGGGCTCTAGGTTAATAAGTTAGTCCCAGAAATAAAACAAAATATCATATTAATGCATATAAAACATCCAAAATAGATAATATAATAGCTTGGAACAATAAAAAATTGTAGATATGTTGGAGATGTATCAGTATCTTAGGGCCTTTAGCCATGAAGCATCTTCCAATTCCTTCATTTGGTGAGTCAAATATGTCGTAGGAGTTGGATGACACAAGTGCAAGACCGGCAACACCTTCGTCTTGAGTATAGTCGGAGTCAGAGTGATAGCTTCTCTCGGAGTAGTTGTTAGAGTCAGAACCGGATACCCATTCACCAACGTGAGCTTGATGTCTTCGTATTGTGTAGCTCTTTGATGACTTGTCCTTCCTTTTTGAATCCTTGCTTCTACGAGAGGGTCTTCATTCATAACGATCATCACTACTCCTTCTCTCATTTGGAGGTGATTCATCTCTTCTACTCCTCCTTTTTGGTGAGTCTTCTCTTTTCTTGTAGGGAGCCGTACACTCATTGGAGTAGGGTCCGGGTCTTCCAAAATTGTAGCAATTACGATCACGACTAGAAGAACTTTTTTCATTGTAAGACCTTGATTTGGGGCTTATCTCTTTGCTTCTATTCTTGTAGAACTTGTTGAAGTTCTTTACCATTAAGCTCAATTCTTCATTAGAGACTTGCTGCTCACTTATTGTTGTAGGAGCATCACTTGAAGCTTTATAAGCACCACTTGACTTGTTGTGGAGCTCTTCCTTATCCTTGAGTGACATCTCATGAGCAACAATTCTACCATTGACTTCCATGGGCTTGAGATCTTTGTAATTGGGCATCATTTGGTCAAAGTGCATAATTGTCATATTTTCCATCCAAGGCTCTTAGGATCTTCTTGACGATGAATTTGTCGGTCATCTCTTCACTTCCTAAGCCGGCAATCTCATTTGTGATGAGAGCAAGTCTAGAGTACATTTTGGCGACTCCTTCACCATCCTTCATCTTGAACTTGTCAAGTTGACTTTGGAGCACATCCAACTTGGATTCCTTGATAGACTCGGTACCTTTGTGCATATCAACCAAAGTATCCAAAATTCTTTGCATTCTCAAGGCGGCTGATTTTGTTGAATTCTTTGGGGCATAATCCATTGAAGAGAATATCACAAGCTTGAGCATTGTATTTCAACATCTTCATTTCTTCCGCTGTTGCTTCACGACCCGATTATTTTCCATCCTCGAGGAAATCACCTTGCAAGCCAATATGCACAACATGCCAAACGTCGGGGTTATGACCAAGAATATGCATTTTCATCTTATGCTTCCAACTAGCAAAATTTATATCATCAAAGTAAGGACCTCTACGGTGGTAATTTCCCTCGCTAGACGCCATACTCTCCTAGGTTGTGAAACCAAGGCTATGATCACCAAAGGTATGGAAATCAAGGCTAATGGATACCAAAGCTCTAATACCACTTTATATGATCGAAAGTATGTCTAGAGGGTACTAGTACAACGAGGTGTTATACAAACGATTTTTAACCTCTTTCCGCAACGGTGTTCTGAACCGTCGCCTAGTGAGTGACTGCGATAGGGGGGGGGTCCTTCCCACACGACCTAGAAACCATCGGGGATATGCCCTCTTGGCACACACGCTCAGCAAAATGAGGTCGTGTCCGACCGGCGAGCGATCAAATACGGATATACATACAATAGTGCTAAAAAAATACAATTATACAGGCGAAACCATTTCCGGTCGTAAGTACATCCCACATAGTTAGTCCCCGCTAAACGTTTCCGTTCGTATATACATCCCATACAGTCGCTCCAAGGAAAATATTTCTGTTCGTAGGTACATCACACACAATTTTCCGCATTAAATCGTTTGTGATAACGTTGCCATTGCACACGCTATTAACAATTTTATCATTTGCATTATTGAATGCATCACACACGGTGCATAGAAGAAAATGTGTGGCAAAGGCTGTCCATCACACACAGTTTTTATGTGGTAAAAGTTTGCGCAAGGCGGCCTAACGCAAACAGTTTTCAAGAGGATGTCATGTGTGATTGTTTGTTGATCCAACACGGTTTATTCCTAGAAACTTTGTGCGTTGCCTGAGGTCATCGCCCATGGTGTTTTCTCAATAACCATTTGCAATAGAAAAACCCAATTAGCAGGCTAATTGGCCATTAGCAGGCTAATTGCACTATTATTAATAATCCATTTATTAATCTAATTGACATTTCATATTAAGCACACAATATATTTCATTTCTGTATTAAGGAAGCAAGATTTCATAATTGAAATACATCATATAGCTTTAGCACTCAGCTACCCCATTACATAATTGCACCAGAACAAAGTTTCACATGCAATATCTAGAACCTTTCAAAATTAGCTTAGACGATACATAGATAGATGCATCTCATCTGGAAAACTGTTGAAGCGGAAGGCGAATATTGAGCCTTCATTGATGTTGAAGGTCTTTGCAACTTTAGGCCAGTGCCCGTGGATGATTGACTATCCATCCTTCGTCCTCTTCAGGAACACTTCAATATTGAACCGTGGATGTTGTATGAAAACCTTCCTCGCCTCCTGACCATAGAAGTGGTTTGAGAGGTAATCATCAGTGAACTACTTTGGAAAGGCCTGAAAACAAGGATGTGCATAAATATATTCTCTATATTGGAAATGGGGAAAAGGAATAAAAAAGGCAAGGTATAATAGTTAGTACCGTCTTGTAGTGAACTGATGTCTTCTTCATTGTGCAGACAAAGATCTTGTTGTTTTTTGTCGCTAATTTCTTTATCCTAACAATCTTTTTGAGTTTCTTGACTTGATTGATATTCATGGACAACTCATTTCCCCACATGCAAAAAGGGTCGAACAGTGGGTCAAAACCTCTGACAGCATGACCTACATATGCACGATCAAATTGTTTAAAACCTAAATATTGGAATGGTTCCTGCAATTGCACAATAATGTGCTATTAGACAATAGACCATGCATGTACGAACCTCGATTGTAAACCTCAGTGCTTTCCATTGTTTCACTACAACACATATAAGGTAGTTAGTCATCAGGTTAAGTGAGGGTTTGCATGCTATCAGTAAAATATGTTGATGAAAAATAAGCACATTGCAGATTCATCAGATTAATTCAAGCCACATGGAAAACCCATTTACCCGAACCTAGCATGATTAAGAACTAGGAAATATAGCACTTGTATATGTTTCTCATGTATTAAGTGCAACCAAATTCGATTTATTCCTCACATGCACAACAATACAAAATTCTACCCACGACAATTGGACATCGCATTGCAGAATTGCACCAAGCAGTTAACTAAACACCACAACAAATGAACCAAACATTAACTGAGCACCACATTGCACAATATAACATACTCCTAATAGAAGATCAGACAGTTAACCAAACCAAGAATGCTTAACAACTTGGAAATATAGCAATTGTATTTGTTTCTCAGTATTTAGTATAGCCAAGTTCAATTTATTTCTCACATGGTATACAATACAGAATGCAGCCACAACAATTGAACAATGCATTGCATAATTGAACCAAACAGTTAACTAAACACCACAACAAATGAACCAAATGTTAACTGGGCACCACATTGCACAATATAACATACTCCTAATAGAAGATCGGATAGTTAACCAAACCAAGCATGCTTAATAAATTGGAAATATATCAATTGTATTTGTTTCTCATGTATTTAGTATAGCCAAATTCGATTTACTACTCACATGGTATACAATAACAGAATGCACCCACAACTATTGAACATCGCATTGCAGAATTGAACCAAATAGTTAACTAGACACCACAACAAATGAACCAAACGTAACCGAGCACCACATTGCACAATGTATAACATACTAGAAGATCAGATAGTTAAGCAAACCAAGCATGTTTTGAAAACTTGTATTCGTTTCTCATGTATTTTGTAAAGATAAATTTGATTTATTTCTCACATGGAAGACAATACAAAATTGCAGCCTAAAGAATTGAAAATCACATTTGCAGAATTGAACCAAATAGTGAACTGAAGGCGACAACTAATTAACCAAATAGTTAATAAGTGAGCACCACATTACACGACATATAGAACATATACACTAGAGAAACAGATTGCATGGTAAAATTAGATAGCATAATTCACTAGAATTTGTTAAGAAAAGGCAGGAGCAGCACACGCAACGGGTAAATCGAGCATGCTTGACCGACGTAGCTAGCAAATGGCAAGGTGCTTCTCCAAGATCTAGGGGTTAGCACAAATGGCAGCCATCGCGACCTCATCCGCGCATGGGGCCGCGATTTGCTTCTCCGCTCCCAAATGCTCCTTGAGCTCCTGCCTATACTGCGCTCACCATGGCTTAGGGCGGCACTTATTTGGTGGAGGGGTCGGTGATTTGGGTGGAACGTGTCGCGCCGGTGGTCGGGGCATGTGGGATGTGGAAGGAGGAGGAGAATGGGGGTCGGTTGTGGATCACCTGCCTGGATAGACGAGGCCGAGCAGCGTGAAGGAGGGTCGTCGGCATGGAGGCGGAGCTGCAAGCAAGGAGTGAAGGTTTCAACACTACAAAAAAAAAGACACATCCATGACATTTTGGGCCGAACGAATTTTTTTTGTCATACATATGACACTTCTATGACGATAATTGTGACAAAACCTGGTATCATCATAGATGTGGTGGGCTCCTACTTCTATGATAAAAAATCATGACAGAAAATGGGCTTTTCATACTGGGCGGGCCGGAGACGCAGCTGCATGACATTCTTTGGGCCATCCATGACCGGAAAAAACCATGGTAGAAGCGAGGGTGAGGAAAATTTCGGGGAGTTCCCGGTTACGGTGGGAGGTCGGGGGCCGAGCGATGCGCGTTTCTCTCATACACGTACGCGCGTGTGTGCGAGGCGTTGGCTCTAACTGAACCCGAGCGAGGCGTTGGGCTCTAACTGAACCCGAGCGATTGCACTTCAGGCTACGCGTTACTGAACCCGAGCGATCGATCGATGGCTGTTAACTGAACCCGATCGAGCGATTCCTTCGCTACTGTTGCTAACTGAAGCCGATCGATTGGATGAACAGTGAG
>NC_041383.1:379398923-379438536 GCF_002162155.2 Triticum dicoccoides | reverse complement strand
ATGAACAGTGAGCAGTGGCGTTGCCTCTGGATGAACAAGACCCCGTGGTGTCGAGGGCTGGATGAATAGTAGACAGTGGAGGGGTGCCCGTGGAGGGATGGTTGAACAGGACCCCGTGGTGTGGAGGGCTGGATGAACAGTAGACGGTGGAGGGGTGCCCGTGGAGGGGTGGTTGAACAGTAGCCGGTGGAGTAGCGCACGGTGGAGGCTGGATGAACAGGAGCCCGTGGAGGCTGGAGGAGGTCGACGGTAGCCCATGGAGGCTGGAGGAGGTCGACGATGGAGATGAACAGTATCCCGTGGAGTCCTGTGTTGCGGTACGCTACACCCCTCCCGATGAACAGGATCCCTGTTTCGATCGTAGCACTCCAACACAAGTCCGTTTCGTCCGTTTTGTGGTACGCCACACCCCTCCCGATCAACAGGACCCCCGTTTCGACCGTAGGAGGTCCGTTTTGTCCGTTTTGCAGTACGCCACACCCCTCCCGATCAACAAGACCCCCGTTTCGACCGTAGGAGGTCCGTTTCCTCCGTTTTGCGGTATGCCACACCCCTCCCGATCAACAGGACCCCGTTCTGAATGTAGGAGGTCCATTTCCTCCGTTCAGTGGTACGCCAGGCCTCGTTTCCATCGCCTGTTTCGTGCAAGCCCTCCCGATGAACACGACCACGCATTCCGTTCCGACCCAGCCGATTGGCTCCCACGCGTTCCGTTGCCTCCCGATGAACACGACGCATTCCGTTGCCTCCCCATGAACACGACGACGACGTTGTTTCTCCGTTCCGACCCAGCCATGTACACGAGCCCTGGCCGTACGTATGCGCGAGTAGGCGTTCGAGACCCTGCCCGTATGTACGTACATGGCCGTATTTTCTTTCTTGCACACTGGCCGCTGTACGTACGTGTACATGCTACGTGCGCGCCTCTACTACGACACGTGCGTGCCTCTACAACGACCAGTATGTACGTACACGTTCGCGACCAGAATGACAATGCTACGTACGCTTTGACCAGGTGGGTCCCAACTGTCTGGCACTTCCTTGCGTGTGAAGATGTAGCTGGTGGGTCCCAGCAGTCAGGGGGGCTGATAGAGGCAAAGGTGTCCCGTCTTTCGATGAGATGGTGGATTTCGCTTTGGTGGAAGTCGACTTTGACGATCCGACTACGAACGTGCGAGGACGTCGCGCCTTAGCAATCGCTAAACCCACTCCGAGAGGTTATTGACCACGCCGGAGCACGATCAACCTGACCACGAGGGTCTGTTTCCTGCGAGCAAACAAAGAACAAGCAAGAAACTGAGATTGCAATCTAGATATTGCGAATATAAGATGAAAGCTTTATTGATCAAGGTGGGGTTCTGTGACGCCTTTGTCTGGTCGTTGAACACAAACGAAGTACGCGAAGTTGCAGCTATGGCGAACTTTTAATCTAAACAAAACCCAAAGTCTAAACGATGCCCTAAGGGCTGTATATATGGAGGAAGAGGGGGGAATTTCGTGGCCCTTGGTGGAGGGGTCCGAAATCAACCCTATCTCTTGTTTCCCCACACATACGGACTCTAAAAATAGCCTATACTTATGTATTTCGAAATTACATGGGCATGGCCCAATAATAAGGTGACGCAGCACCTAAAATAGCCTCGGGACGAAATTTATGAAGTGGCATCTTGTATATTTCGTCCAAGGCTTCATGCACCCATTATGGTTTCTTCAAAGTCCTGAAATCATCACTTGTAACTCCGTTCTTGTTCCCCTTGCGCATGCCATCATCTCCATGCTTGTTCTTGCTCCAATGTTCATCCTTCTCCAAGCTAGGCCCTTCATTTGTAAGCAAAACAAATGTATCCAATTTAGGCAGCATCATATTCTCATGAACATTAGAATCATTACCAAGAAACGAAAGTACCTGGTAATTTAGTTGGCGTGCACGAGCTCTAGTAATTGGTCCAGTATGTATAGCAGCAGGGGCTTGGGTGTAACAATTGTATTGATGTCCTCATCAAAATTTTGGGCCTAAACGGAGCGTGGCTACCCGACTCTTTTTTTTCCGAAACCTACTCCGGCAAGGAAACATGAATCGGAATCTAGATGGATCTCGAAAACAAACCTAATATGACAAGAACTCGGATTGGTGGTGGATATATGGTGGTAGATGGCAGCGGTGGTGGTATATGACAGCTGTGGTGGTATATGGATACGGATTCGAAGCGGTGGCGGATAAGCGGTGGTGATAGATGGCAGGGGTGATGATGATGGTGCGGCGGCGGCGTGACAACTTATGACCAGAACTCGAAACTCTAAAAGACTAGACTCTAAGACCAGCAACTAGAAACGACGATGCAACCGCAAATTCAACAAAGCAAAACCCTAAAAAGATTATGCAAAGGCTCAGATTGGTTCGGATATGATGAACTAACCCTAATTTTTTTTGTGGCTTTTTCGTGGACTATAGGTATGAAGAACAGACTCGATCTAAACTACGAAAAATTGTAAAATCTCACCGAGCAACCTGGAAATCTGATATCACTTGATAGAGGCAAAGGTGTCCCGTCTTTCGATGAGATGGTGGATTTCGCTTTGGTGGAAGTCGACTTTGACGATCCGACTACGAACGTGCGAGGACGTCGCGCCTTAGCAATCGCTAAACCCACTCCGAGAGGTTATTGACCACGCCGGAGCACGATCAACCTGACCACGAGGGTCTGTTTCCTGCGAGCAAACGAAGAACAAGCAAGAAACTGAGATTGCAATCTGGATATTGCGAATATAAGATGAAAGCTTTATTGATCAAGGTGGGGTTCTGTGACGCCTTTGTCTGGTCGTTGAACACAAACGAAGTACGCGAAGTTGCAGCTATGGCGAACTTTTAATCTAAACAAAACCCAAAGTCTAAATGATGCCCTAAGGGCTGTATATATGGAGGAAGAGGGGGGAATTTCGTGGCCCTTGGTGGAGGGGTCCGAAATCAACCCTATCTCTTGTTTCCCCACACATACGGACTCTAAAAATAGCCTATACTTATGTATTTCGAAATTACATGGGCCTGACCCAATAATAAGGTGACGCAGCACCTAAAATAGCCTCGGGACGAAATTTATGAAGTGGCATCTTGTATATTTCATCCAAGGCTTCATGCACCCATTATGGTGGCTTCAAAGTCCTGAAATCATCACTTGTAACTCCGTTCTTGTTCCCCTTGCGCATGCCATCATCTCCATGCTTGTTCTTGCTCCAATGTTCATCCTTATCCAAGCTAGGCCCTTCATTTGTAAGCAAAACAAATGTATCCAATTTAGGCAGCATCATATTCTCATGAACATTAGAATCATTACCAAGAAACGAAAGTACCTGGTAATTTAGTTGGCATTCACGAGCTCTAGTAATTGGTCCAGTATGTATAGCAGCAGGGGCTGTGGGTGTAACAATTGTATTGATGTCCTCATCAGGGGCGAATCGTTTTTTTTGCCCGGACGCACTTCCTTGCGTGCGAAGATGTAGCTGGTGGGTCCCAGCAGTCAGGGGGCGAATCATTTTTTTGCCCGGACGCACTTCCTTGCGTGCGAAGATGTAGCTGGTGGGTCCCAGCCGTCAGGGGGGCGAATCATTTTTTTTGCCCGAACGCACTTCCTTACATGCGAAGATGTAGCTGGTGGGTCCCAGCAGTCAGGGGGAAACGTTTTTTTCGCGAAATATGGTGGCCCATCCGGTGGGTCCCCGCTGTCAGGTGGAGGAATCATTATTTTGCACGTAATAAGGAGGCACTTCCTTGTTGCGGCCGTGGACCCAACTGTCAGCCTTTCCACGTACAGTCCAAGTCGTGCCTAGACCACGTTAACCACGTCGTGCCGAGAGCACCATGGCGGTGGATGACGGCGAGGCCTAGGAAGGGGACGACTCGGAGCCGGGGAAGACGCAGTAGTGGATGCCCACGCGAAGAAGAGTACGAGGGTTCACTAGTTCGGCTGTGGTGTGAGGTTGCTGTCACCATAGAATAATAGGGGGTGTGGGTGAGTAGAGGGATGACATGGCCAACGGTGGGAGTAGTAGGGGGCGGTGAGGCCTCCGCGGCATCACAGCTGGACACGGGAGGCAGGAGCATGCGGCACGACAGGCGCTGGTTTGGGCGGTTGGAGCAAGAAGACCAGAGGTTGAAGAAGCACTACGGCCGTTAGATGAACATCATACGGTAACAAGAGCTAGAATCGTTCATATTTACTAAGTTGACAAAGCCCTCCGTCCCCGTCAACTTGGTAGGCCCACAAGTCAGCCTCCCTCTATGCTGGGTTCTAGGTGGCAGGGGGAGTATTCATTTTTTTGTGCGTAATAAGGAGGCGCTTCCTTGCGTGCGAAGATAGCTGGTGGGTCCGACATGTCAGCGGGGGGCACGTTTTTTTCGCGAAATACAGAGGCCCTTCCGGTGGGTCCCAGATGTCAGGTGGAGGAATCATTATTTTGCGCGTAATAAGGAGGCATTTCCTTGTGTGCGGCCGTGGACCCAGCTGTCAGCCTCTCCATGCACAGTCTACTTCTGATGGTGTCGTTCGTTGACCATGTTGACCACGCCGTGCCGAGCGCATCCAAGGTGGTGGACGACGGTGAGGCCCCGGACAGCAACGAGCCAGAGATGGGAAGACGCGAGAGTAGAGTCGCAGACGGAGAGGTGTACGAGGGTTAACTAGTTCTAGTACGGTGTGGTTCGGTAGTCGCTGGAGAAGAGCATGAGGTGTGGAGGGGTGGAGGGATGGCCTGGCCAACGATGGAGTAGCGCTTCATAGCGAAGCGTGCTAAGCAGAGCTGCTAGCAGCAGGAGGCGGGAGGTGATCCCGGCGGCGCTGGAGGAAGAAGACGAGAGATTGAAGATGGATGCCAGTCGTTGGATGTAAATCCAACGGCTAACATGTCAAAATCATTTGTTGACTAAATTGACAACGACTTGCATTGGCTTCGACCTATTGGCCCACATTTCAGCCTCCAAAAATGTGGCACGTATTCAACCCATTTTTTTAGAATTTACAGTCTTTTTTTTGCGAGGTAGAATTTACAGTCAGTTTAATCTTTTTTTTGAATTACAGCCATTAGCTGGGCTGGGTGAACAAATAATGTAGCGTCCATGCGGCCCATTTATTTTATTTCCTAAAAAATTACAGGCCATTTGCACTTTCTCAAAATACATGATTTTGCTGGGCTGATTCTAATTATAATGTTGGGTTGGGCTAGCAGTGTTATCAAAAAATAAAAAGGGGTTGAGCATTTTGTTATAAATATATTTAAATAATAAGTGATATTATTACATTCGTCCTTAAATCTTACCAAGCTTTTGTACACAATCACTAGGATTTTCGTGCCAAAACAATCCAGGATTTTATTTGTTAAGAAATTATTTTTATAAGTTAATAAGATGTGGATATTGTTTTCTTACATATGTAAGTATCTATTAAATATATGATGACAATAAAAATAATATATAATAACATATAAAATAATTTAAATATATATAATATAGTTAGAAGGGAGACATAAGTTGGACCTGGCGTTCCTATTCTTATATAGAAAAATAGAATAGCCTCTGCGTTTTCTTCAGAAAAATACATAAATTGGGTTGCCAAAAATAAAACCTCGGATGGGAGGTCTATAGGCCGGTCGATACATGACGGCCCTAAGAAAATACAAACAGGCCTATGGACCTCCCATCCGAGGTCATGGGCTACGCATGTTAAAAACGAAAGCCTAGATGGGGCAGCCCAAAACCATTCCAACACTTGCCAAAACTTTGTCCCTCGTTTTCTCTATGTTTCGCACACTCAACATTGTGTGAGCATTTTGACTGTGCATCATATGAAGATGTGCTATGCATGAATGTTGATCAGCATGATGTTAACTGGCTGGTAGTTCCATTTTCGACCATGAATAGAACTTCCAACATGATGTTAACCCTGTTTGAAAAGGCCGTGTTAATATAAATGCTCTGCCTCTGAAAGTTGCAGTTTCTTATGAAACTGAAATGCAGTTTCTTCTCTGAGAATCACATTGTCTGTACTTTTATACTCCTATGAAACTACATTTTTTAAGTGCTAACAATATATCTCTAGAATTCATAAAATACTTCATATGCTCAATACTGCAAATCTAAAATTCAAAAGACATTCATATCTGAAAGTACTCTCAAAATACACAACACAAAACACACAATTCACAACCTGCAAATACTGACAACCCTAAGCTCCTCCTGACAATTCACAACCTTCCCGACTATTGGGCTGGGGGGGCATCCCCCTCCTATTCCTCGGCGGCAGACAGCCGCCACATGAGACGATGTGAACGGCGAGGGAGACGATGGCGGGGAAGCATCGTCGGGCCAACTGATTTTCTTCTCTTGCAGTTGGGTTCGGTCGACGAAGACTCCACCGACTCGCTCTGGCAGGACACCCTCACAAATGGCACCCTGTAGATGCTCGATCCTTCAATCTCTGGTGGATGCTCCATCTGGGATTGATACTCCCACCACCGCTCCCTCACGATCGGATTCGGTGAATCTGTTTGCTCCATGGCCCAAAGGAGCAGCTCTATGTACTCCGGCGTGACTCCCCCCCGGGAGTATCGCCGCCGTTTCGCTCTGTTGAAGATATTTGGCCATGGATGTTGCCGTCGCCGCTAGTTGGTCCTTGTTGTCAAACCAAGACTGTATCTCCAACATCCTAGCTAGCTTCACAGGGTCGCCGTCTGCGATCCTCACATATCGGTTGTACTCCTCCATCGATCTACTTCTCCACAACACTTTCACTCGCCGGCGGTGGTTTTTGAATGGAAGAGGAGAGGAGCAGCGCTGGTTTTGGATTAGAACGGGAGAGGAGCGACGCTGGTTTTGGACTGGAACAGGAGAGGAGGGGTGGTGGTTTTGAAATGGAAGACGAGAGGAGCGGCGCTGGATTTAGATTGGAACAGGAGAGGAGCGGCGGTGGTTTAAGAGGAGAAGAGCGGAAGAGCGGCGCTGGTCTTCGAAGTATTTTTTGTTGTTTTGCATATTTTGGGTCAAAGTTTGACCACGTACTGTATTTGACAAGCAAAATGTGAATGCATGTCACCAAAAATTGTATCATTTCGTTCGTATCTGAATGTACTTTCAAATTATATTATTTTTGCAATGTATAACATATATTTTATGTGCGAAAATCATGGTCAATTATGAACCAGAATAAAAGGGAGACTAGTTAATGTGGGGTCGCTTTCTTAATTGAAGGGTAAATTGATTTTGATTTTGATCCAGTCACAGCGCGTCGGCCCTCTCGTTCAATCCTAAATCGCTACCGCACGCTCCTCTCCCTCTTCTCCATTGCAAAACCACCTCTCCTCTCCATCATCTCCATTCCAAAACCACCGTCTCGCCTCTCCCTCTTCTGATCTTCTCCATTGCAAAACCACCTCCTCTCCTCTCCATCATCTCCATTCCAAAACCACCTCCTCTCCTCTCCATCATCTCCATTCCAAAACCACCGTCTCGCCTCTCCCTCTTCTGATCTTCTCCATTGCAAAACCACCTCCTCTCCTCTCCATCATCTCCGTTCCAAAACCATCGTCTCGCCTCTCCCTCTTCTGATCTTCTCCATTGCAAAATCACCTCCTCTCCTCTCCATCATCTCCATTCCAAAACCACCGTCTCGCCTCTCCCTCTTCTCTATTGCAAGACCACCGTCTCTCCTCCCATCTTCACAAGCCAGCACCGGACCACTCAGAAGGACATCTATGGAGAGGATGCAACATCGAATCAGGTAGATCGCCAGCAGCAACCAGGCAAAGTTAGCCAGGTTGAAGGAGATCCTTAGTTGGTTTGACAATGAGTGGGAGATTTCGAGGACGGTGCGGGCCATGTGGCAATGTATGCGAAAGAGCGAGACGGCGGCGATGAGGGCGGCGATGTACATGTACTCCTCGGCGGCAGTCACGTCGCAGTCCTCCGAGTTCATCGAGTATCTCCTCTGGGCGATGGAGCAGACAGATTCGCCCGAGGCGACAGTCAGGCGGAGGTGGTGGGCGTACAGGTCGAAGGTCGAGCACCCAGAGGATAACGAATTGATCGAGTATGGTTTGCCGTTCGTGAGGGTGCAGAGCCAGCCGGAGCCACATGAGTATTCGTTCTCCCACCGCAAGAGGAGGCCATATGGCGCGGCATCGCTTCCCCGCCGTTCTCCATGGTTCCCTCAACGCTCGCCTCGTTTCAACGGCGGCGGTAGGGTTTAAGGTAAGCTTCGCACTAACCTAATCTTCCACATGCTCATGTTTACAATCAGTATAACAGCTAATGCAAATCATGCTTACAATCAGTCTCCGAGTACTATGCCAATCACCCTAAAATAGCTCTGGACCTTTGGGTCAAAGTTGTGACACATTGTACAAATAAAGAAAAATAGATTGGTGCTTCTTTCAGAAAAGAGTACTCCCTAGAAAACTGCCAATATAAGCTACTAGTATTTGGTTAGAGGATTTGCTACCGAGAAAGATCCGTCCACAAAGAGCGCCACACATCCCACTGGTGGTGGTGGATGCCAATGCGTGCATGAAGCATAGTTGGTGTTGGTATTTTTTACTTGGCACACCTCGCACTCTGCATATATGTCGGTTCCATACGTACATTTGTGCAGTTCCACCAAAATGCAGCTGAATAACCCTGTTTGCACAGATAATGAAAAAGCATGATTACATTATAGTGGCACTAGTTGATGAAACACACAAAATAAATAGAAGAAAATATTGCGATAGTATCATAGTATGCCATGCTGCGAGGGCGAGATGGGCCCTGCGACGCCTCATACGGTACGCCTCATACTGAACATCGTCCCAACTCTCCCAGATACACCTTTTGCCAGTGATGAACATCAGTGTACAGCGGTAGTACAAGGAGGCGCCTTGAGACATTCAAATCTCTATTTTTGTACATATCAACTAAAATTAAGCACCCCAGTTTGTAGAAATGCTTAAACATTAACAATGGGACTAGTTGATGAAACATACATTAACAAAGAGAAGCACTTTCTTTATCTACATTGGAAATGAAATGATAGAGATGACACTCGCTCTATTTTAACTGTATTATTACTTCATTTTATCAGTGACACTAGAGTCGAGCAGGTGGCAAACAAGGTGTACCGTGCGTCGCAAGGATGGAGGCCGGGGGTGCTTAGACTGGGATGCTGAAGCTGGCTCTTTCAGTCACCAACATGGATGATTCAATTCATGGGACCTTTTGGTGCAGTTCACCTAAAATGAAGCAATGTCCCGTAAGCTAGCATCTTCTTCTTCAATTTTTTCTAAGAAAAGGGGTCCAGCCCCGATTCCATTTCCATCAGAAAACGAAACCCACAGAGCTTCTTCTTCATTAGTTGCAATAAAATTGAGCAACATCGAGGTTGGTTGTGAAGCTCCTGGAATGCTCAACTATAATTTGGATATCATTTGTGCAGTTCAACTAAGATCGAGCGTGAAATGTATATCTCTGTTTGCACAAAAAAGGTGGAAAGGAGGGTGACTAACAAGTGATGAAACATGCATCAATTGAAAAGAAGCATGTTCCTTATCTGAATGGCAATCCTACAAGGATAGTAGCAATTTCTAAAGCAGCGGCATTGCTAGATATTAGTGTGGGCATTAGGATTAACTCTGAAAACCATTAAATACGACATTACTTTGGGCACGGGAGAGTAGGCGGACCAGGACAGTTGCGTTTCTAACGAAAATAACCAACTTATCTTAATGGGAAATTTTAGCAGGACATGTAAAGAAGTGCCATTGATTCATATTACTGGAGGCATTACATTGAAAACAACATTGGTTTAACGTGTACTTACTTTTAACAGTGCGACTGCTACATTTTACCAGTGGCATTACATAAGAGTGGCTCGGGGCAACAAACATCAGAACAGGATATCTGGGTTGGTCCCATTTTTGTTCGGCATAGCCACCTTATACTGTGAGAGGCTAGCAAATCTAGTGCTGGACTTACTCTATTGACTTGTCCCCCAGTCCCCACTTTCTTTCCTTTTTCAACCAATAGATCGGGTTTATATTGAGTTTGTAGTGCGTTTCCCTTTATTTCCCTATTAGACCTAGAGACCAGTTGGATAGCCAGTCTCTGCTACTTTTCGCCCCCATTATTTCCTCTTTCGACCAAGTCCTAGATTCAGGTAACAAATCCTCCCCCACCCCCACCCCCTTTCTTCCTTGTTTGAACCAAGTAGTACTAGATTCGAGTGCATGAACTAGTTTTACCTCTTAAACGTAAAAAATTAGGTGGGTTTTGAACACCCGATCGATCCTATCTACGAGGGGGCCTGAGAAATAGTAGAAGATACAAATGCAGCGACGTCAGGAGCTCGGGAAGTAGAGCAAGGCCGGTTTAGAAGGAAGTTATACCTGATGGTCGCCGGGATGTCGCTAGGTGGGCGGCGGGAGGCCGAATCTGCCCACACTATGACAGCAAGGAAGAAGGGGTCGGAGGCCCTCCCTTGCCAGCGGTGCTTGGGAGAGAACGGCAAGGCAGGCTGATCGGGACGCGCCCAACAATGGGTAAGAGCCGTCGCCGAGGACGACTACGTGAACGTTGCACCTTCTCACCTTCCCTGGCGGAGAGGATCGGGCTGGATCTGTGACCAGCGGTGCTCCGAGAGAGAGAGAGAGAGAGAGAGAGTGTGGCCACCACTGTCGTGTTTAGATCTGGAGAGGCCGAGACAGTGTGAAGAGAGCAACACTAGCAAGCAAGCGCCGAGGCTCCTGACTATATAGTGGAGTAGTACTAGTTTTCTTTTGTCTGTCGGAGCCGGCTTGACTTCGTCAATGACTGTCGAGAAGTCTTCATGCACGTGGCCCGGAGGCGTAGTTGTCATCATTTTGATCTGAAGCGTTGGATTATAACATATAACACGAAAAAAATGCCACATGACAATCATAACCTCACTGCCCAAAGGAGACAACATGAATCCCGACGGACAAACTAGACGAGGAACAAAGCTCAAATTAAAGATAAACTCGTAGAAAAGGGGTCCTTCGATAGATGTCCTAATTAACATAGCCGGCTTGACCTAGATGGCAGCCGAGTAGTCACTATTCGTGCATGTGCCCCCAATGACTAGCCCAACTCAGTTGTCGCTGTTTAACCCTCGCAGTGATCCGAAGCACATGACACCTAATTTTGCGAGATGACAAGAAACCTTTTTTTAGATTTCTCACCACAACTACAACCATGTGCAACAAAGCCTGCACGATATGTAGACGATAGCCAATCCAGGCGTGTCTGCTGGATTCTGGTCACATGCATGGACGAACTGATCTTCTGTGTCTTGCAGGGATCGTCCAGGCACCAACGTAGTACAACATTTCTCTAGTACTATCGCTCGTCTCCCTCTTCTATTAAGTCACCCGACTTGCGGGGCTGGGGAGTGTGCCTATGGTCGGTTCTCAATTGCCGTTCCACATGTGTGTGCAAACGCAATATGACGCGCGTACCATTCGGAGAGCAGCATGCAAGACCGACCGACCGTCTGGGGTGCGACGCGAATGCGACGGGCGTGCTGTATACTCCGTACATGTGTACCACTGTTTTCTAGACGCTTTGCTCCATGGCGCGGGCACAATCCATGGATACAAAATTAGTATACTGTATACCATTTAAAAGTCGAGGGCGGGGCTTTTCCTGCGCGGTAGGCGGCAGGGCAGTTCCGCCTAGTCGGTTCGACAGAGACGCGAGAAGACGAGGGAGTAGGCTGCTGCAAACGTAGGGCTGTGTGATTTGACAGCAAGTTACTGCTGGACAGGTGGGGCCCCGTGATTTGACTTGCCATTATCATTTTAACTGCGGCACTACAACCGGCGTGAGTCTCCCGATTCCTGACCACCTCCATACAGGTGCCTCTCCCAATGCTCCACCATGTAGTAGAGGTTGGCTCTTGCATGAGAGCCCACTTCTCCACTTTTTTCTTTCCTCTCTTTCCTCCACATATGCAAAAATGCCATGTAAAGCGCACTATTGTACTTACTAGCTCCTACAGGTGCTTAAGCTTGCCACATAGGCATAAAGTCTGATGTGGCAAGTTAATCAAGAAGAGAGAGACTAGTTTGGTGACCCAAGGAAGAAACAGTGCTAAGCGCGTGTACCTAGGTGAAAAGACAATTTTGAGTCTATAGCTAATTAAATGAAGCAAACTTAGCAACACCATTTCATTGGAAGAGATCACTCCTTGGCAAATGCAATAAATACTAGTACTCCCTGTGTCCCATAATATAAGAACGTTTTTGGCACTACACTAGTGTTAAAAACGTTCTTATATTATGGGACAGAGGGAGTACGAAGAAAGAGATAGAGAGAAGTAAAAAAAATACACTTATAGCCAAAACCTTGTTGTAGTATGAGTGACTCTGTGATAACTATGTATGACATGCCAACATCAGATAGCCTAACGCACCGTGTTAAATCTCCAAGGGCGCGACCGCGCGAGCGACATGACGGTCGTGGTAGGCGCGACCATGATACGGGCTGCTGGCAGCCCTTGGATCTGAGATCAAATGGTCGCATGCTAAGTTGCTGAAAATTTGTAGAATAACCCTCCAGGATAGGATATTCACCCATAGGTCTAGAATCACGCCATGCAACCGTTCGATCTCAGATCCAAGGGCTCTCGGAAGCCCGTATCATGGGAGAATGGAAAGCCACTACCCTGCCGTTCGCACACTGGTAGTTCGCTCCTACTTGTCCCTATACGTCCTTTAATACTACGACGGTTCGCTCCTAGTCGTCCCGTCCTTTCACATTACGGCAGTTCCACTAATCCTAACCCTCCTCCCAAATCCATGGCGTCCCAAATCTCCACGATCAGCGATGAGTACAAGGTTAGAACCATCACCGGCTATGAGTTCGACGTCACCTACACCCGTTCTTCTGCGACGGTGAAAGGATGCCTTTCTCGCTTCAGACGCATGTTCGAAGACTCAGATGATGAGTGGGTTGCTAGGCTAGATATTGAGTACACCACAGTCTTGGGACGAGAGAAGGATCTAAAGGACGAATTAGAGAGGAAGAAGCCTGCTGTGATCCAGGTTTGTGTGCATGACTTATGCTTGGTCTACCACATATGCCATGCCGACGTTGAGTGCCGGGATTTTAAGGACTTCCTCAAGAGCAACCTAGTCAAATTCGTTACTGTAGACTTTGGTAACGACAAAGAAGTCCTGCGTCGGATAGGCCTCGTTGTAGGCAACACCTTCGACCTCCAGAAGAATCGACTGGTGTCCTCTCGTCAACCTTCAATGCTTACCCTGGCAGGAGCCATGGTTCATCCTTCGTACGGTAAACTGGAGAAACCTCCATACACGTTTCATCGTCATGCATGGCAGCGGAATGTACTAGATATAGACCACATCCACTATGCTGCAATGGATGGCTACCTTTGCTTCAATATCTACAAGGGTTGGATGAAGAGCAACAGCCAAGTGTGTGGTTCAAGCAAAGAAGTATCGGCCAAGAGGAAGAGGGACAAGGACGAAGTCGAGGACGTGGACGAGGACTCCAAGTAAGGTGGCAGTGTCGTTGCTCATGGTGGTTCTAATGCAGTGTCTACCGGAGTAGTTGCAAAGTTTATTTTCAGGTGTGATTAATTTAATTTGAGGGGTGTGTTGTGCTGAGCCCCAGCAGAACTATGTTATGTTTATTTTCGTTACTTTAACTCTTCAGTATGTACATACTAGTATTTCTTACATTTCATCTTTTAGTTGGTATAGTACTACCACTCGTTTCTTCACATTATATACGTACAATATATATGGCCAACATCATATAGCCAGCAGTTTAGTTGTCAAAGAATTTCAGGGTGCATAATTTGGCGACGAGCACTCTCTATATGTACCACCTTTTTTTTAATTTCAAGTTTTGCTCCATGGCTCAATCCATCGATACTACTGCTGTACAAAAGTATACATTTTTTAAAAGGCTAGAGGACGGGGCAGTCTAGCTTGGTCGGTTTCACGAGAGGCGAGGGCTTTTGTGATTTGACGGCTCATTACTGCTGGAAGGCGGGGCCTTGTGATTTGACCGCTCGTATAAATGCGCCGATGACCTGATCGAGGAGGAGCAAAGAACCATGCGGTACACTCAAGTTTTCCACTAGAGTAGTACTGCGACGGAGGAGCACGAAACACGACAGCCCAGTGCCATATGGCAATAAAAAATGATCTAATTTTCTAGTCATCTCATTGTTAGCATTGTTCTATTCATTACCTAAAAAACCATTGTTCTATTCATGCCTCGCAGAGAACGTGACACGTGCAGCGAAACACCCGAAGCAAAAGATGAAACAGAGGAGCAAAAGAAGAAGGAAGATTATCACCCCAAATGATCTAATTCGCCGCGGAGTCGTAACTGCTTCTTCATCGCCTCCACGACCTCCATCTCCTTGCGCATCTCCTCCACCATCTTCTTCATTCTGTCCATGACGCGGGATTTCTCGACGTGAGCCTTCATCATATGTTCCACGGCCGCATTACGTACCTTGACAGCAGCCGAGTGCTCGATGCGGAGTTTCGCCAACTCCTCCTTCTGTTCCATGACGAGGGCCTGCAGCATCTTCATCGAGGAAGTACTATTCTCATGCAGCTTCTTCCAGCCGGCGTTCTTCTCCTTGAACAGGTCGAACTCGTGGAAAAGCTTCACCTTGTCCTCCTGAAGTCACAGGATTTCGCCGGTCGCCTTCTTCTCTGAGGCAATGCTCTTCTTTAGCAGCATCACCAAGTCGGCGGTCAACTCCCCCTGCTAATTGAGCTCAGCGGGCATGTCGTCAAGGCTCTCCTTCAGCAACTTCATCAAGCCTTGGATGAACTCCTTGTGCTTATTGAGGTGCTTATTGAGCTGATCGGGCATGCCGTCGAGGGATAACGACTCCAGCTCCGCCGGCTCAGCATGTTCGCCTCCGAGGCTAGGGCGCTCCTGGGAGCCATCGCCTACCCATGAGAGATCTTTCGAGGTCTCTGCGTGGCGGCGAGCCCTCTTTTTTTTCCGCAGCCTTGGTTGCCGCTCCCTTGTTACGAGTAGTTCTCGACCTAGAGCTCTGCTCACCGGCCATGGCAACGACGGACGAAGAAGAAGCACTTATGAGGAGGAAAGGTAGAGTAATTTTCAGTTAGGTAGTTCCCCTTTTTATAACATAAGTACTAGCACTAATACTAATACCTGCATAGTGGGAACATGTTCAGGTTTGGTACGTAGTAGTAGGTGTGAGCAGGCTTTCGAATGTGATGGGAACAAGGTAACGATTAATTGATGGTTTTGGTTTCGAGGTCCGAAACGGCTCCCGATGAGTTTAGCGGAACATAAATTTCAAGTACTACACTGCTCAAATGTGTAAATATTATGTTACTGTCAAAAATTGGCACAAAATACGAAGGAGACCAATGGAAGTACTACTAGCAACCCACGATTTAACAACTCGCATGCGCGTAGTGGAGTAATAATGTCTTTCTTCCGCCCTCACGTCCACTCAATTTGCATGCGCTGTATTAATTGACCATCAATGAAATGAACGACTTTACACGCATCAAATTATCACATGGGGTGGATCTTGGTACAAAATTGCGTCCGCCCGTGTACCCGCGTGTGCGTGCGAGGGAATGAGTGCATGCGTGGCGTGCGTGCACATCTTCGCTTCATGCATGTACCGCCAGTATGGTTCAGGGAGGACGAGTACATTCTTCTAGAACCAGCAACACGTCACTGTGATCAATCCACGCAAGGAGGTCGCGACAACGCCTCCACATGTGCCACGTGGCTTCATGAGCTGTAAGAGAGACACTATGTAGCGTGACATTGGTATTCTAATTTACGTGTTTTGCACATACTCGAAGTACTAGTAAGGTACACGTGCATTGCACGCATCAAATTTTGCAACCAAATTATGAATAAATACCACACTATAGCATGTAAGCTCTTAGTCATATATGCCTGATGTAGCCCTTCGTTTAATTCTTATAGTTCATCTCATTCAAAATCAATTAGTTTTTATAAAAAAGCTAAGAACGTGGGAATAGGAAAAACATGGGATTATAGTGGAATGTCGTCTTGAATCCTACAGGATTGTACGAGTGTTTGATTATGCATAGAAAAAATGTAGAATTCTTTCAAAGAGGTTTGAGTGGATGGGATGTTTCCTATGAAATCTAGTGCAAATGAATCATATGGAAAAATTCCTATGGTTTACAATCCTACGAATCAAACAACCAAGATAGAAAAATTTCCTAATGATTAGAATCCTCCAAAACTCCTTTGAGAATCCTTTGAATCAAAGAAGCCCTTAATCTATTTTATGATTCATGGAATTGTGCGTTGTAAAGCATAAAGTAAAAACAAATAATGGCAATTCAACTAGAAAAAAAGTTTGGGCAGTTTTGATACGGAAGATTCTAGAACAAAAGAGAACCACTGTTGTTTTGAGGTTCGTGCATTATGCTTAAGTTCAACCATGGAGTCTGCTAGATTGTACATGTGGCAAAATCCGGTGGGGGGCTAGAAGATGGTGCGAGGGGCCGAGTGGAGGGAGACTATGAGGGAATGCACAAGTGCGAGATCGATATTTAGAGAGAGGGGGCGAACACGTGCGCTGTTGCACGCCGTGGCGGAGCCATGAAAAATAAATGAGCTAGGGGGCCAAGCATTGCTAATCCTTTACGAGGAGGGTCAATTCATGAACTTAAACCATTTTTAGCAGCAATTGTCTAATGATCACATTCATATTAGCCTCGATATATAGTGATGTTAGGGGGGGGCAGGGACCTTACTGCCCCTGTCTTCGCCATTGTGCACGCGTATGAGAGATGAAGCGGAAGTCATGGATGATGAGAGGGGGACGTTGGATATATAATTAATGTGGTTGTATTAGCTATATATGTTAATCCTATATAGAGAGGTATAGATTGATCAATGTGGACGTGGAAAAGAGGGTGAGACCTCACTGGATATATCGATTGATCGATTTGTGTGGAAAACTATGAAAGACCTAGCTATACACACACATACATAGAGGAACATCGATCATTGCGCATGCACGCGTGAGAGATAAAGAATGCCCGATATGATGGAGATGGGGATGTGTGTGGGTGTGTGCCTTCATGGGAGACCGACCTGAAGAAAAAGATTTGATACGTCTCCAACGTATCTATAATTTTTGATTGCTCCATGCTACTTTATCTACTGTTTTGGACTATATTGGGCTTTATTTTCCACTTTTATATTATTTTTGGGACTAACCTATTAACTGGAGGCCCAACCTAGAATTGCTGTTTTTTGCCTATTTCAGTGTCTCGAAGAAACGGAATATCAAACGGAGTCCAAACGGAATGAAACCTTCGGGAACGTGATTTTCTAACCGAACGTGATCTAGGAGACTTGGACCCAGCTCCAAGGAACAAAAGAGCCGGTCAGGAGGGTGGGGGGCGTCCCCCCCTAGGGCGCGCCCCTGCCTCATGGGCCCCCTATTGCTCCACCGACGTACTCCTTCCTCCTATATATACCTACGTATCCCCAAACGATCAGAAGCAGAGCCAAAAACCTAATTCCACCACCGCAACCTTCTATATCCACGAGATCCCATCTTGGGGCCTGTTCCGGAGCTCCGCCGGAGGGGGCATCCACCATGGAGGGCTTCTACATCAACACCATAGCCCCTCCGATGAAGTGTGAGTAGTTTACTTCAGACCTTCAGGTCCATAGCTAGTAGCTAGATGGCTTCTTCTCTCTTTTTGGATCTCAATACAATGTTCTCCCCCTCTCTCATGGAGATCTATTCGATGTAATCTTCTTTTTGCGGTGTGTTTGTTGAGATAGATGAATTGTGGGTGTATGATCCAGCTTATCTATGAATAATATTTGAATCTTCTCTGAATTCTTTTATGTATGATTGAGTTATCTTTGCAAGTCTCTTCGAATTATCCGTTTGGTTTGGCCAACTAGATTGGTAGTTCTTGCAATGGGAGAAGTGTTTAGCTTTGGGTTCAATCTTGCGGTGTCCTTTCGCAGTGACAGAAGGGGAAGCAAGGCATGTATTGTATTATTGCCATCGAGGATAACAATATGTTTTTTTATCATATTGCATGAATTTATCCCTCTACATCATGTCATCTTGCTTAAGGCGTTACTCTGTTTTTAACTTAATACTCTAGATGCATGCTGGATAGCGGTCGATGAGTGGAGTAATAGTAGTAGATGCAGAATCATTTCGATCTACTTGTCTTGGACGTGATGCCTATATACATGATCATACCTAGATATACTCATAATTATGCTCAATTCTATCAATTGCTCAACAGTAATTTGTTCACCCACCGTAGAATATCTATGCTCTTGAGAGAAGCCACTAGTGAAACCTATGGCCCCCGGGTCTATTCTCATCATATCAATCTCCATTACTTTATTACTTGCTTTGTTTTTACTTTGCCTTTTACTTTTCACTTTGCATCTATATACCAAAAATACCAAAAATATTATTTATCATCTCTATCCGATCTCACTCTCGTAAGTGACCGTGAAGGGATTGACAACCCCTAATCGCGTTGGTTGCGAGGAGCTATCGTTTCGTGTAGGTACGAGGGACTTGTGCATGGTCTCCTACTGGATTGATACCTTGGTTCTCAAAAACTGAGGGAAATACTTATGATACTTTGCTGCATCATCCTCTCCTCTTCGGGGAAACCCAACGCAGTGCTCAAGAGGTAGCAAGAAGAATTTCTGGCGCTGTTGCCGGGGAGGCTCACGCAAGAGCAAGTCAACCATACCAAGTACCCATCACAATCCCTATCTCTCGCATTACATTATTTGCCATTTGCCTCTCGTTTTCCTCTCCCCCACTTCACCTTTGCCGATTTATTCGCCCTCTCTTTCCCAATGTCCTCCTCTTTTTTTCCCGTTGCCTTTTTCCTCATTCGTTTGTTTGCTCGTGTCTTAGTTTGCTTGCTTGTCGTCATGACTAGTCTCATATCTTCTCCGTTATCTCCCGAGAATGAAGTTCTAAATTTTAAGCAAAGGGAGGGAGAAAATCTAAAAGACGCTTGGTATAGAATTTGCAATGCTCATAATAGATCTACCAGGAAGCAATCTACTTTAGTTCTTCTTCGTAATTTTTACGTAGGTGCTAACCCTTGGTATAGATATATCCTTGATACCATTACCGGAGGGAATTTCTTGGGTAGCCATACTTTTGATTCTTATGATGCTTTAATAGATTTATTTGGCTCACCACGTCTTCTGATTAATGGAACTATGTTAACTTTGGAGCATGTGCAAAGACTTGAAATTATTGAGAATAAAGTTGCTACCATTGAATCAATTGAAAATCTTGATAAAAAGATCCACAATCAAATTACCCAATATGGATCTAAGGTAGGGATGACTTTGAAAAATATTAAAGAAAAAGAACCCATAGTTAATGAGAAAATAAACCTAGATTCTACAAGAATCGGTAAACTTGAGGGTATCATTACCAACTTGGGAACCGCTTTTTCTTCCATACAAAACACTCCAAGTTCGTCTAGTAAAAATACTAAGCTTATTTATGTTCCTAAGAATAAGGGTGAATCTTCTAGTAAGGAAACTGCGGATCTTAAATCTATAAGTATTCATCCCAATCTTTTTACCATCATTAAGGAACCATTTGATATGAATGAATTTTTCGATCTTTTGCCTGAAAATTTGACAATTACTAGAAAGAAAGAAAATTCTAAAGGAGGTAGATGCCTCATTTAAGAATCGCCTACCAAAGATGGCAATACCTAGATCTATCCTCGCTTTTATGCCAAGCTAGGGGCGTTAAACGATAGCGCTTGTTGGGAGGCAACCCAATTTTATTTTTTGTTTTTTGTTTTTGCTTCTGTTTAGGAATAAATAATCCATCTAGCCTCTGTTTGGATGTGGTTTTATGTTTTAATTAGTGTTTGTGCCAAGTAGAACCTATAGGATAACCTACGATGATAAGTTGATTTGATTCTGCTGAAAAACAGAAACTTTGCACACACGAATATAATTTTGTTAACTCACAGAAACGTTCTTTTGTGTTGATTCTTTTTTCTTCTATTCAATAAACAAATTTTCCTGGACTTCCTATTTTGGTAGGATTTTTAGAGTTCCATAAGTTTGTGTTAGTTACAGATTACTACAGACTGTTCTGTTTTTGACAGATTCTGTTTTGTGTGTGTTGTTTGCTTATTTTGATGAATCTATGGCTAGTAAAATAGTTTATAATCCATAGAGAAGTTGGAATACAGTAGGTTTAACACCAATATAAATACAGAATGAGTTCACTACAGTACCTTAAATTATTCTTTTGTTTTCTTTCTCTAACAGAGCTCATGAGATTTCTATTGAGTTTTGTGTTGTGAAGTTTTCAAGTTTTGGGTGAATTCTTTTGATGGATTATGGAACAAGGAGTGGCAAGAGCCTAAGCTTGGGGATGCCAATGTGACCCCGAAGATAATCCAAGGACACCAAAAAGTCAAAGCTTGGGGATGCCCCGGAAGGCATCCCCTCTTTCGTCTACTTCCATCGGTAATTTACTTGGAGCTATATTTTTATTCACCACATGATATGTGTTTTGCTTGGAGCGTCTTGTATTATTTGCGTATTTTCTTGTTAGTCTACCACAATCATACTTGCTGTACACACCTTTTGAGAGAGCCATACATGAATTGGAATTTGCTAGAATACTCTATGTGCTTCACTTATATCTTTTTGAGCTTGATAGTTTTTGCTCATAGTGCTTCACTTATATCTTTTGAGCATGATAATTTTTGCTCTAGTGCTTCACTTAGATATTTTAGAGCACGGTGGTGGATTTTTTTAAAGAAACTATTGATCTCTCATGCTTCACTTAGATTATTTTGAGAGTCGTTAATAGCATGGTAATTTGCTTAATATTAATAGGGACATTTACATATGTGCCCCTAACTCGAACCCACTACTCAGATTTGCCCTTAATTTTGAAGCATGCTCAAATTTGCCCCTCCGCCATTAAGTCACTACTCAAAAATGCCCTTCCGTACAGTACTGTAGCACTTTCCATCCAATACTGTAGCACTTTCCGTTTGCTACAGTACACGTCGGCCTCCGACGGTCAAAGGCCTTTGACTGGACGGAAGGGCATTTCTGAGTAGTGACTTAACGGCAGAGGGGAAAATTTGAGCATGCTTTGAAATTAGGGGCAAATCTGAGTAGGTGGTTCGAGTTAGGGGCAGAAATGCAAATGGCCCATATTAATATACTTGGTATTCAAGATATGTGAAACTTTCTTTTGAGTGTGTTGAATACTAAGATAAGTTTGATGCTTGATAATTGTTTTGAGATATGGAGGTGATAATATCAAAGTCATGTGTCGGAGTAATGGGCCACGGGTAGGCTAACCCGAGCCCCAGAACCTTTCAAGACATTGGGATCAGTAGCACCGCTTATGCCCAGTCCTAGGGACGACTCCAAGTTATGCCGAGTCCCAGGGACGACTCCAAGTTATGCCGAGTCCCAGGGACGACTCCAAGTTATGCCGAGTCCCAGGGACGACTCCAAGATATGCCGAGTCCCAGGGACGACTCCAAGTTATGCTGAGTCCCAGGGACGACTCCAAGATGAGCCGAGTCTCAGATGGCGACTCCAAGATAAGCCGACTCATGGCCGGCGACTTCCGGAGAGGCCGTCTATGGAGAGTCGGCCCGTGACTCCACCCACGTCTCGAAGGGCAAGGCGGGGTACGGCCACGACATGGCTGTCCCCCCCGCTTACAAGGGGCCGGCGTGGCTACAGTAAGCCGTATCGCTGAAGATCTCCGGCGAGGCGCGGCACTGTTGCCATGCCTGCCCTGACCTCAGCCACAGTGGACAGCGCACTGTGCCCACTACGCCTGCCTGTACGACCGAAGGACGGCAGGGCCGCCTATCAGTGGGTAGACAGAAGGCGGCACGAGCGCCCTGAAGACGGACCCGTGGGAGTCGCCCCCCTGGAGTCGGCCGCCCCCTCCCACGCTCCCCGCGCGCCATTAGTCAGACAAGATAGGGAATGGCGATAGTGAACGCTCGCAGGACGGCGGCGCTGTTGCCATGTCCATATGACCGAGCCAGCGTCATCAGGAGTACCGCTACAGTATCAGGCCTGTCTGCGGGGCCTGCCAGTTGGTGGGCCCTAGTAGTCGGCAAAGAGGACGACGACCTGAGAGACAAACGGCTGGGACCCGCGCCCAGCCAGATTACCATTGTACCCCTGGGGGGTAGGCCTATATAACCCCCCCAGGAAGCTCATGCAAAGGGTTCGGACCCAGATAGGAATAGACCTTAGATCATAGGAAGGAGAGAGCTAGCCTTGCCCTCTCCTACCTCCAAAAACAGCTCCAGGAGCACCATTGTAACCACTTTGCCATAGTGACCATGCGGAGACCCCGCAGAGCAGCAGTAGGGGTGTTATCTCCTCGGAGAGCCCTGAAGCTGGGTAAGTTCTGCCGGCGTGCATGTCTTCGCCTCACCCCGCTTTCGGGCACCGGCGACGTTCTACTCGCTTCCACCATGATAAGCCATCCTTTGGCATCATACCCAACCCCCGACATTTGGCGCCCACCGTGGGGCGAGGTGCACTGTCGTCCGGAGACCTGCTCTAGACGGGAACCCTTTTCCTCCCCGGCGAGTGAAGCCAGCCCGGCACGCCAGATGGAGTTTGCACCAACGCACTGCACGACGCTGAGATCGCCTGCATGGCCAGCAGCCTCACCGAGCTTATCAGTGAGGTTCGCCTCTCCGACGAGCTTGCGTCCGACGCATGCACGAGCGGCCCCGAGAGCCTCCTCGCGGGTCTCCTCGACCAACTCCACGTCGCCGGCGAGCCTGCCGTGGACCTGGAGTCCATAGGATCCACCAACCTGATGCTGGTCGACTCAGACACGGCGTCGCTCGACGCATTTCCCACCAACGTGGTGGTCTACGACGAGCCGCTCCCTTGCGAGGGGAGCGGTGGGAGCACCGTCACAGAGGTTCTTGTCCTCGATCATGGCGAGCGTTCCGGTGAGGGAGCGCACGACCCGCTCGACGCGGCTCTGCGAAACCTCACCGCGCCGATTCCGGGAGACGCCGACGCTGAGACGCTGGAGACAAGCCGCCTTCAGCTTATCGAGGGTGCAAAGAAGCTGGCAAGCATGAGGCTCTTGTCAGAAGCCTTCCAGCGCGAGATGTATCGCGCCGTGGGCGGCTCGCCGGCTCCGACTGGGCCTAGCCGCCTAGGCGCGGTCTGACAACGTGGCGCGGCAATCGCCAATCTGTTCGGGGCTGATCGCCCTGTGTATGCCACGCCCGTGGAGAACATCCGCGCCGCCCAGGCGGCGGCAAACGAGCTCGACAACTTCGAGGGCGAAGAGCGCCGCATGATGACGGAACGAGTTCAGCAGCTCCTCGACGCGGCTGCCGCGCAGAACGAAGACGGCTGCCACGCAGAGGCGCCGCAGCGACAAAACGACGACCCACCACCCCGCCGAGACCAAGGCGCGACGTCCCAGACGCCGACTGGCGGGGCCCACGGGAAGAAGGACAAGGAGCCGGCTGCTAGCCACAGTCGGACTCGCATTACCATCGAGCGCGACCAAGACGGCCGTCCCAAAGCGGTGGAACGGCGGGACGACTATCTGCCTCCCCCTCCTCGCAGAGAAAGGCGAGTCTCCCTGCCGCCCGTGGAACATCCGACTCTCGGTGACCGTCTTGGCCGCCGAGAGGGAGTTGGAGAGAACGATGCCCGCCACCGGATCGACCGACTCCACCGATCCTTGGCGCTGGAAGAAGTAGACGAGTTGGGTCCTCCCTGCTTTGGACCCCGCATTCGAGATGAGCCCTTCCCCAAAGGGTTCACGCTCCCCCGAGACACGCCCAAATATACCGGCACCGTGAATCCGGAGGACTGGCTGATCGATTACTCCACCACCGTCAACATAGCGAACGTCAACAAGCGTGTTGCCATAAGATATGTCCCACTCATGCTCCAAGGCTCGGCCCGGACATGGTTGAACAGTCTAAAGCCTTGCAGCATCAACAGCTGGGTCGACTTCACCGAGGCCTTCGTCCGCAACTTCACAAGCACGTACAAGCAACCTCCCAAGCCTCGCCAACTCTCCTTGTGCGTACAAGGCCCCAACGAATCCACTCGCGACTATCTCACGTGCTGGGGCGAGCTCCGGAACTCCTACGAAGGCGTGCACGAGGTGCAGGCTATCGAGTACTTTACTGCCGGGTGCAGAGAAGGCACCCTCCTCAAGCACAAGCTTCTCTGCGACGAGCTGGAGACCCTCGATGAACTGTTGATCATGGCAGACAAGTACGCCACGGCCGACTCCTCCATGAAGGCGGAGATTCAAGTCAGCACGACTGGCAAAGTCGCTCCTCAGGCTCCAAGAACTACGGCTGGGGACACCAGTCGGTGGCAACAGCAGAACGACCACAAGCACAAGGCCCCGCAGCCGGCTTCCAACAGCCGGCAAGTGGCGACAGTCGAAGACCAATAGCCGGAGGGACCGCCTCCGGCGAAGCGGCAGAAGGGCGGCAAGTCCAACTGGTTGCCGGCTTTCTCCTACGAGCAGACCCTGGATGGCCCCTGCAAGTTCCACAGCGGCGTGAAGCCATCAAACCACACCACCCGGAAATGCCACTGGCTGACCAGAATCGCCAAGGGAGACGGCCTACTCCCTCCCCCGCCTGCTGGGCCACCTCCACCACAGCCGCCCCAGCAGCCGGCTGTCAGGCCAGTCGGCGTGATACAAGACGAGTTCCTAGATGAGCATGGCGCCTATGTGGTGTTCACCAGTGTGGCAGACGATCGGGGCAGCAGGCACCAACAGCAGCAAGAGGTGAATGCAGTCGCGTCAAGCACTCCAGAATTCATGCACTGGTTCGAAAGGCCCATCAGTTGGAGCAGAGCCGATCACCCAGAGGTGATGCCGAGTCCAGGCTCCTACGCCTTGGTCTTAGGCGCCACACTCGCCACAGATAGGCAGGCCGCTCGCTTCTTGTGAGTGCTGATAGACAGAGGCAGCAATATCAACATCCTGTATAAGGATACGATGGAGAAGTTAGGAATCAAGCGAAGACAGCTTCAAAGCAGCCGGACTGTGTTCCACGGCATTGTCCCCGGCCTTTCCTGCTCACCAATCGGCAAGATTCTAATAGACGTCCTCTTTGGGGACAAAGATCATTTCCGCCGAGAGCCAATTTGGTTTGAGGTGGTGGACCTTGAAAGCCCGTACCATGCGTTGCTTGGCCGACCAGCGTTGGCCAAGTTCATGTTAGATGTGCAGAAGTTCACCGTCTGTTTGGCGTCCATCAGCCGATTCATCAGTCGGCTGGGCAAGAAGGCTCTCCCCTTGTACCAGCTCATGAAGAAGACAACCTTTTTTGAGTGGACTCCCAAGGCGGATGAGGCCTTTCTCCAACTGAAGAAGATGTTGACTACTCCCCCTATGCTGGCGGCTCCGACTCCCAAAGAGCCCATGCTCCTATACATTGCCGCCACCAGCCGGGTAGTCAGCACAGTCATTGTAGTCGAGCGCAAGGAGGAAGGCAAGGCGCTACCTGTCCAGAGACCGGTATATTACCTGAGCAAGGTACTGTCGGCCTCCAAGCAGAACTACCCCCACACCAGAAGATGTGCTATGGCGTGCATTTTGCCACCAAGAAATTGAAGCCTTACTTCCAAGAGCATCCAATCACTGTGGTCTGCACAGCCCCACTAGCCGAGATCATGGGAAGCCGAGATGCTTCTGGCTGAGTGGCCAAATGGGCCATCGACTTGGCTCCCTACACCATCTACTACGAGCCCCACACCGCCATCAAGTCACAAGCGCTGACCGACTTCCTCGTCGATTGGGCCGAGACCCAGTATCTGCCGCCAGCGCCCGACTCGACCCATTGGCAGATGCACTTCGATGGCTCCAAGATGCGCACCGGCCTGGGAGCCGGCGTCGTCCTCACTTCCCCCAAGGGTGACAAGCTCAGATATGCGCTGCAGATCCATTTCGCCGCCTCCAACAACATGGCCGAGTACGAGGCGCTCATCCACGGGCTCCGGCTTGCCAAAGAACTCGGCATTCGCCAGATCCTGTGTTATAGCGACTCTGACTTGGTGGTCCAGCAATCATCTGGCGATTGGGACGCCAAGGACGCAAACATGGCGAGCTACCGCTTCCTTGTGCAGCAACTCAGCGGATACTTCGAGGGGTGCGAGTTCCTCCATGTGCCAAGGAACGACAACGACCAAGCAGACGCCTTGGCACGAATCAGCTCCACCCGCCAAGCAATACCATCCGGCATCGCCCTTCGGCGCCTCCTCAAGCCTTTTATCAAGCCGTCACCAGAATCAGACTCAATCTTTGTGCCGGCTCCACCCGAAGAAGTCGGATCCGACTCCAAGAAAGACACAGTCGAAGCCGACCCGGGGACTTCAGAACCCGGCCCGGGGACTGCAGTGGCAAGACCGAAGACTCCAGAACCCGGCCCGGGGACTGCTCCAGTCGGCCCGGGGACTTCGTCAAGTCAGCAAGCGGCTGCGGACTCCAACCCGCCGCCTCCCAGCTCAGCCACCCTTGTCCAAGTCGCACTAGTAGCAATTGAAGAAATAGCAGCACCCTCATGGGCCCAGCCCATCCTCAAGTTCCTAGTAAACAAAGAGCTGCCAACTGATGAAATCTTGGCTCGGCAAGTGCAACGCCGAGCAGCAGCTTATACCATAGTCAACAGAGAGCTGGTCAGGCGCAGCGTCACTGGCGTCTACCAATGCTGCGTCGAGGCAGAACAAGGCCAACCAATCCTCAGAGACGTCCACGAAGGCGAGTGCGGTCACCATGCAGCCTCAAGAGCACTCGTCGCCAAAGCCTTCCGGCATGGTTTTTTCTGTCCGACTGCCCTAGAAGAGGCCAAGGAATTAGTCCAAAAGTGCAAGGGGTGCCAGATGTTCCGTTCCAAGCCACTTCAGCCAGCTTCCGCACTCAAGACTATCCCCATCGCCTGGCCCTTTGCAGTCTGGGGCCTGGACATGGTGGGACCATTCAAAACGGCATGAGGTGGCTTGACTCATCTACTTGTCGCAGTGGACAAGTTCACCAAGTGGATAGAAGTGAAACCCATCAAGAAGTTGAATGGTCCGACTGCAGTAACTTTCATCGCCGACATCACGACTCGATACGGCATCCCGCACAACATCATCACCGACAATGGCACAAATTTTGCCAAAGGCGCCTTGGCCCATTTCTGCACGACGCAGGGCATCTGACTGGACTTAGCGTCCGTTGCCCATCCGCAGTCAAACGGTCAGGTGGAGCGAGCAAACGGCCTCATCTTATCCGGCATCAAGCCTCGACTGGTCGTGCCACTGGAGCGATCGGCCGGTTGCTGGCTTGAGGAGCTGTCGGTCGTCCTCTGGAGTCTGCGCATGACTCCAAACAAGTCAACCGGCTTCACACCTTTCTTCCTCGTCTACGGCACCGAAGCCGTCATCCCAACGGATATAGAGTTCGACTCCCCGCGAGTCACTATGTACACCAAGGAAGAAGCAGAAGAAGCACGTCAAGACGGTGTCGATCTGCTGGAAGAGGGCCGGCTGTTGGCACTCAGCCAGTCCAGCATCTACCAGCAGAGTCTGCATCGATACTACAACAGGAAGGTCAGGCCAAGATCTTTCCAAGAGGGCGACCTTGTGCTCCGACTGGTCAAGCGAACAGCCGGCCAGCACAAGCTGTCGGCACCTTGGGAAGGCCCCTTCATCATCAGCAAGGTGCTGGGAAATGACTCCTACTACCTGATCGACACCCAGAAGCCCCGAGCGCGCAAGAGGGATGACTCCGGCAAAGAGACAGAACGCCCGTGGAATGCAAATCTTCTCCGAAGATTTTACAGTTGATGCAGTATGTATCGCGCTCCCCTTTTGTATTAAAGTACCAAGACTTTGCCCCCCTGAGACGAGCTCGGGGACTGCCTTCTTTTGTTATCTGCATGATAAGAATTATTCCTTTGAGTATATTACTCTTCGTTAATGCCACTTGGCACCGGGTCCGACCAGTCGGCCCGGGGACTCGCCGCCTCGCACTATGAGGAGCTTCCCACAGTCAGAAAAGTAGTGTGCGGTGCCTAATCGTCCCCTGACAAAGCCGCAGCTCGCAGAGCGACTGTTTGGTGGCCAGGAGTGAGGAAGAACGGGCGCCCACACGAAAAATGGCAAAGGACCCAAAGCACGAACATAGCGTAAGACGGCTTCCAGCACCTCTGAAGCAAAAAGCCGACTCATGAGTAGTCGGCTTGCCGCTTCTACTAGCCTCTATTAAGAACATCCGACTCTTGGGTAGTCGCTTGCCGCTTTCTATCCGACTTGCTAAAAGAAACTCTAAAATGGCCGAGTACTTGCCTTCCCAAAGTAGCCAAGCATTTGATCCAGCGACAGTCCGCAGAGCGGTTGTACGACTGGCAAGGCGGCGACTAAGGGAAGGCGGCAAAGGGAAAAGCCTAAAGAGCAATGAGCAAGGAAAGATAGAACACGGATTAATATTTACATAGGCCCTTGGCTGAATCTTCGAGTAGAAGTTCAAAATACACCCCGCGGGTGGAACTGTTCGAATTTAACAAAGTTTTCCAAAAGATTACTAAGACAGATAAAGCAGAGGCGAAAACGGCAGCCTAGGAGGCGGCATCTGGGATCGGAGGATCGGAGGAGATGCCGATGTCAGGCGCCGGGGCGGCCGGCTGGGCGGTCTCGATTTGATTGCCTCCGGCGGCAGTCGCCTTCTCTGGACGCGGCTCGTTGCTGGAGGCGCGGTCAAGCTGAGGCTGGTCGCCCACTCCGACTCCTGGCACCTCCGTCTCGCCTTCGTCCTCCGCCTCGCCTTTTTCCTCGGTGTTGGAATCAATCACCTCCGCCGAGTCCTCGCCGAAGTCCGGGTTCATCCCGAACCACTCTGGCGGCACCTCCTCGCCGCCTGCAGCCCACTCGTGGATGAAGGCACTGGTGTCCGTGTAGTCGGCAATCGCCGCCGCACACTCGACAAGGGCACCCTCCACTTCCACCAACTCTGCCTGGGCCTCTGACCGGAATGCGGCCAGCCGGTCCAGGTCCAGCCCTGGATACCACGGCTTAACGAATTCCAAGGCCCGGCGCACTCCGGCCCGGGCCGAGGAACCCTTCCAAGCTTCAAGGCGGCCAGCTGCGACCTCTAGCCAGTCGGCTGTCCGACTGGCGGTGCGCAGGGCCGGCATGTCTGGCCACAGAGCGGCAACCGCCTGGGCGCCGGCACGCTGAAGCCGGCGCATCAGCCGATGGGCAGGACGAAGACGGGCCTCGATGCTCAGAAGCTTCTCACCGACGGTTCGGGGGGCGTTGGCGGCAATCTCCGTGCCGCTTACCCTTCGCATCTTGCGATCAGCCTCGATGGCTTGAGTGACCGCCTGAGAGTGGCCAGGGAAGAAGTCTGCCAAGACAAGAAAGAAGTGAGTCGAAAGAGCCAGAAATCGGCCTGACCTATAGTCGGAAGCTCGAAGAAGAAAGGAAGAAAAGAAACTCACCATCGACGATGTCTTCGATCTCATGGAAGCCGGAGGTCAGCATCGCCTCCCTGTCAGTCCAGGAGGAGCACTCGCTCTCGAACTCGGCCAGGAGAGCGACCTCCTTCTTCTCGGCCTCGTCCTGCGCCTTCTTGAGCAGCTCCTTCTGCTCGGCCAGCTGCGCGGCCAGCAGGTCGCGCTCTGTGGCAAGTTTGCTGCACTCCTCCTTGGCGCACAAGGCGGTGTTGGCCTCGCCCAGCTGCTGCTGAAGGGTGGCGTTGGCCTCTGAAGAAGAAAAAAGACGAAAGATGATGAGTCATCAACAAAGAAAGTCGCTGAGAAGATCCGGCCCGACTGCTCAGCAGTCGGCCCGAATCTCGGGGACTACAGCCCGTGGGTGCGCCAGCGCGCCCCCACGAAAAAGAAGAAGGACTCACCCCGGCTCTCCGACAAGTCGACAGTCCGCCTGCCTAGCTCCTGAACATTGCGGTTGAAGGCGGTAGCACGGAGGTTGTGATACTCCTGCAATAAAGCATTTCAGACAAAGTTAATATTTGGAACTCGCCAGAGGGAGTTCCGAAACGCCTGCTCAGCAGCCGGCCCGAAACTCGGGGACTACACCCAGTGGGTGCGCTGGCGCGCCCTCACATAGAAAAACAAGAATCAAAAGATAGAGACATACTCAGACGGCCGTTCGCGCTGCCAGATGCGCCTTGGTGCAGTTTTGAAGGGTGTCGCCTTCAGCTCGCAGCTTCGCCTGGACGTCCAGAAGCACTTGGTTCAGCGGTCCTGTGCCGCCTCCGCGCAACCACCCAACGGGCGCGGCGCTCGTTGCCTCGGCGTCTGGGATTGCCGAGCTGGCGGCGCCAGTCTCCCGGGGTCGTGGCGCCGAGGTCGCCCTCTCAAGACGACGGCGCACTGGCGAGGCGACTTGGAGAAGCAGCCTCGCCTCGGACTCGTCCGTAGTCGGCGGCACCAGCGGGCCCGCCGGCTGTTTGCCGTGCGCTCTCCCAGATGGCGGTGGAGGCGGCGGTGGCGGCACGAGCGTGTTCGACATGGAGGCCTCGCCGCTTTCCTTCTCCACGACGGGGTTCTCAGCGCCGGCTTCTCCAGTCTGCCCCGTGAACTCTGGGGGCGGCGGCGCCGATGACAGCGGGATGACGAGCAGCGCCGATTGGCGGTGAGCGGCCTCCTCGGCTTGCCGCCTTGCTGCTGCGGCGGCTTCGGCCTGTTCCAGTTTTTTTTGGGTGGAGGCCGCCGTCTTCTCGGCCTCCGCTTTCTCCAAACGGGCGGCCTCCTCCTCGTAGCTCTTCTCCCGCGCGTTTCGCTCCGTCGCCTCCCGGAGGTCGGCGGCAGGGACAACCCGCCGAGTGGTGGCTGACGTCTTCGCCGACCCCATGACGGAGGGGATGGAGACCCTCTCAAGGGTGAGGGGAGCCCTGAAGCAAAAAAGGAATGAAAAAGAGAAACTCGGACGAGATTCACCAAAGAAAAATAAGGACAAAGGAGGAAACACTTACGCAGAGACTAGCGGCGGCCTCTTCACTTCCTTGCAGAAGCGGTTGGCCCTCGCGGCTGCCTCCTCCCGTTTGGTCGCGGCGGCCGCCCCCTTGAGCTTCTTCGGCTTGCCTCCGAGTGAACTCGGCCCAGTCTGGCGCCTCTTCAAGCCACCTTGGCCGGCCAGGCCGGCGGAGGAACCCGCGCCCAATGAGCCGACCCTTGGCTGGTGGCGCGGGACGACTTCCCCTTCGGCATCGTCATCAGGCCAGTCGGCGAAGGTGGCCGAGGGCCTGAGGCCGCCTCCCGCTCCTCCTCCCCCGCCTTCGGTGTCGGCTTCCATCGCCGCCTCCCCCAAGTCGGGGTCGTCAGCGTCGCTCTCCGCTCGGTCGGGGACGAACTCGCGGGGCGGTCTCGTGATGCCGGCTGCGGGCTGCATGAGGGGATTCTAATTCAGAGAAGCCAATGAAAATCAGAAGTCGGAGTCGGCTATGAAGATGACAAAGCAATAAAGAGATGCGACTTACCACTGGAGGGGGGTTGGCGCGCGAGTACGGCTCCTTGCCGAATTGCCAGTCCTCCCCGAGCTCGCAGTTCGCGATGTGGTTCACCATATTTGCCACCTCTGCGCGGGGCATTTCCCTGGTGCACATCCGACTCGGGTCTCGGTGGTCGCTCATCTGATTGATTAGATGAGGCCGGCCTTGAAGAGGGAGGACTCGGCGCACCACGAAGGTGGCCAGCAAGTCGACCCCAACGAGGCCCTCCGACTGCGTCAGAACTCGGAGCTGCGCCACGGCGGCGGCTCCAGCGGGTGTCAGCGTCTTGGCCCGATTAGACCAGCTGGGGAACCTCCCAGCCGGCGGGCTGGCTTCATAAGGTGGCAGATTGACCCAGTCCCCGTCGGGGGCAACGCTCTTCACATAGAAGTACGACCGCTGCCACATCTTCACCGATTTTATTAACGCGATGGCGGGAAACAGATTGTCAACCGTCGACCGCCGCATCGCGATGAAGGCGCCGCATTGAGCCGGCACACCGGCGACGTGCGTGCCAAGCTTGGAGGAGAAGAATTCTCCCCATAGCTCGATGGTGGGGCGGACGCCGAGGAAGCCTTCACACAGGGTGGCGAAGGCAGACAGCAGCACCACCGTATTCGGGGTGAGGTGGTGCGGCTGGAGACCGTGGAACTCCAGGAAGGAGCGGAAGAAGCCGCTCACCGGCAGCCCCAGGCCGCGCATGAGGTGCGAGAAGAAGATGACCCGCTCGCCCTCCTCCGGCGCCGGCAATATCTCTCCCGCCGGCGCGGCGCGGGCGCGCACGAGGTCTGCACCGGGGAGGCGGCGCGTCCTGCGGAGGAACTCGATGTGGTCGTCATCCACCTCCGAGCCGTCCCACACGCCGGAGCGCACGGCGGGAGTCGCGGCGGCGGAGGAAGAGCTCATCGCTGTTGGAGCGGTGTGTTCCTGCTCGACGGCGGCAAGAGGAAGGAAAGGAAGCAAGAAGAGGCGGGGAAGCAGGGAAGATGGGCGCGCGTGTTTGCCGCTCCAATCCCCCTCGCCTACTTATAGCCTTGAAGGCTGAGAAGCAAATGGGGCGGGTGTGGGATTAACTGCACGCAGGACCCCACGCCCCCCATGATTTACCCCACGAAGTTACTGCGTGCAGTAACGACGAGGGAAACCCAACCGTCCGCACGGCCACAACGGATCCGTTCGTGTGCCAAGGCGCGGTAGTGGCGGGCCCCGCCTGACGGCCCGTCCCGTCGCGCGCGTGGGTAGGCAGACTATCCTCGCCGCGTGGCACCACGCGATAGGACCGTGGCGGGAGGCCGTAGGGAAGCATATCAGGCACGCCGCCTGGTCTCCCGCCACGACTTTCGAACTCTCTAGGAAGCAAGATGGCCCTCTGCGAATCCGACTTTCGGACAGTCGGCCTGAAGGAAGACGGCAAGCGAAGTCCTAAAGAATGAAACTGTTGAGGCCCCACGACGCAGTATCCACGGAGCCTCACGAGCTTCAGGGACTACTGTCGGAGTAATGGGCCACGGGTAGGCTAACCCGAGCCCCAGAACCTTTCAAGACATTGGGATCAGTAGCACCGCTTATGCCCAGTCCTAGGGACGACTCCAAGTTATGCCGAGTCCCAGGGACGACTCCAAGTTATGCCGAGTCCCAGGGACGACTCCAAGATATGCCGAGTCCCAGGGACGACTCCAAGTTATGCCGAGTCCCAGGGACGACTCCAAGATGAGCCGAGTCTCAGACGGCGACTCCAAGATAAGCCGACTCATGGTCGGCGACTTCCGGAGAGGCCGGCTATGGAGAGTCGGCCCATGACTCCACCCACGTCTCGAAGGGCGATGCGGGGTAAGGCCACGACATGGCTGTCCCCCCCGCTTACAAGGGGCCGTCGTGGCTACAGTAAGCCGTATCGCTGAAGATCTCCGGCGAGGCGCGGCACTGTTGCCATGCCTGCCCTGACCTCAGCCACAGTGGGCAGCGCACTGTGCCCACTACGCCTGCCTGTACGACCGAAGGATGGCAGGGCCGCCTGTCAGTGGGTAGACAGAAGGCGGCGTGAGCGCCCTGAAGACGAACCCGTGGGAGTCGGCCCCCAGGAGTCGGCCGCCCCCTCCCACGGGCCCCGCGGGCCATTAATCAGACAAGATAGGGAATGGCGACGGTGAACGCCCGCCGGACGGCGGCGCTGTTGCCATTTGCATATGACCGAGCCAGCGTCATCAGGAGTACCGCTACAGTATCAGGCCTGTCTGCGGGGCCCGCCAGTTGGCGGGCCCCAGTAGTCGGCAAAGACGGCGACGGCCTGAGAGACAGACGGCTGGGACCCGCGCCCAGCTAGATTACCATTGTACCCCTGGGGGGTAGGCCTATATAAACCCCCCGGGAAGCCCATGCAAAGGGTTTGGACCCAGATAGGAATAGACCTTAGATCATAGGAAGGAGAGAGCTAGCCTTGCCCTCTCCTACCTCCAGGAGCACCATTGTAACCACTTTGCCATAGTGACCATGCGGAGACCCCGCAGAGCAGCAGTAGGGGTGTTATCTCCTCGGAGAGCCCTGAAGCTGGGTAAGTTCCGCCGGCGTGCATGACTTCACCTCATCTCGCTTCCGGGCACCGGCGATGTTCTACTCGCTCGCACCATGATAAGCCATCCTTTGGCATATGTCGTAGCCAACCCCCGATATCGTGCTAGTTGAGTAATTGTGAATTTGAGAAATGCTTGTGTTGAAGTTTGCAAGTCTCGTAGCATGCACATATGGTTAAAGTTGTGTAACAAATTTGAAACATGAAGTGTACCTGGCTTGTGCATCCTTATGAGTGGCGGTCGGGGATGAGCGATGGTCTTTTCCTACCAATCTATCCCCCTAGGAGCATGCGCGTAGTACTTGATTTTTCATGACTTCTAAATTTTTGCAATAAGTATATGAGTTCTTTTGACTAATGTCGAGTCCATGGATTATACGCATTTTTACCTTTCCGCATTTGCTAGCCTCTTCGGTACCGTGCATTGCCCTTTCTCACCTTGAGAGTTAGTGCAAACTTCGCCGGTGCATCCAAACCCCGTGATACAATACACTCTATCACACATAAACCTCCTTATATCTTCCTCAAAACAGCCACCATACCTACCTATCATGGCATTTCCATAGCCATTCCGAGATATATTGCCATGCAACTTCCATCATCATATTCATGACATACATTACTTTTGTCATATTGCCATTGCATGCTCATGTAGTTGACATCGTATTTGTGGCAAAGCCACCATGCATTACTTTTCATACATGTCACTCTTGATTCATTGCACCATCCTGGTACACCGCCGGAGGCATTCATATAGAGTCATATTTTGTTCTAAGTTTCGAGTTGTAGTCCTTATGTTGTAATCAATAGAAGTGTGATGATCATCATTATTAGAGCATTGCCCAAAAAGAAAAAAAAGAAAAAAAAGGAAGAAAGGCCAAAAGAAAAAAAAAGAAAGGCCCAAAAAAAAGGGCAATGCTACTATCTCTTTTTCCACACTTGTGCTTCAAAGTAGCACCTTATTCTTCATGTAGTGAGTCTCATATATTGTGCTTCAAAGTAGCACCTTGTTCTTCATGTAGTGAGTCTCATAAGTTGTCTTTTTATACTAGTGGGAATTTTTCATTATAGAACTTGGATTGTATATTCCTACGATGGGCTTCCTCAAATGCCCTAGGTCTTCATGAGCAAGCGAGTTGGATGCACACCCACTAGTTTTCTTTTGTTGAGCATTCATAGCTCTAGTGCATCCGTTGCATGGCAATCCCTACTCCTCATGTTGACATCAATTGATGGGAATCTCCATAGCCCGTTGATTATCCTCGTCAATGTGAGACTTTCTCCTTTTTTGTCTTCTCCACAGAATCCCCATCATCATATTCTATTCCACCCATAGTGCTATATCCATGGCTCACGCTCATGTATTGCGTGAAAGTTGAAAAAGTTTGAGATTATCTAAGTATGAAACAATTGATTGGCTTGTCATCGGGGGTATAGAAGTTGGGAACATCTTTGTGTGAAGAAAATGAAGCATAGCCTAACTATATGATTTTGTAGGGATGAACTTTCTTTTGCCATGCTATTTTGAGAAGACATGATTGCTTTGATTAGTATGCTTGAAGTATTTTTTTATGTCAATATGAACTTTTGTCTTGAATCTTTAGGATCTGAATATTCATGTCACAATTAAGAAGATTTACATTGAAATTATGCCAAAGTATCACTCCGCATCAAAAATTCTTTTTTATCATTTACCTACTCGAGGACGAGCAGGAATTAAGCTTGGGGATGCCTGATACGTCTCCAACGTATCTATAATTTTTGATTGCTCCATGCTACTCTATCTACTGTTTTGGACTATATTGGGCTTTATTTTCCACTTCTATATTATTTTTGGGACTAACCTATTAACCGGAGGCCCAGCCCAGAATTGCTGTTTTTTTTGCCTATTTCAGTGTTTCAAAGAAACGGAATATCAAACGAAGTCCAAACGGAATGAAACCTTCGGGAACGTGATTTTCTCACCGAACGTGATCCAGGAGACTTGGACCCTGCTCCAACGAACAAAAGAGGAGGTCACGAGGGTGGGGGGGGGGGCGCCCCCCTAGGGCGTGCCCCCTGCCTCATGGGACCCCTGTTGCTCCACCGACGTACTCCTTCCTCCCATATATACCTGCGTATCCCTAAATGATCAGAAGGGGAGCCAAAAACCTAATTCCACCGCCGCAACCTTCTGTATCCACGAGATCCCATCTTGGGGCATGTTCCGGTGCTCCGCCGGAGGGGGAATCCACCATGGAGGGCTTCTACATCAACACCATAGCCCCTCTGATGAAGTGTGAGTAGTTTACTTCAGACCTTCGGGTCCATATCTAGTAGCTAGATGGCTTCTTCTCTCTTTTTGGATCTCAATACAATGTTCTCCCCCTTTCTCGTGGAGATCTATTCGATGTAATCTTCTTTTTGCGGTGTGTTTGTTGAGACCGATGAATTGTGGGTTTATGATCCAGCTTATCTATGAATAATATTTGAATCTTCTTTGAGTTCTTTTATGTATGATTGAGTTATCTTCGCAAGTCTCTTCAACTTATCCATTTGGTTTGGCCAACTAGATTGGTAGTTCTTGCAATGGGAGAAGTGTTTAGCATTGGGTTCAATTTTGCGGTGTCCTTTCCCAGTGACAGAAGGGGCAGCAAGGCACGTATTGTATTGTTGCCATCGAGGATAACAAGATGGTTTTTTTATCACATTGCATGAATTTATCCCTCTACATCATGTCATCTTGCTTAAGGCGTTACTCTGTTTTTAACTTAATACTCTAGATGCATGCTGGATAGCGGTCGATGAGTGGAGTAATAGTAGTAGATGCAGAATCGTTTCGATCTACTTGTCTTGGACGTGATGCCTATATACATGATCATGCCTAGATATACTCATAATTATGCTCAATTCTATCAATTGCTCAACAGTAATTTGTTCACCCACCGTAGAATATCTATGCTCTTGAGAGAAGCCACTAGTGAAACCTATGGCCCCCGGGTCTATTCTCATCATATCAATCTCCATTACTTTATTACTTGCTTTGTTTTTACTTTGCCTTTTACTTTTCACTTTGCATCTATATACCAAAAATACCAAAAATATTATTTATCATCTCTATCAGATCTCACTCTCGTAAGTGACCGTGAAGGGATTGACAACCCCTAATCGCGTTGGTTGCAAGGAGCTATGGTTTTGTGTAGGTACGAGGGACTTGTGCGTGGTCTCCTACTGGATTGATACCTTGGTTCTCAAAAACTGAGGGAAATACTTACTCCACTTTGCTGCATCATCCTCTCCTCTTCGGGGAAATCCAACGCAGTGCTCAAGAGGTAGCAAGATTGCATGCGTGCGATGGATAATGCCGGCTGGTAGTGTGTGTGCATGCATGCACGAGAGAAAGTTAGTGGTACAATTATAAAGAGAAGACTACTGTGTGGGTTTAAAAGAATAGGTGAGGTCATAATCAATGTAAAGTTGAATTCAAATATTTGAATAAGAGATCCTGATGTTTGAAACCCATGCATGCATGAATATAATGGTGATCTGCACGGTGTGGTTTGGAAACGAGCATGTTGTATTGTATACACATTGAACAAGGTCAAATTGATTTGAATTTGAGATACCGATGGCAGGCATCATTTGGCCACGCCGCATCCGTGCATGGACACACTATTCTAATTGGAGATGATGGGCAACTTTCGCATCACATATCTATATCTATACCCCTATATATATTATATCATATTTTATATTTTTTTATATTGTGTGCGGGTAACTTTAACTTTGAAAGATGGTCGTTGGATGAGGTGAATCCGATGGTCCAAAGATGGCAAATTTGAGCACTACTGGTCGTTGGATATCATCTAGATTCCACCAGATTTTGCCACATGTATAATCTAGAAGACTTCATGGTTGAACTTAAGCATAATGCACAAACATCAAAACACAAGCACTTCTTATTTGTTCTAGAATCTTCCGTATCAGAATTGCCCAAATGTTTTTCTACATGATTTGCCATTATTTGTTTTTACTTTATGTCTTACAACGCACAATGGATTAGCTTTCTTATAAAAACTAGTTGATTTTGAATGAAGTGAACTATAAGAATTAAATGAACATCTACATCATGCATATATGACTCAAAGCTTGCATGCTATAATGTGGTATTTATTCATAATTTGGTTGCCAAATCTCATGCGTGCAATGCACGTGTACCTTACTCTAGTCTAAATGGTGTTTGTGTGTGTGTTGTGCGTGTGAGGTGCAAATTGTCTTTTTTTTTGGTACACGTTAAGCTTGTTCTTCCGAAATTTCAAGCCGCGCCTTGTTATGCCGAAAATTCAAGCTAGTGTCTCTATCTATCATGCTGCGAAACTCCCGCCTCTTCAACCCGCGCCTTGTTAGCCCGAAATATTTAAGATATATCTTTGTCTCGTTGTGCTCCGACAACTCCCTCCATCTCAACCCGCGCCTTGCTATTCCGAAATTACAACGCGCGCGAAAACTCCCACCTCCTGCGGAATCCTGACACGTGAAATGCCCGTGGTACCCCTGAACCGAAAGAACCACCTCAAATTGGTGGGGGCACTTTCATAACTTACCCCACATTTTGGACAAGCGCGTCTCTAAGCCATGGTTCCCCACTGCCATCCCATCCGCCCACCCATTCATACACCAAGGCCGCGAAAACCCGTGACGAAACCCCACACCCTGCTCCATCCGCCACCCAGCCAGAGCCTCTTCCCTGACGACATCGTCCATAGCAACACCTCGACGTCTCTCATCCATAGTACCAGATGAGGATCCATCGTCGATCTCATCGTCCCGCCGGTTCAGCCACCCCGCCCTCCACCTCCAAGGAGCTGCCCCGATGTTCCCCTCGTCTTTCGCGCCACCTCCATTCCCACACTGCCGTCTTCACCTGCACCACCGGAAGAGCATCATCATCACCGTTTCCTTGGATGAAGCTGCGCCTAATCGGCGCCACCAAAGAGGTTGTACACTAATTGCCGCATTTTCTTCTTGATTCGATCTCATGGTGTTGCCGGCGCTCGGTCCCGAGACGACACGGTGCGGCTCCATCCACGGCAGCGTCGCCGGCCACTTCCTCCATGGTGTCGATCCCTCGACGGCGATGCCCACATCAGTAGGAGCTGCTGCTGCTTTAGCTCTCGCTCGCGCTGCTGCTCTGCTCTTGCTCTCGCTCCCCTGCCTGGTCTGCTCTTGCTATTGCTCTTGCTTGCGCTGCTGCTCTCGTTCTTGCTCTTGCTTGCGATGCTGCTCCGATTTAGCTACACTTCAGTCGACCGAATCGAATTTTGGGTTAGTCGATTTTCAGGGGCTGGGGGGCGGGCTCGCCGGGATGAAGGAAGAACCAGCTATAGCGGGAAGGGGGGCTCGCCGGAGAGGTACCCCACTATCTATCTTAGGGTTCAGGGTGGGGGCGGTGGTCACCGGCGGTGGCGGGGCGTTG
>NC_041383.1:379255464-379398491 GCF_002162155.2 Triticum dicoccoides | reverse complement strand
GGTGGACTGGCGGTGGGGAGTGTTTTTGGGGCGGGCGGGGTGGCGCACCGCCGGCCATAGGCGGTGGGGGGCTGGTGTTTGGCTGGTGGTGGCTGGCGGCTCAGGGGGTGGAGGTTGAAGATGAACCGCAGGCCCTTGATTTCGTATCCAACGGCTGCAAAATCGACTAACCAGAGATGAAAAAGTCAGTCAACCGACATGTAGCCTCAGCTTGCTAGTGCGTTCAGTTTCGACAACAAAATTCGGTTTTGACAGTTATGTTCCGTTTCGACAGTTAAGTTCAGTTCCGACAGTTAAATTCAGTTTCGACAGTTAAGTTCAGAGATGAGCGGCTGATGTATTTTACATCTAGCACTTTGTGGTTATGTATTTTACGTCGTGTATTGGAGGTGCTATTAGAATTCCACTCAGGTTAACGTTGTTCATTGTCTCTCTTGTCCCGCTTCAGCCTCTGGTCGTACAACTCACCGGAGCTGCTCCAACGACAAAACCCTCCATCACAGCGGAGCAGTACCTCGGGCTCCATCTCCAGATGCCTAAGATCTTCTTCCCCTCCTCCGACAGCCAAGTCAGTCAGAGCATCCTCACCGGCCAACCCAATCATGCCGAGATCGACATGGCTTCGCCAAAGAGGTTGTACACTTGTTGCATCTCTTTTTTACTCTATATGTTATATATATTGTCCACTGAGCACTCGTAGTAACGGGAAATACGATTATTTTATCCTACTATATGACAAGCAGTGAGGTACCAGGCAACTTAGCTATCTGTGATGGACTCTCTTGAACACCATCATTATTTATCTCTGCGTGTTTGAGCTGTGCATTTGTCGATGGGCCTGGGAGTTGAGCTAGTATGGCAGTTTCCTGGGTCCAAAGTAATAGAAGTAGCACAAAAACATTTTTTAGTGTAGGATTTTCCTTGCTCAAGCCTACCTACTAGAATCGCCAGTGCTTGAAAGGAAAAGTGAATGAAAAACATAGGAATTGGAAAGTTTCCTATGGTACTACTTTTCATGAATTTGGTGCAAAGGAATGGAGCAAGGGAAAATTGTAGGATTTGTTCCTTTAGTGTCTCCTTGAAAGAAAAACCATAGGAATTCTAATTTCCACTTCTCCTCCTTTTCATATTCCTATTCATCAAGCACAAGACTAAGAGATAGTAGCATACTAGCATTATAACTGTACATTTTCTTGTGGTTTGACTTAATCTCACCATGCTTTTGTCACATCCCTAGCTTCTGGTGCTGCCTAGTGTTTGCATCATGTTTAAATTTTTGAAACTTGAACTGAGGAAATTTGGAAGCCTCAAAAACTTAAATAAAAGAAGGGCAAAAGCCCTAAAATCTCATTCATTGTTCCAAAATGCTCTTCTTAAATGTTTGATAATTTTGGCAAAGGGTTCTGGTCCCAACCAAAATATTGAACATTTTTAAGGACTTAATCTTGGGACTTTGAATTTAAATCATTAGCTATTTGAATTTGAATTATATTCATATAATTCGAATATAATTTCAAATACCCCTGAAATATTTTATGAGCTTTTGGAAAAGTCCATCTAGCAAAATAAAAATATTCAGAGGAGTTTTTGGCATTGTTTGAATTATTTTAAATTCAAAACAGTGGCAAAATAAATTTAAAAATAAAACAAACAGAAAATAAAACAGAGCACTTACCTGGCAGCCCACTTACCTGGCCTTCTACTGTGCAGCCCATCCGGCCTGGCGCTGTGCCGGCCCAGCCCACCTCCACCTGCCCTGTCGTCTTCCTCCCTAGGCCAGTAGGCACAGCACATGCTCGTCGCGCGCGCACACGCGCCCGAGCCACCTCCTGCCTGGCTGCCTGCGTCCCCAACGCCCTGGACGCCTCCATGCGCGCCACGCACCCTCCTGGAATCCCCTCGACCTCTCCCATCGCCTCTCCCCTCCTCTGTCCCTCTCGCACACAACCGGCCGAGCGGCACCGTTGCTGCCCCTCGCTGCCCTCGCGGCCACAGCCATCCCCGAGCCTCTCCGACACGCCCACGAGCTCCGCCTCGTCCCTCTCTTCCTCCTCACCGAGCCGCCCGACGCCGGAAGCCCCTGGACGTCGCAAGCACCGTCGTTCCCCTCATCGGCCACCGGAGATCGCCGCCGTCAATTCTCCGTCGCAGAAGCTTCCCCGAGCCCATTGAGCTGCTCTGCGAGTCTACCGTGAGCCCCTCTTCCTTTCCCCTCACCTCTCTCTCTCTCGCGTGCCCCGTAGCCGCTGCCCCGCGAGCGTCCGAAGCCGCCGTCCGCCATGGCCGGCAAGCTCCGTGCCCCCGAGCACCTCCGCCTCGCGTAGTAGCTCCAATGTGCTCCTGCTGCCCTTTAGGTGCTGCCTAGCACCTCCGTTCGCTCGTCAGCCAAGCGCAGCGCCTCACCGTGCTAAGCCGAACTCCGGCGGCCGCAACCGAACTCGCCGCCGTCGACTCCAGCCACCCCAGGCCCGGAGACCCCCACCATCCGACGCGCCATCGCGCCAGCTCTCCGCAGGACCAAAGGGCGCACCGAATGGTGCACCGTAGGCGAAGCCCGAGCCCCTCCAGAGTGCCTCCGCCGCGTTCTGGTCGCCGCCGGCGTAACTCCGGTGACGCTGACGAGGAAATTCCATTAGCCGCTAATGACCACTCTAAACACCCCCTTGAGCCACTGCCATGTGGGCCTCGAGCCTAATTAGGTTAGTTTAATTTTTCTGTTTAGATTAGTGCTAATCTGTGGACCCCACGTGTCAGATTTTGACTTAGTCAAGTCAACGTTGACCGGTCCCACCTGTCATACACCCAAACCAGCCTGAGACACTGACTTATGGGTCCCACAGGTCAGGTTTGACCTGGCCGACCCAGTTGACCTGCTGACGTCACACCTATGTCATGCTGACGCAGTAACTTATTTTCTGGAATTATTTTTATATAGGAAATTCCAGAAAATATCCTAAACTTCTAAAATTCATAGTAATTCAACCGTAGCTCAGATTGAAATAATTTATATATGAAAAATTATCAGAAAAATCCAATCTATCCATCTGTACCATTTTCATGCATGTTTGAACAAGTTAACCTCACTGTTTAGGATGAAACATGAATAGGGCAATTTTGATAATAGTTATGGAGTTGGGATTTGATATAGTTTTGAATTCCACTTCAATCAAAATGACTTGCTGTTGCATTAGCCCAAATCACAGCATATTGCCATGTCATGATCATGCATCATATTGCTGCATTGCATTGATTGTGTTTCTTCCTTGTTTGTCGGTGCTTGTTCCCTCTCGGTAGGCGTATCCCGACGATGAGTTCGATGACACCGATGAAGAACTATATTATCTTCAGAAGTGCCAGGCAAGCAAAACCCCCTTGTTCATTCCGATAAAATCCCACTTTCTCGCTCCTGCTCTCTTTTACTGCATTAGGACAACAACGATTCATCTGTTACTCGCTGCGGTAGCTGAACCCCTTTATCCTCTGCATGACCTGTCATTGCCATAGTAAATAGATGAAACCCACTAGCATGAGTAGGAGTTGTTTGAGCCCTGATGTGCCTACTCATTCATGCTTGTTTGTCATGCCTGCTACTGCTTAGAGTTGAGTCAGGTCTGATTCATCGGGGATGAATCGGAGGTGTGTGAACATGTCCTACTGTTGAGAGCTAAGTGTGTGAACACGATTTGGTAAAGGTAGCGGTGAGAGGCCATGTAGGAGTACATGGTGGGTTGTCTCATTGCAGCCGTCCTCAGGAACTGAGTTCTATGTTTGTGATCCATGAACAGCTACTACCACACATTGGGATCCTTAATTGACTCTCTCGACTTATTAATCAACTTGATCTCTGTCCAGGAGTTGCAACTAGTTTCTGGTGTTTGTAGGTTGTGTTAGTAGTCTACCAAGTGGCACCCGATACAGGTGGGCTTGGGACAGGCTAGGCACCGTGGCACGGTGTACCAAGCATAGATCCACCCGTCGAGGTGGGCTTGGGAACCCTGCACACATCGTTTGGGGCCGTGAGCGACACCTCGGCCGGATCTCCTTGCGGATGGAACACGAATAGGCGATAAACCTGGACGAGAGACTTGTGTGGTTAGTCAGGTCGTGGCCGACACCCTCGCTGGGCTTCCGCTTGAAGGTTGCCGAGTACATGTCGTGTGAACGGCGGTAAGTGGTGAGAGCGTGTGTGAAGAAGTACACCCCTGCAGGGTTAATATGATCTATTCGAATAGTCGTGTCCGCAGTAAAGGACTTCTGGGTTGCCTGTACAGTTCATAGACAAGTGAAAGTGGATACTCTAAAATACGCAAGATAAGCGTGAGTGCTATGGATGGCGTTCTCATAGGGAGACGGGAGCGGATCCATAGTGGTGTATTGATATGGTGAATATGTGGACTCGTGTGCGCCACCTCAAAGAGTTACTTGCAGTCGTAGTTCAGGATAGCCACCGAGTCAAAGCTGGCTTGCTGCAGTTAAACCCCACCACCCCCTTTGTTGATAATGATGCATATGGAGATAGTTCTGATGTAAGTCTTGCTGGGTACATTTGTACTCACGTTGCTTAATTTATGTTTTTGCAGAGAGACTTCAGTCTCGCTAGTAGTTGCACGTGGACTTCGACATTTAGCTTGTTACCTCAGTTACGATCTTGTGCCCTCGGCAGGATCTGATAGACAGTCAGGCTTCTCAGCCTTTTTCTTTTGTAGATGTCTGTACTCAGACATGTTAAGCTTCCGCTTGTGCTTGACTTGTTTGCTCTGAATGTTGGGTCATGAGACCCATGATTGTAATATCTCGCTCCTCGGAGCCTATTGAATAAAATGCTTGAGTTGTAGAGTCATGTTGTGATGCCATGTTGTATTTGCACATATCGAGCATATTGTGTGTATGTTATTAAAATGCTTGGTATGTGTGGGATCTGACTATCTAGTTGTTTATCCTTAGTAGCCTCTCTTACCCGGAAATGTCTCCTAGTGTTTCCACTGAGCCATGGTAGCTTGCTACTACTCCGGAACACTTAGGCTGGCCGGCATGTGTCCTTCTTCGTTCCTGTGTCTGTCCCCTCGGGGAAATGTCACGCGATGAATTCTGGAGTCCTGTTAGCCCGCTACATCCCGGTTCACCGGAGTCCTGCTAGCCCAGTGCTACAGCCTGGATTCACTCGCTGATGACCGACACGTTCGTTGTTGGGTCATGTATGCCTGTCCCTGTAAGTTAGTGCCACTTTGGGTTCACGACTAGCCATGTCAGCCTGGGTTCTTTGTCATATGGATGCTAGCGTCACTATCATATACGTGAGCCAAAAGACGCAAACGGTCCAGGGCCAGGTAAGGTGGCACCCGTGGGAATACCGTGCGTGAGGCCGCAAAGTGATATGATGTGTTACATGCTAGATCGGTGTGACTTAGGATCGGGGTCCTGATAGCTTTGGTATCAGAGCCTGACTGCCTGTAGGATTACCAAGCCAAACTGGTCGAAGTTGAGTCTAGAAACTCTTTAGTTATATAAGGGAATTGATTGTGGGATGGAACGTAAGGCTCTTTTTACTCCTTTACCTTATGCCCTTCTGATCCGAGTCATCTTATCTTTCCTACGGGGTTAAGACACTAGGCTTTCTCTTCTTTCTATCAGGATCACGTGTTACTAATCCGTAGACTTATAAGATTGTTGGATTTAAGTCTCAGTTCAGCTCCTACTACTTCCGTATGTTAACTATTGATCTCGAAACCTTGATATTGTGCTTCTGAGTGGCTATGCCACCATTTTGTAGGATGTCTTAAATCCTTTGGAGCATTTACGGCCGTTATGCTGTCCGAGTCATCCCAGGTTTCTAAACAGTCCGATGCATTTGCAAAATCCTTTCCCTCTGGTTTCGATGTTCTTTTAGGCCAGGTTAGTCACACTAATTGCTGAGCTGAGGTACTCTATTGCCTCGACATATATGTTGGAGTTATTATGGCCCTAGGTGTCTAGAGTATCACCTAGTAATCCAGCCATGCTTTGTGTTCCCAGTGTGATGATTCTGGCCATCATTCTCGAAAGCATCCCGTGATGCCACTTAGTAGTAGGTATTCTATCCCTGGGTTCTTGACCCAAGATTCACTCTACTTACCTTGTGTTGTTAGTGTTTGCTACTTCCTTTAGGATATTAGTAACCTTTGCGTTAATCCTCGAGGTCCATGGTATTTCCTTCTTCCAAGTACCATGAACCGTTTATGGCAGAAGTTCTTTGAACCGAAAGATCACAACCAGAGTGCTCTTGATGAGATCTCGATTCTATATTGTGAATCTGCCAGTTCTACCTCTCTGCATGGATTACCCGGAAGAAACTTGTTGAACTCGCTCGACATACTAATCTATGCATCCACAACTCAGAAAGATATATGTTCCTTTGAGTTGTCCCTCTCTTAGTTGTCTTCTGACCTTCGTCTATCAATTGGTAGTCAAGAGTATGCGTGCATTCATTCATCGATGTCTATTACTCTTGTGGTTCGTCAAGCCATTCTATCCCAGAATGACTAGGAGAAATGAACTCCAGTACCTCATCCATATCTAGGATTGGGTCAAAGTAGTCATACTCCGCAGACCAAAATACTAATCCAGTTTTTGTTCTGTTCTACCCTGAAGTATTACCCTCTTTATATTAAGGTTATCATGGGAATTGCACACCATCCTATGAACTCTTGATACAGTGATACTCTCTCCATCATTATTCATTTCTCGGTTCCCGTGTTGTTGCAACCGGAATGTCAACAAGTGAATCGTGATGTGTGAAATCAATACTCCTAGCAACCTTGTTGCTGGGTAGTAAAGGGCAATAATTTCATTCTTAGCGTGTTGGTTCTTGAATCATCATTCTAAGACTGATCGTGCTACCTAGTCCTTATTTCGGTGCATCCTTCGATTGATGAGTTAGGATTTGGTCAAATCCTCGCTCATTGTTCATATCGTCTTGCCCTTAGAAGCAAGATTGTTCCCGAGCTTAATAACATATCGGTGGTTCGTGATTTTCCGTATATCTTCTTGGAAGTATTACCAGGTTGTCATCTGACCGCTATGTTGAGTTTGTGATCAAATTGGTTTATTCCTGTAAACCACCCTTTCTCCAAGAATCCGTGTTGGATACCCATGAGCTAGTTGGTTAAGCTAAACAACAACTTGGAGAGTTGGAAGATAAAAGCTTGTCCGACTTAGTTCATTTTAAGGGATATCTGGTATGTGTGTTGAAGAAAGATGGTATTTTCATTGATTGACCCTAGTGATTAGTTAATGGACCTATCATCTTATCCAATCTTTGATTTGAGTGTGGGCTATTCTCAAATCAAATCAGAACCAACGATGTTCGTAATGTTGTCTTATTCGTGGTTGAACCCTCGAGCATACACCATTACATCTTTTGGTCTGACCAATGCTATTGCCTTGTTCACATAATTATGGAATTCCGTCTTCATGGAAACCTAGATGAATTGTTGTTGAGCCCATCAACAACATTGTTATCTTCTCCATGATTTGCATTGAACATCCAGCTAGTATTGGAAACTTTATAAGCAGTATCTTCATGTTCCGTTCGTGAAGCATATGTTTGGACGAGAGAAGTGAGTCCCTCTAATTCATGTGCACTTGATGCAAGTTGCCGCCATAAATTTGAGAAGGCTTGTTTTACCGCCTTTGGAATCATCCCAAGTCAGTCATGCACGTGCAAAGTATTCTGTGGTCTATTAGACTGATCATCTTCATTCCATATGAACTCCGTAGCACACTAAGCCACTGGTTGACTTGTTCAAGGAAAAGGAGTTAAGTGCTAATCCATGGTAATACACAAGACTTCGATGTCCCCGATGATGGTTCCCTACCAGAACTCGGTAGTGTTTTATGGTAAGACTACCATGTGATCATGTTTGTCTGGGACAGCGTGTTCACACGTGTGTAGCAGAACCAGCTCATGTTTTGGAGCTTGCTATCGTAGTTCATTTCCCGAGAATCTCGCAACGTCATCTCGTCGAATTGTGTTGCAAACTTTCATTTTTCTTCCTAGACTGAATGAGTCTGGAATATCCTGACACCAACCAGATCTGAATCTCAGGCAGATATGATGGTTGGAACATTTCCCAAGAACTATAATACTGGTCCCTCGATAACCGGTAAAGTGGATGTCATGGCCAACACACCCAGCCGGAAGACCTATTATTGTAGTATCTTGATTGAAGAAGTTGGCCACCTTCCCATAAGGACTTCGTAGAATTTACTCCCTAGTTGTTCCTTATGGATCTCTTGTTCTCCCGAAGCCAGACCTTTACTTGATGTTCCAGATACCGACTGGTATTGGGTTAAGCTGGTACATCAAGGAGAACATTAGAAGCAGAGTGCTAAATGTCTCTCGGTCGATCATCCAGATTTTCTTTCCTTGGCATTGCTAGGGTGAAATATGAGAAAGTGTTGTCTTCCTTTGCATCTGCATCGTCCATCACTACTCATCATGGTAGTATGTTGTGTTGCCAGGATCCCTGACACGGATATTGGTAAAACCTTGATGAATATGGAAATGCTCAAGTTCTTGAGAGCACGCACAAGCGCTAGGTGTTATCATCGGACTAACTGGATTGCTCTCAGTTTCCTCGATTATGCTATAACTTTTCAAACAGTGGACTCATTCTCTACTGTTGAGCTTCTCCCCAGTTACTAAAATCATCCCTTGTGTTGTTTTCAACAAGGTAATCCACATCATCCATTCTGGTCCGAGTATACCATTCTACCCAACTCCGCCAAATGATCAATTGTGAATTGCCTTAGGCTGGTATAAAGAGTTTCAATGATCTCTGAATCAAAGGTAATTCTTTTTGCCACTTAAGGGAATATATCTACGAATCACCCTCCTCCAGGATGTTCCACTGTGGCATCATGGCAACTCAACTCCTCGCTACGTTGACAATCGTCTACCACCTTCTTAAGTGTGGAATTGTTGTCTACCTAGTGACCCTCATCATCTGTTCCACTCCATCCCTCCAGATGTGTGCTTCATGTCTCAGCTCAAGAGATGTTGCTATGACTCACTCTGTGAGTTGGTCCTAAGTTGATTGATCTTCGAGAAGATTGATTCTTCTGGAATTGTCCCTTTCCTCTTGTTGTCATGTTAGATGGAGATCTCAGAGCAAGACGTCGAGACAAAGATGGTGATCGAATCAACGTTCTCATGAAGTGCACCTTGGATCGTGAAGATTGTGTTAGTTTGCGTCCCCCCATCATCTTACCCTACGCTTGAATCTCGGGACGAGATTCTTGTTTAGTGGGGGCGAGTTGTCACATCCCTAGCTTCTGGTGCTGCCTAGTGTTTGCATCATGTTTAAATTTTTGAAACTTGAACTGAGGAAATTTGGAAGCCTCAAAAACTTAAATAAAAGAAGGGCAAAAACCCTAAAATCTCATTCATTGTTCCAAAATGCTCTTCTTAAATGTTTGATAATTTTGGCAAAGGGTTCTGGTCCCAACCAAAATATTGAACATTTTTAAGGACTTAATCTTGGGACTTTGAATTTAAATCATTAGCTATTTGAATTTGAATTATATTCATATAATTCGAATATAATTTCAAATACCCCTGAAATATTTTATGAACTTTTGGAAAAGTCCATCTAGCAAAATAAAAATATTCAGAGGAGTTTTTGGCATTGTTTGAATTATTTTAAATTCAAAACAGTGGCAAAATAAATTTAAAACTAAAACAAACAGAAAATAAAACAGAGCACTTACCTGGCAGCCCACTTACCTGGCCTTCTACTGTGCAGCCCATCCGGCCTGGCGCTGTGCCGGCCCAGCCCACCTCCACCAGCCCTGTCGTCTTCCTCCCTAGGCCAGTAGGCAGAGCGCGTGCTCGTCGCGCGCGCACACGCGCCCGAGCCACCTCCTGCCTGGCTGCCTGCGTCCCCAACGCCCTGGACGCCTCCATGCACGCCACGCACCCTCCTGGAACCCCCTCGACCTCTCCCATCGCCTCTCCCCTCCTCTGTCCCTCTCGCACACAACCGGCCGAGCGCCACCGTCGCTGCCCCTCGCTGCCCTCGCGGCCACAGCCATCCCCGAGCCTCTCCGACACGCCCACGAGCTCCGCCTCGTCCCTCTCTTCCTCCTCACCGAGCCGCCCGACGCCGGAAGCCCCTGGACGTCGCAAGCACCGCCGTTCCCCTCGTCGGCCACCGAAGATCACCGCCGTTAATTCTCCCTCGCAGAAGCTTCCCCGAGCCCATTGAGCTGCTCTGCGAGTCCGCCGTGAGCCCCTCTTCCTTTCCCCTCACCTCTCTCTCTCGCGCGCGTGCCCCGTAGCCGCTGCCCCGCGAGCGCCCGAAGCCGCCGTCCGCCATGGCCGGCGAGCTCCGTGCCCCCGAGCACCTCCGCCTCGCGTAGTAGCTCCGACGTGCTCCTGGTGCCCTTTAGGTGCTGCCTAGCACCTCCGTTCGCTCGTCAGCCAAGCGCAGCGCCTCACCGTGCTAAGGCGAACTCCGGCGGCCGCAACCGAGCTCGCCGCTGTCGACTCCAGCCACCCCAGGCCCGGAGACCCCCACCATCCGACGCGCCATCGCGCCAGCTCTCCGCAGGACCAAAGGGCGCACCAAATGGTGCACCGTAGGCGAAACCCGAGCCCCTCCAGAGTGCCTCCGCCGCGTTCTGGTCGCCGCCGGCGTAACTCCGGTGACGCTGACATGGAAATTCCATTAGCCGCTAATGACCACCCTAAACACCCCCTTGAGACACTGCCATGTGGGCCCCGAGCCTAATTAGGTTAGTTTAATTTTTCTGTTTAGATTAGTGCTAATCTGTGGACCCCACGTGTCAGATTTTGACTTAGTCAAGTCAACGTTGACCGGTCCCACCTGTCATACACCCAAACCAGCCTGAGACACTGACGTATGGTCCCACAGGTTAGGTTTGACCTGGCCGACCCAGTTGACCTGCTGACGTCAGACCTATGTCATGCTGACGCAGTAACTTATTTTCTGGAATTATTTTTATATAGGAAATTCCAGAAAATATCCTAAACTTCTAAAATTCATAGTAATTCAACCGTAGCTTAGATTGAAATAATTTATATATGAAAAATTATCAGAAAAATCCAATCTATCCATCTGTACCATTTTCATGCATGTTTGAACAAGTTAACCTCACTGTTTAGGATGAAACATGAATAGGGCAATTTTGATAATAGTTATGGAGTTGGGATTTGATATAGTTTTGAATTCCACTTCAATCAAAATGACTTGCTGTTGCATTAGCCCAAATCACAGCATATTGCCATGTCATGATCATGCATCATATTGCTGCATTGCATTGATTGTGTTTCTTCCTTGTTTGTCGGTGCTTGTTCCCTCTCGGTAGGCGTATCCCGACGATGAGTTCGATGACACCGATGAAGAACTATATTATCTTCAGAAGTGCCAGGCAAGCAAAACCCCCTTGTTCATTCCGATAAAATCCCACTTTCTCGCTCCTGCTCTCTTTTACTGCATTAGGACAACAACGATTCATCTGTTACTCGCTGCGGTAGCTAAACCCCTTTATCCTCTGCATGACCTGTCATTGCCACAGTAAATAGATGAAACCCACTAGCATGAGTAGGAGTTGTTTGAGCCCTGATGTGCCTACTCATTCATGCTTGTTTGTCATGCCTGCTACTGCTTAGAGTTGAGTCAGTTCTGATTCATCGGGGATGAATCGGAGGTGTGTGAACATGTCCTACTGTTGAGAGCTAAGTGTGTGAACACGATTTGGTAAAGGTAGCGGTGAGAGGCCATGTAGGAGTACATGGTGGGTTGTCTCATTGCAGCCATCCTCAGGAACTGAGTTCTGTGTTTGTGATCCATGAACAGCTACTACCACACATTGGGATCCTTAATTGACTCTCTCGACTTATTAATCAACTTGATCTCTGTCCAGGAGTTGCAACTAGTTTCTGGTGTTTGTAGGTTGTGTTAGTAGTCTACCAAGTGGCACCCGGTATAGGTGGGCTTGGGACAGACTAGGCACCATGGCACGGTGTACCAAGCTAGATCCACCCGTCGAGGTGGGCTTGGGAACCCTGCACACATCGTTTGGGGCCGTGAGCGACACCCCGGCCGGATCTCCTTGCGGATGGAACCCGAATAGGCGATAAACCTGGACGAGAGACTTGTATGGTTAGTCAGGTCGTGGCCGACACCCTCGCTGGGCTTCCGCTTGAAGGTTGCCGAGTACATGTCGTGTAAACGGCGGTAAGTGGTGAGAGCGTGTGTGAAGAAGTACACCGCTGCAGGGTTAATATGATCTATTCGAATAGCCGTGTCCGCGGTAAAGGACTTCTGGGTTGCCTGTACAGTTCATAGACAAGTGAAAGTGGATACTCTAAAATACGCAAGATAAGCGTGAGTGCTATGGATGGCGTTCTCGTAGGGAGACGGGAGCGGATCCATAGTGGTGTATTGATATGGTGAATATGTGGACTCGTGTGCGCCACCTCAAAGAGTTACTTGCAGTCGTAGTTCAGGATAGCCACCGAGTCAAAGCTGGCTTGCTGCAGTTAAACCCCACCACCCCCTTTGTTGATAATGATGCATATGTAGATAGTTCTGATGTAAGTCTTGCTGGGTACATTTGTACTCACATTGCTTAATTTATGTTTTTGCAGAGAGACTTCAGTCTCGCTGTAGTTCCACGTGGACTTCGACGTTTAGCTTGTTATCTCAGCTACGATCTTGTGCCCTTGGCAGGATCTGATAGACAGTCAGGCTTCTCAGCCTTTTTCTTTTGTAGATGTCTGTACTCAGACATGTTAAGCTTCCGCTTGTGCTTGACTTGTTTGCTCTGAATGTTGGGTCATGAGACCCATGATTGTAATATCTCGCTCCTCGGAGCCTATTGAATAAAATGCTTGAGTTGTAGAGTCATGTTGTGATGCCATGTTGTATTTGCACATATCGAGCATATTGTGTGTATGTTATTGAAATGCTTGGTATGTGTGGGATCTGACTATCTAGTTGTTTATCCTTAGTAGCCACTCTTACCGGGAAATGTCTCCTAGTGTTTCCACTGAGCCATGGTAGCTTGCTACTGCTCCGGAACACTTAGGCTGGCCGACATGTGTCCTTCTTCGTTCCTGTGTCTGTCCCCTCGGGGAAATGTCACGCGATGAATTCCGAAGTCCTGTTAGCCCGCTACAGCCCGGTTCACCGGAGTCCTGCTAGCCCAGTGCTACAGCCTGGATTCACTCCCTGATGACCGACACATTCGTTGTTGGGTCATGTATGCCTGTCCCTGTAAGTTAGTGCCACTTTGGGTTCACGACTAGCCATGTCAGCCTGGGTTCTTTGTCATATGGATGCTAGCGTCACTATCATATACGTGAGCCAAAAGACACAAACGGTCCAGGGCCAGGTAAGGTGGCACCCGTGGGAATACCGTGCGTGAGGCCGCAAAGTGATATGATGTGTTACATGCTAGATCGGTGTGACTTAGGATCGGGGTCCTGACAGCTTTTTTGCATCCTATGATCTTCCAATTGTTGTGAATCAAACACCCAGATTGGCAGAAATCCTGTGTTTTTAAGTTCTCTGTTTTGCACGTGCATTCCTATCCTATTCCTGTCTATTTCCTATCCCTGCATTGTTAGAATCCTCAAATTCAAACAAGCCCTTACTCAATTACTTCTGTTATAGATATGTGTCAAAGAAAACCTTGTGTGGTTTGTCCTGCTCCTGCGGTGCTGTGTTCCACCCCAGCTCAGCTGCTCCAACAACGGAAGGGTTCACCACAGCATGGATCCGCTCTCCAGACTGTCTTTCACCGCCTCAGATCTTCTTCCCCGCCGCCGGCAGCCACGACAACTGCATTACCATCATCAACTGAGCAGATGACCTTGAGGACTACACGGGTCCGCAAGAGAGGTCGCACCCTTCCGTGTCTGCTTACGTTATGCGTTGCTTAATATGATGACATGCTACATTATCATCGTGTTCACCTATTAGACTCCGAGTCAGGTCCAAACTAATGCTGAAACTTGAGTTCTTAAATGGTTGTGGGGTACATATTGGGGAAACAATCAATACTATCTGTCTACTATCTGGTTAATCTCTGGTGTCTATTATGAGTTTCATGTTGGGTGCAAACAAACATTAAAGGAGCCATTATCTGTATTTTTTAACTAAAGCCATTATCTGCCTGCTATCATTGGTTTTGGGTCTATCCACAGTTTGCTACCACCACTCTGGATTTATGCATGCACTCCTTACATAATCTCACTATGTTTTATTCCTATGCATGCCAGTTATTGTACACAATGGAACTGATCATATATAGCAAAAGAGACGAGCCTTGCATGGCAATAAAATTTCATGCAGACGTCGTTCCATGGTGGGCGCAAAGGCAGCCCCTCCTCCGCCCATTTCGGATCGTAATCAAGAGGAAGATAACTATTCTGAGGGGGATTCAGAAGGAGAAGACCACTCCTATTTACCCCATGAGGTCTTCGCTCTAACTTGGCATGCTGATGTTGGTAATATCATGCATATGGTGCCTTGCATTGCTTACTGTATACATTAAAGATGTCATCTGTTTAGTTTAGACATGCTTTGTGTCAATGCCATTTGTTTAGTTTCTTTATCGTATATGTGAATCATGCAATGCCATCTTGTCTAGCCAGGCATCATATATGTGAATTTTGCAATGCCACCCTGGTTAGCCAGTCATCTTATATGTGAATTATATCATGCCATCATTTTTTCATTACGTGTTAAATTTGTCAACAATCTTAGTACATTCAATTACTCTTCCTATGCATCAGCCATTCGGCACGGTCATGGAAAAATCTAGAGTGGAAACAAGGTCTTGAAAGCAGACAATGCTATCTGACAAAGCGCATGTCTTGCTGGTTACGGATAGCTCCGCAGAGGAGGATTCAGAGACAGATGACCAGTCATATCCCCCCCCCCCGAGGTGCATGCCCTAACTTGGCAGGGTTATGTTGCTCATATCGTGCGTATGGTATCTTGTATTGCTATGTCATTTGCTTAGTTTAGACATGCTTTGTGTGAATGCCACCTGTTTAGTGTCTAATTACCATATATGTGAATTATGCAATGCCATCTTGTTGCAAGACATTATATATGTGAATTATGCAATGTTATCTTGTTGCAAGGCATTATGTATGTGAATTATGCAATGCCATGTTGTTTAGGCAAGGTCATATATGTGAATTATATCATGCCATCCTTTTTTTGTATTTCTCATTGCTTTTGTTGACAATGTTTGTATATTCAACTGCTCTTCCTGTGCATCAGCCATTTGAATTGGCGATGGAGAAATCTGGAGTGAAAATAAGGTCTTCAGAGCAGACAATGCTACCTGCTGAAGCAGATATCTTGCTGGTTATGGATAGCTCTTCAGAGGAGGATTCAGAGGCAGATGACCAGTCCTATTATCCCCATGAGGTGTATGCTCAAACTTGGCAGGGTTATATTACTCATATAATGCAAATGTTGTATTGCAATGCTTAGTTTTTACATCATATACACAATATTGAATGCCATCTCCTTAGTTGACACATCATATATGTGATTTCCCTCTACTCACTTCCTTAGTATATAAATCATGTATTTGAATTATGTCATGCCATGATGTTTACATAGACAACATGTATCTGAATTATGGCATGCCAACCCATTTTCTAAAGACATAATATAGTTATATCATCTCATACTGTTTACATAGTCATCATATTTTAAATTATGGCATTCTATCCGTGAATTATATCATGCCATCATGTTTCCATCGACGGCATGTTTGTGATTTATGGCATGCCAACCACTTTAATAGACACATCGTATAGTTATATCATGTCATCCTGTTTACATAGTCATCATATTTTGAAGTATGTCATTCTATCCTGTTTAGTTAGCCATCATACATGTGAAATTGTGTCATGCTATCCTGTTTAATTAGCCATCATACATGTGAAGTTATGTCCTGCTATTCTTTTTGCTTAGACAACATAAATGTGAATTATTTCATGCCCTGTTTTCTTCCCTACTATCCATTGCACCTGTCTATCTTACAATGTCTGTACATTCAATTACTTCTCTTTTTTATCAGCCATTTCAATTGGAGGGAGTGTTGGCAGTATCTGTGGGAGTAAAAACACGGTCTTTAGAAAAGATCATGCTACCTGTCGATGCCGATAGAACCATAGTTGTACTTGCCCAAGAACCAGCCCCACCACACATAACCCACACTCATGCAGATTGTACCCCTACCCAGTTGGACAGAGAACCAGCTACACCCCTTCTAACCCCAACCCCAGCAGATAGACACCCAGTTCCCGTTGACACAACACCGTCTCCACCACAGAGCACCCAAACACGAGCAATTAGTAAGGCAACTGCAGTGCCCAAATCACGAGGACCACCACTTTGAACCCGAAGTGAACGCTTAAAGCAGCAGAAGAATTGTTCTCAGGTCAGGTTCCGTAGCTATGGTTCATACTACTTTGCTCTTGCATCACTGTATTTACTGATACCAACTAATTTCAAATTTGAAGGATGCAATTGAAACTCCAATGATGCAACAAGTATGTTTTAAACCTGTTTCTTCAACGTGTTTGGCTATTTGCTGTTGTAACTTGCTCTATGTTGATTTCAGTTTCAATTGAATAAACAGTTATGTTCTCATGCCATGCACATCACAAGTGTTGATATTGATGTGTAGTTTCCCACACTTATATTCTGTCTATGCTGCTTTGTCTTAAATAGATATGATTCGAACTGTATCTATCTTGATTTGGCAACATAAACTAGAATGATATAGACCATACAGTGACCATACTACATAGATATATGTTTGTTTCATGTTGTTATCCTGTCCACCTTACTACTGAACTGGTTTACCAAAATGAGTTTCATATACTACATTGTAAACCTGAGATGTGTTTATTTGTTTCTCTTTTAGAACGCGGATAAAATATTGGAGAAGAGTACTCTGTTATGCAATGGTAAAGGAAGTAATGCAGATAAGGTTCAAGATAGTGAGACATCCTTGTTGGTCTCCAAGAAAGCTGATAAAATCTATATTGAAGACACTGAGACAACCCCAAAGTCCTGTCTTGATGTAGTGTTCGAGTTACTGGCTACCACTGCTGGCACCAGCTCTTCGAACTCGTTGCCTGAATCAGTTCGGCTTCTTGAGTCTCAACTTCAAGTTGAAAGACATCGATTAGATGTTATGCGACAGGAAGCCGAAGGACTAAGGAAGTCCCTGCTGAATTCAGATGCATACTTTCTGGTGCAATAGCAAGCGCTAGAGGACTTAAGCGCCAAAGAAGAGAAAGTTAATCAGCTTGCTAAGCATCTTGCCAGCATTATGGGTACCCAGGATATTGTTTCCTGAGCTCTTATGAAGTGGTTTCAGTTCTGGACTTGTTTTACTGCGGCGTTTATATGCTGCTGTGTTCCCTAAATTTGCACTGGTGGCGAACTTTGATGCCCAGTGGATGTAATATGTGTAATAGCCGTGATAGCCTATTGTAAGTTGCTTGCTTATTTATTTCCTTATCTTGTTTATTTGTTTGCTTGTAGTCAGTGCAGTTCTTTTTCTGCGGTTTGCTAGTGGCTGCAATAACCTATTTTTTAAAACTAGGCCACAATAACCATGGGCTAATATTTACTGTAGTGACACTAGGCCTCCTACGGGCCGTAGAAACAGTGGGCCTTCTATGGGCCGTATAAACAGTGGGCCTTCTATGAGCCGTAGAAACAGTGGGCCTTCTACGGGCCATAGAAACAATGGACCTTCTACGGGCCGTAGAAACAATGGGCCTTCTATGGGTCGTATCATCAATGGGCCTTATACGGGCCGTATGATCGATTGGCCAAACATGGGCCAAACAGACCACATTCTGGCCGTAAACGGGCTAGAGTTGGAATCGTCCATTCATGGGCCGACCATAACGGGCCATCATTAATAGGCCGTATTTGATGACGCTATGAAAACGGCCCAACGTATTATCGGACCACAAACGGGCCGACTGTAACCACGGGCTAAATTTGTCCCACAAGCAGAAAATGACAGTAACGGGCCGTAAGTAAACGAATGCTGGAAATGAGACCAAGAATAAATGGGTTGTGAGAAGGCCGAAAGATAACATGGGCTGGAAACGGCCCAACGGAATAACGGGCCGTTAATGGGTATAAAGTGATACACTATTCTTTACGGGCCAATTTCACCACGGACCGTTAATGGGTGTAAAGTGATGCACTGTTCATTACAGGCCAGTTTCACCACGGGCCGTTAATAGGCCAAGAGTTACATAGGGCCTCATATGGACGAAAGACGTCATGGGACATACATGGGCCAGAAATGAAAACAGGTTGGAATCATATTGGATGGCCCAGATGACGCTACTGGGCCTAATTCGAATAGGGCGTAACAGGCCTTGGGTTAGCGGGCTGTAAATGGGCTATATGCGAATAGGCCGTTAACAGGCTTTCCATGGGTCGGCCCGCCTCCTTTTGACCAAGTCAAACGGGCCGGCCTTTTCACAGGAATGGGCCTCTGTTGGGCTGTGCCACGTGTCGACGTATCATAGGCGCCTTATGTCCAATGAGTGGATGACATCTGTCCCACCGCCGAGCCGACACGTGTTTCCTCTAGCCAATGATGATTTTACACGTGGAAAATCCCCATTGGTCGGGGCTGTTAACGGGTTATTGGATCCAAAACCCGACCCGATAGCTTAACGGCATTCCGTTATGGTGGATGCCACGTGTCGGTCACCCTTGACGAAAGCACTTCTGTGACGCGTGATTTATCGTCATGGAAGTGGACACTTCCGTGATGATAATTTTGGTAATGTCATGGAACACTTATACAACAGCACATGTATGACTATCTTTGATTCTGTCATAAAATCGTCATGAATGTACATGCATGACAGAAAACGCGACCTACTGTGACAAACACGTATCATCACGGAAGTGTATTTTTTGTAGTGCAACTTGGAAAGGAAGGCGGAAACAGGGGAAATGCGGCTTTTGGTAAGGGGGGGGGAGGTAGATATTTCCGCGGAAGTGAAAATTTTGAATCGGTTCAGTGAAAAAACTGGCGCACAAAGTGTCATTAGACATGGTCCCTTATTCAGAGATGTGTACGATATGTGAACATCACAAACGATTCAGATATCTTAACCCACGTGTGATGAGTTTGAACGTCAAAAATTTTGGTTCGAATTTCCCTGGTAAAAGTGGTCATCCATGTCATTGCATAATTTGGGTACACAAAGGAGACTACAACACACCCACACTTCTTAATCGAGCAAGTTCAACAATTAAGCAGAGCTAGCTGACCTAAACATTACTCTAACAAATTAAAGACCGGTGCTCTTAATTAAACAAAACAAAGAGTACTACTACGACTGGTGCTTGCCGATTTCCGTTGCCTCCTCCATGTCTAGCTCGCGCCCGACGGTCTCATGGGGAAGGGGCTCCATGGCATCCATCACACCATACTTTGCAAGCATCTCGCCATCTGCGTCCTCCATCTCTTTGGAAAAGGCCGCCACGAGCTAGGCATGGACGACCGTGATCTGGGCTTGGACGGGCTTCGTATGGCAAAGTATGCGGCGGAGGAACGGACGGCAGCTCGAACGCTCTTGGCAATTGCCAACTCTTCGGCCGTGGGTTGCCGACCGTTGTCGGAGAAGCTTTGTTTGATTTGTGCGGTGACTGCCATGAGATGGGTGTGGGCGGCCTCGACATGGTTGTGGGCGACCTCCATCAGGGCTAAGGCGGCCGCCGCGGAACAGACAACTACTGTGCCGCTTTTGCCAGTTGCTATCCCCAAGGCCTATGTTGCTGCCACCAACTGAGAAGCAACATCGACTGTTTGGGCTGCCTTGGCTGCCCGGTCGCAGATTGCGGCCACGCTCATGCACCTTGTTAGCATGCGCATGGCGGCTACGGCCACGCTCTCGCCGGAGTGGGCCGCCAAAGTTGCCCTCACGACGCGGGTCCACGTCCCCATCTTTCACCGGCGACGATTGGACAGTGAAATGATATTTGGGGAGCAAGCTAGTGTTCCTGACGCGCCGGCTGTGGACTGTAGCCAACGCACCTTCTTGCGTAAGCCATAGGCGTACTATATACCGACGGTGCTCCAAGATTTTTTGTACTACATCTCACACGGTTGGTGATAATAAACTGTGTGTGATCTACTTGATTTTTCATCTTGATTTGAATTACGTAATGGGGTCACAACGGTAGTGGAGGGTGTTTGGATTGCTAAAACTTTTATCTGCAGTGAACATGCAACTATATGTGTGTCATAAAAAATGGAATTATTCAGGGTTCGTTTGGACATTTTATACATTAAATTGGTTTTCTAGCCAGTTAAGGTGCACAATTCGAAATTAAACTACATGCATATGCTCCGGTGCACCAACATGGGTTGTAAAATCATATATGTGTCCATGGGTTTATGCTTATATCCCATGCAAGACATGGGGATGGATTTCGAACACCACGACACCCGGCTCTCCGGCAAACGTTGAGGTACTTGCTTTTGTAATTCCAGTAAATCCAAAACCCGTCTGAAATTCATGAACCTTGGCGTGCTATCATGGAATGGCATCAACATGCTGGGGTAAAAAATATTGTGCCATTTGGGCAGGTTATTGTATAAGCTTCTCACAAGGCCTCATGGTTCCGTTAGGGAAACGTGTCACCTTTGTGGACAAAATGATATACGTCTCCTCTTCTTCCTTTCAATTTTTTTCCTGGTGTCAACATAGAACAACAGGAGTATCGTGTTAAAATTTGGAATTTTTAAGGGATCGTTTGGACATTTTTATATGTTAACTGAGTGTTCTAGGCATTTATGTGCATAATTCAAAATTGAACTACATGCACATGCTCCAGTCCATAAAAACAGGTTGCAAAATCAAATGTGTGTCCTTGGTTGCAAGCTCAGGTCACATGCAAGAAGTGAGAATGAATGTCAAACACCTTGACACTGTCGCTCGGCCGCTAACATTGAGATACATGGTTTTAAAATTCTAGTAAATCGATACTTGTCTGAAATTCATGAAACTTGACATGATATCATGGAACAGCATCGACATGCCATGGTAAAAATATTGTCCCATTTGGGGCAGGTTTGGGTATAACCTTCTCGCAAACCAGAGCTTCTCTCACAACAAGCCTGATGGTTTCGGTAGGGAACGTGCCACCTTGGGGGACGAAACAATATCTGTTGCCTCTTCTTACTTTCAAAATTTTCTTGTGTCCACATAGAACAATATGTGTTGTGTCCTTTTTTGCGATTTTTTGGGGTTCGCTTGGACATTTTTATATATTAACTAAGTTTTCTATGCATTCATGTGCATAATTCAAATTTGAACTACATGCACATGCTCCAGTGCATATAAATGGGTTCAAAATTGAAATGTGTGTCCTTGGTTACACACTTAAGTCCCATGCAAGAAATGAGAATGAATGTCAAACACCTTGCCACCGTCGCTCGGCCGCTAACATTGAGATACATGGTTTTTAAATTCTAGTAAATTGAAAACACGTCTGAAATTTATGAAACTTGACATGCTAGCATGGAACGGCATAAACATGTCGTGGAAAAACATTGTCCCATTTGGGACAGGTTGGGGTATATAAGCTTCTTACAAACTAGAGCTTCTCACAACAAGCCTCATGGTTACGGTAGGGAACGTTTCACCTCTCTGGACGAAATGATATCCGTTGCCTCTTCTTGATTTCAATTTTTTTGTAGTGTCAACATAGAACAACATGTTGTGTTAACTTTAGGAATTTTTCGGGGTTCATTTGGACATTTTTATACATTAACTGAGTTTTCTATGCATTTATGTGCATAATTCAAATTTGACCTATAGGACATGCTCTAGTGCATGTAAATTGTTTGAAAAATCAAATTTGTGTCCTTGGCTGCATGCTTAGGTCCCATGCAAGAAATGGGAATGAATGGCAAACACCTTGCCACCGTCGCTCGGCCGCAAACATTGAGATACATGGTTTTTAGATTCTAGTAAATCCAAAACTCGTTTGAAGTTCATGAAAATTGACATGCTATCATGGAGCGGCATCAACATGCTGTGGTAAAAAGTTGTCCCATTTGGGGTAGGTTCAGGTATAAGGTTCTCGCAAACCAGAGCTTCTCACAACAAGCCTGATGGTTTCAGAAGGGAACGTGCCACCCTTGGGGACGAAACGATATCCATTGCCTCTTCTTGCTTTCAAAATTTTGCTAGTGTCAACATAGAACGACCTGAGTGTTGTGTCAATTTTTGGGATTTTTCGGGGTTCGCTTGGACATTTTTATACATTAAATGGGTTTTCTAGGCATTTTATGTGCATAATTCAAATTTGAACTACATGCACATGCTCCAGTGCAGAAAAATGGGTTGACGTATCAAATGTGTGTCTAGGGTGCATGCTAGGTCCCATGCAAGAAATGGGAATGAATTTCAAACACAAGGGCACTGTTGATTGCCGGAAAATCGTTGAGATACTTCTATCCTTAATAATAAAGCACGGATTGAGTCTCCGGGTTCATCGTCACAATACGCTTTCTTCCTGTAAATTTAAGTTTTTAGTTTGAATTTAAAACATAAATCCGCGGTGGTACAAATCTATCGCGGGAGCCAACGATCGATCGGTAGCTCGCCACGCACGACTAACAGCCAGATCGGCCGGCCAGACTGTGTCTAACTTTACGTTTTACCTGTGTGTTCCATCATTCGAGCAGCGAAAGATTCGGCCGTCCTGACGAAGCACGCTACGTCCCAACCGGCTATAGCATGGGCCTCAGCCCATCCATCGCCCGCGCTGTGCAGCAGCCCAGAGGAGGAAAAAATAGTTGTTGACAGAGAGATCGAACTCAAAAGGGAAGGATCGTTCAAGTATTACAGCACCTTACTCCCTGACACCGAAACAAACCAATTTAAGTAAGGCTGCAAGTTGAAATCAATAAGCAGCTTGGGATCAATCAAAAGGGTGAGGAGTGGGTCTACTAATGCCTATGGGGAACGAAAATATCAGAGAGGAAGGTGACCCAACCGATGAGGAAGCTGGTTATGTGAGGTGCCGAGGAGGAGAACGATGAGGAAGCTGGGTGTGTGAGGTGCCGAGGAGGAGAATGTAAGGAGGAAGACACCTGAGAGAGGGGTTGAGCAGGAAGAAGGGCCCGCTCAGTTGTGAAGCAGCAGGATGAGAGAGGGTTGAGCAGGAAGAAGGGCCCGCTCATCTATGAAGCAGCAGGATGAGAGAGGGGATGAGCAGGAAGAAGAGCTCGCTGAGCTATGAAGCAGCAGTATCTCTCCCGCGACAGCAGTACAAAATTACTTTTTGCATTACCAAACTGTACTATTTTTGTGTGGCAAACTGTAGCGACCAGACCTCAAACAGTCTGATCTCTGTGCATCAGTGTCATCCCTGGATCGGTAATGCTGACACGCACAGTACATGAAGGATTTATAACAGAGTAGCAATCACAAACTTATTACATCAAATGTCTCAAAAGAGAACTTATTAAAATAAATATGGCTTAAGGCCATCTAATAACGATAACAGTGGAAGGCTTGGAAGATAAGCGAGTCCATCAACTCCAACGGCATCACTGAGTATAGAACCATGACCTAAAAGTCACCTTACTCGTCGTCTGAAAAGTCTACAACATGAACGTTGCAGACCGAAAATGGGTCAGCACATGGAATATGCTGGCAATGTAACACATAGAGAGTAATGAACGAATAATGCTATACTACATGCATATATGGCCGGTGGAAAGCTCTATGGTTATAGTTTTGCATAAAGCCAATTTTCCCCTACTGCAAAGGAATAAATTTTATTTAACTACCATGGTGGTTGTTAAACATTGAGAATGGTTGACAGCATTCTCAATCCCATTTAAGTAACATCAACATTAAACCCAACAGTATTAATTTAGTAACATGATGAGATTCACATGATAATCCAAGTACTAGATACTCAAACGTCCATGATCGGGGACATGACTAACCATGATTAGTTTATACACTCTACAGAGGTTTGCGCACTTTTCCCCGCAAGACTCGATCTCCTCCGCTTGATTTCTCGCACTACATGGTGTTTGAGAAACGGATGACCGAGACAAAGTCTCTCAGAAGCATTAACTCTTACTCCGGGTAGACCGTACCAACCTACATCCCCTACATCTACTAGTCTACCTCTTCAAGAGTCACGCAACTTAATCAACTATGCTAGAGCCCATAGTAGCTCGCGGCTGCACACGGAAGTTTCTAGTATGAAATAATCTCATGATCCCTTTGAGCCTGGGTGGCGGTCCATAGGAGAATCACACGGTACCCCGGGATTTCCAAAAAAATACAGGCAACACTGGGTTCCCCAGGTGCCTCAATCCACCCAGATGTGAATTTAAGTTGCCACCTTAAGTAAACCATTAATTGAACAATCTCACATCTGTCATGGAAACACTCACCCAATCCACGTCTACTAGCATAGCATGGCAGTATAAGCAAACGTAGAAGTAACTCCAAAGGTTTGATAATAAACAGGTAATAGGTTCTACCTCATCTACTTCCCAGAACCCACATGTTAAATCAGATCCTAATCATGCAATTGTTTGAGGATTGATCTAATGCAATAAAACTGGGTAGTAAACAAGTATGATCAAAGCGTTACTTGCCTTGCTGATGATCCGTGAAACCTAGAGATTCGAAGTAGCAAGCGGCGCACTCCGGGTACTCTATCGCAAACAAAAAAGCATACAATAAGCACTCATCTAATGCACAATTAAAACTCAAATAAGAGATCGAACCAGAAAGTTCAACTTAAGAACCCCGATTTGCAAAAAGAATCAAATCAAACGAAGCAACGAAAGTCAAACGGCGAAGGAAACAAGCTTCGTTTACTAATCTGGACCTAAGTCAAATTTTACAGTAGCAAAAACTTGTTTGAGTTGGTTAAATGGAAAGAGGTTTTCGAGACGAAACTCCAGGCGCTTGAATCGCCTGATTCCGATAAACGAGCGAAAAGTTATACTAAAACAAAAATCGGATCAGAAATCACGATCAGAATAATCGCGGAAAATCCGAGAAAAAGAAAAACGGATGAACAGGCTAACGAACGAACGTTCGCTGTCTGCGGAAAAACCGAAAATCATTCATTAAAACGAACGAACAAACCTGCGTTTGCTAAACAACTAAACCGGGAAAAAAATAAAACTGATCTAAAAAAATAAACCGCGGATCTAAAAAGAAAAACCGAACGATTTTCCGAAGAAAACCGGTGGCGGCGGCGGCTACCTCACCGCTCCAAGCAGACAACAGGAATCTGTGCCGGAGCTTCGTCGACTATGATTCTCATGTCTTGCGTGATGTGGTTTTTAGGAGGGTGTGGCTCCCATTGCAATACACGCTCTATTCGTCTGGGCAATTGATGATGGTGCAGCTTTCAAGGACTAAAACAGATGAATGCAAGAGTATTTTTTTCTCCCGTTGCAACACACGGTCATATTTTGCTAGTTATTTTTAAATTCTAGTAAATCCAAGACTCATCTAAAATTCATGAAACTTGTAATGCTATCATGGAATGGCACCCGACATGCTGTGGTATTTTTTATGTCCATTTTGAGAGAAGGCGCACTCGAATAACAACCAACAAAGGCATTAAAAATATAGTTGCCACTTTAATATCTCAAACGTTTGTATAATTTAAATCGTGTGCGTTCTGTTAACCATTCACGTGACGCCATGTGTCTTGGTTTCAATGGCTATAGGAGGTGTTGTGCGGATAGCTGCTTGCTTGAACTGGAGGCGTGCGAGCGCAGTCTGGTGCACAGGCTGACCGAGAGGCATGCAAGCTGTCCTCCAATGCACAGGCTCACCGAGAAGCGTGCGAGCTGTATGCTGCGCAGACTCACTAGGAAGCGAGCCCTTTGACTTCCATGGCCGACCGCCTTGCTCGCATCCTCTCCATTTATGGCGCCCGAGCCGCTGTTTAATACAGGCGGCCTTACTATTCGCCTCCCATCCCTCCCCCCCCCGCAGGCCTCCACCAACGCCATGGTGCAGAAGGATCATCTGCCACTAGTCTTCAAGTTTGGTGAAGTTGACTCCGAGCCGGAGGAGATAGAAAATAAGGAGGAATGGGGCCTCATGGACATGGCCCTGAACGAGCTGGCTGCGGCGGTTGCTGCCCTCGCGCCCGTCCCAGCTCCCTTCCCCGCGCCCGCGCCAGCGACCATCCCCGTAGCATTGACGGGCTGGTCGCCGAGCACTATCACAAAGCTGGAAGCCACGGGCGTCGGCGAGGTCTCCGCAGACCCGCACCAGCGCCCGTGCTCGTGCCCGTGCGCGCCCCCACCCACCGTGGCTCCGGTCCCTGTGCGTTTGCCTGCACCCGCCGCGCCGGTGCCCGTGTGCACGTCCCCCTCAGCAGCATGGGACGCTGCCGTCGACCGCTACCTCGCAGCGCCGCCAGTTGCCATCCTCCCGCGCCCTGCCCATCGATCGCGCGATGACATGATGTTTGATTTCCAAGTGAAGAACATTCTGTGCTTCCTTGAAGACTTCAACAACACCGTCCAAGAGAACGACAACGCCGGCGCGGCACGCACCTCTGTCGCCATCAGAAATAGTGTTTTGGGGTTTAATCATGTATTTCGATCATATGAATATAAATTCGCAGTGTGACTGAATGAAAGGTATGGTTTGAACGAACTTGCGTTTTTCTCTCTTATGTATAGACTTATCAAACGATTTTCTTTTGAAAAAACGTCAATGATTTTTAAATATAAAACACTCATCACAAAAATTTTAGTTAGAACACCCATGTGCAAACCGACAACTTACCCAGGAAGCCAAGGGAAAAAACGCTGAGCAGGATTTGTGCAGCTCCTGATCGCAAACGTTTTAGATAGAACACCTGTATGCAAAGTGAGAGCTATGGTATTCCCCCTTAAGTCAAGGGAAAATTCGCAGTGCAGGATTTGTGCATCTCTTCAATGCAAACGGTTCAGATTGAATATGGTACGCGAGTTCGGCGCTAAGCCAAGAGAAAATGTGCCGAGCAGGATTTGTACATCCCTTCAACGCAAACGGTTGTTTTGGATGACCCGTGTGCAACCACATACAGACAATTTGGTAAGATTTGCATCTATCATATTGGGTATATTGCTATTTGTCAAACTGTAAATATTGACATTTGTTGATCTAGTAACATCGCCATTTGTCAACCTTGTAACACCGCGATTTGTCAAAATATGCAGCTAAATATCACTAGCACTATCTAATTTTTGCAATTAAAATTCAACAATTAAGCATAGATTGTTGGGGAAGGTAGCATTCAATTTCAAAAAAATTCATACAATCACGCAAGATCTATCTAGGAGATGCATAGCAATGAGAGGGGGAGAGTGTGTCCATGTACCCTCGTAGACCGAAGCGGAAGCATTAGTTGAACGCAGTTGATGTAGTCGAACGTCTTCGTGATCCAACCGATCAAGTACCGAACGTGCGACACCTCCGAGTTCAGCACACATTCAGCTCGATGAAGTCCCTCGAACTCTTGATCCAGCAAAGTGTCGAGGGAGAGTTTTGTAAGCAGACGGCGTGATGACGGTGATGGTGAAGTGATCCCCGCAGGGCTTTGCCTAAGCACGACGACAATATGACCGGAGGAGTAAACGGTGGAGAGGAGCACCACACATGGCTAAGAAACAATTGATGTGCTTTGGGGTGCCCCTGCCCCCATATATAAAGGAGGGAGAGGGAGGTGCCGGCCTAGGGGGCGTGCCAAGTGGGAGGTGTCCCACTTGGACTCCTAGTCTAATTCGGCCCCCTTCCTTCTTTCAGAGGGGGAACAGGGGAGGAGAGGGAGAGGGAGAAGGAAAGGGGGGTCATGCCCCCTCCACTTGTCCAATTCGGACTCCCCATGGGGGGTGCCCTTGTGGGATGCCCTCTCTCCCCCCTATGGCCCATGTGGCCCATTACCATCCCCGGGGGGTTCTGGTAACCCCTCGGTACTCCGATAAATACCCGAAACATCCAAAACCATTCCAGTGTTTGAATACTTTTGTCCAATATATCAATCTTTACTTCTCGACCATTTCGAGACTCCTCGTCATGTCTGTGATCTCATCCGGGACTCCAAACAATCTTCGGTCACCAAAACACATAACTCATAATACAAATTGTCCTCGAACTTTAATCAGGCGGACCCTACGGGTTCGAGAACTATGTAGACATGATGGAGACACATCTCAAATCAATAACCAACAACAGAACCTAGATTCCCATATTGGTTCCTATATATTCTACGAAGATCCCTATCGGTCAAACCGCAATGACAACATACGTTATTCCCTTTGTCATCGGTATGTTACTTTCCTAAGATTCGACTGTCGGTATCCTCATAACTAGTTCAATCTCGTTACCGGCAAGTCTCTTTACTCGTTTCATAATGCATCATCCCGCAACTAACTCATTAGTCAAATTTCTTGCAAGGCTTATCATGATGTGCATTACAGAGAGGGCCCAGAGATACCTCTTCGATACTCGAAGTGACAAATCCTAATCTTGATCTATGCCAACCCAACAAATACCTGTAGAGATACCTGTAGAGCATCTTTATGATCACCCAATTATGTTGTGATGTTTGATAGCACACAAGGTATTCCTGCGGTATTGGGGAGTTGCATAATCTCATAGTCAAAGGAATATGTATGACTCATGAAGAAAGCAATAGCAATAAAACTTAACAATCATTCTGCTAAGCTAACGGGTGGGTCTTGTCCATCACATCATTCTCCTAATGATGTGACCCTATTCATCCAATGACAACACATGTCTATGGTCAGGAAACTTAACCATCTTTGATTAACGAGCTAGTCTAGTAGAGGCATACTAGGGACACTATGTATTGTCTATGCATTCACACATGTATCAAGTTTCTAGTTAATACAGTTATAGCATGAATAATAAACATTTATCATGATATAAGGAAATATAAATAACAACATTATTATTGCCTCTAGGGCATATTTCCTTCAGTCTCCCACTTGCACTAGAGTCAATAATCTAGATTACATTGTAATGATTCTAACACCCATGGAGTCTTTGTGCTGATCATGTTCTTCTCGTGGAAGAGGATTAGTCAACAGGCCTGCAACATTCAGATCCATATGTATTTTGCAAATCTCTATGTCTCCCTCCTAGACTTGATCATAGATGGAGTTTAAGCGTCTCTTGATGTGTTTGGTTCTCTTATGAAATCTGGATCCCTTCGCTAAGGCAATCGCTCTAGTATTGTCACAAAATATTTTCATTGGACCCGAAGCACTAGGTATTACACCTAGATCGGATATGAACTCCTTCATCTAGACTCCTTCATTTGCTGCTTCCGAAGAAGCTATGTACTCCGCTTCACACGTAGATCCCGCCGCGATGCTCTGTTGGAACTGCACCAACTAACAGCTCCACCATTCAATATAATTACGTATTCGGTTTGTGAATTAGAGTCATCCGGATCAGTGTCAAAGCTAGCATCAATTTAACCATTTACGACGAGCTCTTTGTCACCTCCATAAACAAGAAACATATCCTTAGTCCTTTTCAGGTATTTCAGGATGTTCTTGACCGCTGTCCAGTGGTCCACTCCTAGATTACTTTGGTACCTCCCTGCTAAACTTATAGCAAGGCACACATCAAGTCTGGTACACAACATTGCATACATGATAGAACCTATGGATGAGGCATAGGGAATGACTTCCATTTTCTCTCTATCTTCTGCAGTGGTCAGGCATTGAGTCTGACTCAACTTCACGCCTTGTAACACAGGCAAGAACCCTTTCTTTGACTGATCCATTTTGAACTTCTTCAAAACTTTATCAAGTTATGTGCTTTGTGAAAGTCCAGTTAAGTGTCTTGATCTATCTCTATAAATTTTGATGCCCAATATATAAGTAGCTTCACGGAGGTCTTTCATTGAAAAATTACTATTCAAGTATCCTTTTATGCTATCTAGAAATTATATATCATTTCCAATCAACAATATGTCATCCACATATAAAATTAGAAATGCTACAAAGCTCCCACTCACTTTCTTGTAAATACAGGCTTCTCCGAAAGTCTGTATAAAGCCACATGCTTTGATCACACTATAAAAGCGTATATTCCAACTCTGAGATGCTTGCACCAGTCCATAAATGGATCGCTGGAGCTTGCACACTTTGTTAGCACCTTTAGGATCGACAAAACCTTCTGGTTGCATCATATACAACTCTTTTTTAAGAAATCCATTAAGGAATGTAGTTTTGACGTCCATTTGCCAAATTTCATAATCATAAAATGCGGCAATTGCTAACATGATTCGGACAGACTTAAGCATCGCTACAGGTGAGAAGGTCTCATCTTAGTCAACTCCTTGAACTTGTTGAAAACCTTTCGCAACAAGTCAAGCTTTGTAGACAGTAACATTACCATCAACGTCAATCTTCTTCTTGAAGATCCATTTATTCTCTATGGCTTGCCGATCATCGGGCAACTCAACCAAAGTCCATACTTTGTTCTCACACGTGGATCCCATCTCAGATTTCATGACCTCAAGCCATTTCGCAGAATCTGGGCTCATCATCGCTTCCTCATAGTTCGTAGGTTCGTCATGGTCTAGTAACATGACTTCTAGAACATTATTACCGTACCACTCTGTTGCGGAACGTACTTTGGTTGACCTACGAGGTTTGGTAGTAACTTGATCTAAAGTTTCATGATCATCATCATTATCTTCCTCATTAATTTGTGTAGGCATCACGGGAATAGTTTTTTGTGATGAGCTACTTTCCAATTCAAGAGAAGGTACAATTACCTCATCAAGTTCTACTTTCCTCCCACTCACTTCTTTCAAGAGAAACTCCTTCTCTAGAAAGGATCCATTCTTAGCAAAAAATATCTTGGCTTCAGATCTGTGATAGAAGGTGTACCCAACAGTTTCTTTTGGGTATCCTATGAAGACGCACTTATCCAATTTGGGTCCGAGCTTATCAGGCTGAAGCTTTTTCACATAAGCATCGCAACCCCAAACTTTAAGAAACGACAGTTTAGGTTTCTTGCCAAACCATGTTTCATATGGTGTCATCTCAACGGATGTAGTTGGTGCCCTATTTAACGTGAATGCAGCTGTCTCTAATGCATAACCCCGAAATGATAGTGGTAAATCGGTAAGAGACATCATAGATCACACCATATCTAATAAAGTACAGTTATGATGTTCAAACACACCATTACGCTGTGGTGTTCCAGGTGGCGTGAGTTGTGAAACTATTCCACATTGTTTTAAATGAAGACCAAACTCGTAACTCAAATATTCGCCTCCATGATCAGATCGTAGAAACTTTATTTTCTTGTTACGATGATTTTCCACTTCACTCTGTAATTCTTTGAACTTTTCAAATGTTTCAGACTTGTGTTTCTTTAAATAGATATACCCATATCTGCTCAAATCATCTGTAAAGGTCAGGAAATAACAATGCCCGCCGCGAGCCTCAACACTCATCGGACCGCATACATCAGTATGTATTATTTCCAATAAGTCAGTGGCTCGCTGCATTGTTCTCGAGAATGGAGTCTTCTTCATCTTGCCCATGAGGCATCGTTCGCAAGCATCAAGTGACTCCAAAAGCCCATCCGCATGGAGTTTCTTCATGCGCTTTACACCAATATGACCTAAACGGTAGTGCCACAAATATGTTGCACTATCATTATTGACTTTGCATCTTTTGGCATAAATATTATGAATATGTGTATCACCACGATCGAGATTCAACAAAAATAGACCACTCATCAAGGGTGCATGTCCATAAAAGATATTACTCATATAAATAGAACAACCATTATTCTCTGATTTAAATGAATAACCGTCTCACATCAAACAAGATCCAGATATAATGTTCATGCTCAACACTGGCACCAAATAACAATTATTCAGGTCTAAAACTAATCCCAAAGGTAGATGTAGAGGTAGCGTGCCGACGGCGATCACATCGACCTTGGAACCATTTTCGATGTGCATCGTCACCTCGTCCTTAGCCAATCTTCATTTAATCTGTAGCCCCTGTTTTGAGTTGCAAATATGAGCAACAGAACCAGTATCAAATACCCAGGCGCTACTACGAGCATTAGTAAGGTACAGATCAATAACATGTATATCAAATATACTTTTCACTTTGCCATCCTTCTTATCCGCCAAATACTTGGGGCAGTTCCGCTTCCAGTGACCAATCCCTTTGTAGTAGAAGCTTTCAGGCTTAGGACCAAACTTGGGCTTCTTCCCGGGAGCAGAAGCTTTCTTGCTATTCTTCTTGAAGTTCCCCTTCTTTGCTTTGCTCTTTTTCTTGAAACCAGTGGTCTTGTTAACAATTAACACTTGGTGCTCCTTCTTGATTTCTACATCCGCAGCCTTGAGCATTGCGAAGAGCTCAAGAATCATCTTGTTCATCCCTTGCATATTATAGTTCATCACGAAGCCTTTATAGCTTGGTGGCACTGATTGAAGAACTCTGTCAATTCACTATCATCCGGAAGATTAACTCCCAGCTGAGTCAAGTGGTTATGGTACCCAGACATTCTGAGTATGTGTTCACTAACATGACTGTTCTCCTCCATCTTGCAGCTATAGAACTTGTTGGAGACTTCATATCTCTCAACTCGGGCATTTTCTTGAAATATTAACTTCCACTCCTGGAACATCTCATATGTTCCATGACATACAAAACGTCTTTGAAGTCCCGATTCTAAGCAGTAAAGCATGGCACACTGAACTATCGAGTAGTCATCAGATTTAGCTTGCCAGACGTTCATAACATCAACAATTGCTCCTGCAGCAGGCCTTGCACCTAGCAGTGCATCAAGGACGTAATTCTTCTGCGCAGCAATGAGGATAATCCTCAAGTTACGGACCTAGTCCGTGTAGTTGCTACCATCATCTTTCAACTTAGCTTTCTCTAGGAACGCATTAAAATTCAAGGGGACGGTAGAATGGGCCATTGTTCTACAACATAGATATGCAAAAACTATCAGGACTAAGTTCATGATAAATTTAAGTTCAATTAATCATACTACTTAAGAACACCCACTTAGATAGGCATCCCTCGAGTCATCTAAATGATCATGTGATCCATATCAACTAAACTGATGTAGGGTAGAACCCTAGGAAGGACCTTTTCACACATGGAGGGGGAAAATGGAGAGAAATCACAAGAACACAAAGAGACAGTCACTCCAACAATTCCCGATTACACATCCACTAGAGTAACAACACAAGATCCACAAGTCTCAAACACAATCAAAGGAAAGATACAATGGCAAAGTTCATCCCAAATCCAAAGGAAGAGGGGTCTTGGTGGTAGTCTTCTCCCAATGGAGGTCTTGAAATCCTCAAGGATTCTTCCCTAATGGGGTCTTGATCCTCAAAGAGGGAAGGTAATGGAGCAAAGCTCACCAAGATATCATCCAATACTTTGCTAACCCTAAACATGGCTCTAGGTATGAACTATACAGGCTTGGGGTCGAAGGAGACGAAGGGGAGCCGAAGATCCAATCTCAGCCGGCCATCCTGGGAGGCCCGTGCACATGGGGTAAGTTGGGCCCGTGCGCACGGGGGTCCCATGGGCACGGTACAGGCCCGTGCGCACGGGGTGCTCCAGCGGCGGGTTCCTGTGTAGCCCGTGGGCACGGGGTCTCTGGGGCCCGTGCGCACGGGGTCACCTGGGACATGCTGTTTTGTTGCTGCTGCCCTCCTTCTTGATCCTTATGGCCTTGGGGTGGTTCTCCTTCTCCTTGGGGATGCTCCTGAGCTCCTTGGTGATGTTCCACTTCATACCTAAGGATGCATAGCATATTTTGGTGAGGTAGTATACATGTTCCATTTATGTCCATATGCAAGTCTAGTAGGAAGGAGTTCACCTCGGTTTCCAAAGCACGTGCTCTAGCTATTGTCATGGGTCCTTCTGGGGGTGGATGTATTGATGTAGAGTCCATGGGGATGATGAAAGGATGCTCCGCATCATCTCCCCTCCCTTCAAAAGGATCCGACCTCGGATCAAGATCTTCATCACCATGGAAAGGCGAGAGGTCTTTGACGTTGAAGATGTCGCTCACGTTGTACTTGTCTCATGGGAGTTCAATCTTGTAGGCGTTGTTGTTGTAGCGTGCGAGCACCTTGAATGTTCCATCGGCTCGAGGTAGTAGTTTGGACTTGCGTTCATTGGGGAAGCGGTCCTTGCGAAGGTGTAGCCACACGAGATCACCTATGTTGAAGATCATTGGTTGTTTGTTGACGTTGAGCTTGGTTGCTAGTCGATGTACGTGGCGCTCGATGATGTTTCTTGTATCTTCATGCATCTTCTTGATGTAGCTTGCTCGTGCACTCACATCCATGTTGGTGCGCTCTTGTAGGGGGAGAGGTAGGATGTCCAATGGGGACAACGGGTTGAAGCCGTAGACGACCTCGAAGGGGGACTTGCCGGTAGTTGAATGTATTGCGCGGTTGTAGGCGTACTCGGTGATGGGTAGACACGCCTCCCACTCCTTGATGTTATTATTGATCAACACGCGAAGTAGAGTGGATAGTGTCCGATTTGTCACCTCCATTTGGCCGTCAGTTTGAGGGTGGTATGCGGATGAGAACAAGAGCTTGATTCCGAGCTTTGCGCTTAGAGTCTTCCAAAAGTAACTCAAGAACTTGACGTCGTGGTCGGAGACGAATGTCTTTGGTATTCCATGGAGGCTCAGGATTTCCCTACAAAAGAGATTTGCAATATGTGAAGCATTGTCTATCTTGTTGCAAGGAATAAAATGTGCCATCTTAGAAAATCGGTCCACAACAACAAACACGTAATCCTTTCCATTTTGAGTTCTAGGCAAACCAAGTACAAAATCCATACTAATGTCTTCCCAAGGTTGATAAGGAATAGGAAGAGGCATGTAAAGACCATGAGATTGAGCTTTAGACTTAGCTTTGCGACATGTAGAGCATCGGGTGGTGAAGCGTGAGACGTCGCGGAACATCTTGGGCCAAAAGTAGTTGTTGGAGAGCGTGGCGAAAGTCTTGTCGCGTCCAAAGTGTCCCATGAGTCCACCTCCATGAGCCTCTTGCAAAAGTAGCAAACGAAGAGAAGACTCGGGAATGCATAGTTTGTTAGCTCTCATAAGATAACCATCCTCGATGTAATATTGTTCCCAAGATGTATGCGTTAAACATTTAGCATAATGAGGTGCAAAAGATGGATCATTAGCATACAAGTCTTTTATGTGCTCAAAGCCAATAACATTCAACTCAAGTTTAGTGACAAGCGTGCATATGCGTGAAAGTGCATCGACAACTACATTTTCCTTACCCTTAATGTACTTGATCACATATGGGAAAGATTCAATAAATTCACTCCATTTGGCATGACGCTTGTTCAACTTAGTTTGACCTTTTAAGTACTTAAGCATTTCATGATCGGTATGGATGACAAACTCGTGAGGTCTAAGATAATGTTCCCAAACATGTAGCACACGTACTAAAGCATACAATTCTTTGTCATAAATGGGATAGTTAAGTTGAGCACCGGAGAGTTTTTCACTAAAATAAGCAATGGCTCGTTTTTCTTGCATCAAAACTCCGCCAATTCCGGTACCACTTGCATCACAATGAACCTCAAAAGTTTTGTCAAAGTTAGGCAAAGCAAGAATCGAAGCATGAGTAAGCAAAGACTTGAGCTCATCAAAAGCGGTGGATTGCAAAGATCCCCAAACAAAAGGAGCATTCTTCTTACTCAAAGCATGTAAAGGGGCGGCAATAGTGCTAAAGTTTTTCACAAAGCGACGATAAAAACCCGCAAGACCAAGAAAACCTCGCACTTGTTGCAAACTGGTGGGTTGAGGCCAAGTTTTAATTGCTTCAATTTTAGCTTCATCAACATGGACACCCTTGGAATAGACAACAAAACCCAACAAAACCACTTTGTCAATGCCAAAAGTGCATTTTTTCAAGTTTGCATAAAGGCGTTCCTTGCGAAGAGTTTGCAACACAGATTTAACATGATTAATATGCTCTTTCATGGTTTTGCTAAACACAAGGATATCATCAAAGTAAACCACAACGAAGACTCCAATGTAAGGTCTAAGCACATGATGCATAAGACGCACGAAAGTTCCGGGTGCTTCCGACAAACCCATATGCATCACTAACCACTCATATAAGCCAAATTTGGTTTTGAAAGCAGTTTTGCATTCATCACCTTCCTGAATGCGAATTTGATAATAGCCACTTTTAAGATCAATTTTTGAGAAAAATTTGGCTCCACTAAGTCCATCAAGCATATCATCTAAGCGAGGAATGGGATGCCTATATCGAACGGTAATAGCATTGATAGGTCTACAATCGGAACACAAGCGGAAACTTCCATCGGTTTTAGGCACAAGTATAACAAGAACGACACAAGGGCTTAAGCTTTCACGTACTTGACTGTTGTCGATGAGTTGTTGTACTTGCCATTGAATCTCCTTGGTTTCTTCGGGATTGACACGGTATGGAGCTTTGTTTGGAAGTGGTGCTCCGGGGATGAGGTCCATTCGATGCTCAATGCCTCGTAGTGGAGGTAGACCCGGAGGTAGCTCATCGGGGAAAACATCGTGGAATTCCTACAAAAGAGATTGAAACACTAAAGGTAGCTCGCGAGAAGTGTTAGTTGTTGGCTCTCCATCCTTGCACACAAGGACAAAGTGCATCACACTCGATGGGTTCTCACACACTTCTCTCATCTCACTTTTGGTGGCAAATAGGATGAGGTTTTTCTCTCTAGGCGAAGAGGCGCTCAAGTTTGGCTTGTGGCTCTCACTCACTTTTGGGTGGGTCACTTTCTCACTCTTCTCTCTATGGTGGGTGGCTTGCTTGTCGGCTATCACTTGACTAGGAGACATAGGTCATAGCACATACTTCTTCCCTTTCATCTTGAAGCTATAGTGATTGGTTCGCCCATTGTGGATGACACCACAGTCGAATTGCCATGGTCGACCAAGAAGGAGGTGGCAAACGGTCATGGGGACCACATCACACTCCAAAGTGTCCTCATATGCACCGATTTTGAAGGAGACTTGGACCGTATGCTCAACTCGTATAGTGCCGGAGTCACTTAGCCATTGAAGTTTGTAGGGGTGCGGGTGCTTCCTCTTGAACAATTGAAGCTTTGAACATAGTTCTTCACTTGCCAAGTTGTGGCAACTACCTCCATCGATGATGACCTTGACTGACCTTCCATTGATGCCGGCTTTAGTGTGGAAGATGTGGCATCATTGGTCTTCTTCTTGTTGATGTTGAAGTGTCAAAACTTTGGAGACAACGAGAGCGGGGCTCGAATCCTCATCACAAAAGACTTGTTCATCTTCATCCTCATTCACGCTCCGGTGCATGGCCACTTGCTCAATAGCTTCCATTTCATCTTCACTCATTGAGTCGTAGGTGCCATCGTCGTTGAGGATCATGGTGCGCTTGTTGGTGCATTGGAAGGCTTTTTGGCCTCGGCCGCCACAAGTGAAACACTTGAAGGAGCTTGTCTTGACGGCCTCATCAGTCGGAGTAGAGGAAGAAGCACGCGGCTTGTAGTTGCTTGTAGTAGGATGAAGGTGACTTGAACTTGACGAAGGATTCTTGTATGATGTCTTGTCGTTGTTGCTTGGAAAAGGCTTGGTTGACGTAGATGTTGGAGGAGTTATTGAAGCTTGATTGTTGGAGAAGCCGTATGTCTTGGAGGAGTACTTGGCGTACTTGAAATCATCTTGTACTTGACGTTCCGCCTTGGTCGCTTGATGTACTAGCTGGATGAGGTTGGAATATGGTTGGAAGTCGGCGATCTTCTTGATGGGGTGATTGAGTCCATTCAAGAATCGTGCCATTGTTTGCTCATCATCTTCCTTGACATTGGCTCGAATCATGGCTATTTCCATTTCCTTGTAGTATTCTTCAACACTCTTTGTTCCTTGCTTGAGGAGTTGTAGCTTCTTGAAGAGATCACGGTTGTAGTAGGTGGGCACAAATCGTGCTCTCATGACATCCTTCATTTGAGCCCAAGTGGTGATTGGAGGATCACCTCTTGCTTCTCGGCGCTCAAGGACTTGTTCCCACCATATGAGCACATAGTCTTGGAACTCAAGTGATGCCATTGCGATCTTCTTCTCTTCCTCGTAGTTGTGCAAATGAAAGATTTTGTCGACCTTCAATGCCCATGAGAGATATTCTTCCGGAACATTGCTTCCATTGAACTTGGGCATTGTGAATTTGAGTTTTCCATATCGTTGCTCTTCATCTTGATAGCGGTTGCGGTAGCGCTCTTGCCTTGGAAAGTCCTCGAATGCTCGTTCCTCATGATGTCGCTCTTGGTGTTGAGGAGGGTCTTGGAGCACTTGTTCCACTTGGTGTCGCTCTTGTTGCACTTGAGGTTGAGGTGGAGCTTGACGAACTTGGTGAGGAGCTTGAGGAACTTGACGGTGCACACGTGGTTGATAGTTCCTCTCTTGTATTTCTTCTTGAAGAGCTTCCTCGTGATTCCGCCGTTCACGATTGCGGTTGGCGATGGCTCGAATTGATTCTTGAAGGGCACGTTCCGCCTCAATAGCTTGTGCTTCTCGTTGATGTTATTGAAGACGTTGAGCCTCGGTGTCTTGTTTCTCTTGGTGTAGACGCGCTCGTTCTTCTTCTTCTTGACGATGAAGACATTGTCGTTCTTGAGCTTGAGGCAAAAGCGACTTGATTTGCTTGAGGACGATGGACTTGTTCATCAACTTTCTCTTGGGAATGTTTGTCGTGTAGTGGATCTCGAGATGCATGACGGTCTTGACGCGCGGCTTGTCGAAGAATGGTCGATGACGGTGTACTTGAGCCGGAGGAGGTGTCGTCGGAGTGTCGACTTGAATGGCTCCGTCTTGAGTAGGAAGAAGTTGAAGAATGCCGGTTGACCAACAAAGCTCAGATCTCTTCCATTCTTGCATCGTTCTCTTGCTTGTGCGTGTCGAGCTTGTTGTCGAAGTAGTCGCATGTTCGTTGCTCGGAGAGTCGTAAGTCGGTGGCGAGGTTGTCGATGCGGTCGTTCATAGCTTGTTGCTCTTGATGGAGCGCTCGTTGTGCACCAAAGAGGTGGCTCTTGGTGACGAAGGATGACATGTCGTCATCTTGCTCAATGAAGAGTGGGTTGGTAGAGGAGCTTGGCCTATCCATCATAAGAAAGTGGTGGTGAGTAGGAAAATGAGAGAACAAAACCAAAGTTACCTTTTCCGAAGATTGTGGATGTAACAAGTACGATCCCACGTGATGTTACAATAGGGGAATTGGTACCGGGAATTGTTTCTCACACCTACAAGTAAATGGTCTATGGAGGAGCTTGGTTATGAAAGACACAAATAATTCAAGCAAATGTTAGTCGAGATGTTGATAAAGTTGAGAAGATTCACAAATGGCAAATAAGACAAATAGATCAACCTACCAAGATAACACGAGGAACACACACACGGAAGATAAATGGGATCTCTTTTCTTTTGCTTAAAAGCTTTTTATCTCCTCTTTTTTTTTTCACTATGTCACGATGCTTGCTATGCGAGCCACACAACGAGATAACAAGTAGTAGATGCACGGGATGGACGGAACACTAAATGGTGCACTAAGACGTGGCCCGTCAATACTCAACAAGCTAGTCTCGATGGGTAAGCTACGCAAAATGGCTCAAAGCTATCAAGTTAATGGCAAGGGAGTACACAGTGTCGTCGAGGTTACCGTCCTTGCTTACGGTCGAAGATGATCTTGTCGAAGTCAAAGTGTTGTCCGAGTCGATGATTGTTGGTGATGATGTTACCAAGTTGCGCCTAAGTAGCCGAAACACCTTAGGACACAAGAGAAATCGCAACCGAACACTCAACAAACACGTGGAATGGTGCGGAAGAACACGAGGGATGGTGGTGAAACAAAAAGAAGAAAAACAGAAAATGGCCGAAGTTTCTGGATGGCCCGTGCGTACGGGGTAAGTGAGGCCCGTGTGCACGGGGTCTCCCGAGAGCGGATGAACTTCTGTGATTTCGTGGGGATTGCAAATTTTTGGCCAAATTCCAGTGGGGGATGGGTGGGGATGATGGTGGAGGGGTAGATTCACTTGTCAAACACCAAATTCGTGGATCAAATCAACCAAATCTCACAAGATCAACAAATTGCAAGAAAATTTTTTGGGGCTATTTTTGGTGGGGATTTTCGGATTAGGACGAAAAACAACAAAATCAAGCTAGAAAGTGGAAGGTAGGGACTCCAAGATGTGAATCAACGTGGCTCATGATACCATATGATGTAGGGTAGAACCCTAGGAAGGACCTTTTCACACTTGGAGGGGGAAAATGGAGAGAAATCACAAGAACCCAAAGAGACAATCACTCCAACAATTCCCGATTACACATCCACTAGAGTAACAACACAAGATCCACAAGTCTCAAACACAATCAAAGGAAAGATACAATGGCAAAGTTCATCCCAAATCCAAAGGAAGAGGGGTCTTGGTGGTAGTCTTCTCCCAATGGAGGTCTTGAAATCCTCAAGGATTCTTCCCTAATGGGGTCTTGATTCTCAAAGAGGGAAGGTAATGGAGCAAAGCTCACCAAGATATCATCCAATACTTTGCTAACCCTAAACATGGATCTAGGTACGAACTATATAGGCTTGGGGTCGGAGGAGACAAAGGGGAGCCGAAGGTCCAATCTCAGTCGGCCATCCTGGGAGGCCCGTGCGCACGGGTTAAGTTGGGCCCGTGCACACGGGGGTCCCGTGGGCACGGTACAGGCCCGTGCGCACGGGGTTCTCCAGCGCCGGGTTCCTGTGTAGCCCGTGGGCATGGGGTCTCTGGGGCCCGTGCGCACGGGGTCACCTGGGACATGCTGTTTTGTTGCTGCTGCCCTCCTTCTTGATCGTTATGGCCTTGGGGTGGTTCTCCTTCTCCTTGGGGATGCTCCTGAGCTCCTTGGTGATGTTCCACTTCATACCTAAGGATGCATAGCATATTTTGGTGAGGTAGTATACATGTTCCATTTGTGTCCATATGCAAGTCTAGTAGGAAGGAGTTCACCTCGGTTTCCAAAGCACGTGCTCTAGCTCTTGTCATGGGTCCTTGTGGGGGTGGATGTGTTGATGTAGAGTCCATGGGTCCCCTGCCGCCGCCTTGGTCCCTGCCGGAGCTCCTCTGCCCGTCATAGACAGGAGCTGGAGCTCCTTGCCGCATCGCTGCCGTGCCCCGTCGCTCGCCTGACCGCAACCACCATCGCCTCCTTGCTGCTGCCCACCCGAGGCCCTTGTGTTGCTTCGTTTCGGGTCATCAAGACCAACAAGTCCGCCTACATGGCCTCTACGTTGAACGACTGAGACGTCCCCGAATGCATCCAAATCATGTAGACCCAAGACCGCCAAGTGTACCTCTACCGCCGCTGTGGGATTCACCAAGTACCAGGATGACGACGACTCGTCAAGTTCGTCTACGTGCGTGTACAACTACCGTTGCCGAGACCGCAAGTACCACGACAACCCCGAAGGGATTCGAATCCGTCAAGTTCCTCTCCGAAATGTGAACGACTACTTCCACGACGTCCGTGAACCACTACTTCCACTACCATCGCGAGAACGACTACTTCCACTACGGCTCGTGTACCACTACTTCCTTCGTCGTACTCGTTCGGCCTCAAATGCACGCTACAAAGGTATAACTGCCGAGACGACCGCCCGTGAACGAATGCATGTTGTATGAGATGGTCATGTTTGCACCATGTCCGAATTGATCGTTGCACGTTCCTCCTCGTTTGCCATGCCATTGACCCATGGGAACCCGGTATCCGGGATCACCCCACCATCTTGCATGACTCGCTCACGTCACACTTTCTTTTGCACTGGTATCTCCATGAGCTACCGGAATCGATTTGTTGCCGTGGCATCATTTTCGAATTCGTTGCCGTGGCACCCTTTCTTTCCACCAGGGTGACTAATGCTTCATAACATGCTCATGTCAACATTTTCATAAATATTTCATAAACTTGTATATGTCATCCACATCATGATAAAAACATTTAAAATGTTTAAAATTGTTGTTTGCATTAATTTGCATAAATGACATGCTAAAATGCTTTATTTCATAACTCAATAACCGTAGCTCGGTTTTAAATAAACCTTATATGTAAATGGGGTGGAAAAATTCCTAGATTAACATGTTGCACTTTGTTTTATTGTTTAACAACATTAAAATATGGTTTCGGGTAGAACAGTAGCAAATTCAGAAATTGCATATGAGATTTTCCGAAGATGTTGTTCGTTGTTCCGGCCTCATTTAAATTTGCCTAGATAGGTAGTTTAAGTATGCTACACCTCTTGCCATGTTAATCAACATTTAATATTGTTGGGTACCTAAACGAGAGCGAACTAAATAACTTGAATGTGGTGTTTCATCAATATGCAACTCGTTGCATATTGAGCTCCACTTAATTTGTAGTATTGTTTGTTGCACTTTGCCATGCCATGCCTCTTTAAACCGGTCATGCATCATATTTGTTTGTGCATCATGCCATGATTATGCTTGTGTGTTTACCATGTTGTTTGCTTCTTTCCGGGTTGCCTTCGGTTTTGTTCTGGAGTTGTGAGGATTCGTTCGACCACATCCGCTTATCTTCTTCATGGTCTCATTCTTCTTCCTTGCGGGATTTCAGGCAAGATGACCGTCACCCTGGATCTCACTACTATCTTTGCTATGCTAGTTGCTTCGTTCTATCGCTATGCTGCGCTACCTATCACTTGTTCTTCAAGCCTCCCAAATTGCGATGAACCTCTAACCTTTGACACCCTTCCTAGCAAACCGTCGCTTGGCTATGTTACCGCTTTGCTCAGCCCCTCTTATAGCGTTGTTAGTTGCAGGTGAAGTTGAAGATTGCTCCATGGTGGACAGGATTATGTTGGGATATCACAATATCTCTTATTTAATTAATGCATCTATATACTTGGTAAAGGGTGGAAGGCTCGGCCTTATGCCTGGTGTTTTGTTCCACTCTTGCCGCCCCTAGTTTCCGCCATACCGGTGTTATGTTCCCGGATTTTGCGTTCCTTACGCGGTTGGGTGATTTATGGGACCCCCTTGACAGTTTGATTTGAACAAAACTCCTCCAGCAAGGCCCAACCTTGGTTTTACCATTTGCCTCACCTAGCCCTTTTTCCCTTGGGTTTCCGGAGCCCGAGGGTCATCTTTATTTACCCCCCCGGGCCAGTGCTCCTTCGAGTGTTGGTCCAAACTAGAGCACCGTGCGGGACCATTCCTTGGCAACTTGTATTCGTCGGTTCATGTACGCTTCGCTTATCCGGTGTGCCCTGAGAACGAGATATGTGCAGCTCCTATCGGGATTTGTCGGCACATCGGGCGGCTTTGCTGGTCTTGTTTTACCATTGTCGAAATGTCTTGTAAACCGGGATTCCGAGTCTGATCGGGTCTTCCTGGGAGAAGGTATATCCTTCGTTGATCGCGAGAGCTTATCATGGGCTAAGTTGGGACACCCCTGCAGGGTGTAAACTTTCGAAAGTCGTGCTCGCGGTTATGTGGCAGATGGGAATTTGTTAATGTCCGGTTGTAGATAACTTGACACCAGATCCGAATTAAAACGCATCAACCGCGTGTGTAGCCGTGATGGTCTCTTTTCGGCGGAGTCCGGGAAGTGAACACGGTTTTGGGTTATGTTTGACGTAAGTAGGAGTTCAGGATCACCTCTTGATCATTACTAGTTGACGACCGTTTCGCTTGCTCTCTTCTCGCTCTTATTTGCGTATGTTAGCTACCATATATGCTTAGTCGCTACTTCAGCCTCCCCGCATTACCCCTTCCTTTCCCTTTAAGCTTTGCTAGTCTTGATACCCATGGTAATGGGATTGCTGAGTCCTCGTGGCTCACAGATTACTACAACAACAGTTGCATGTACAGGTTATGCGATGATCATGACGCGAGAGCGATGTTTTGCTTGTCTTGGAGTTTTTCTTCTGCTTCTTCTTCGATCAGGGGATAGGCTCCAGGTCGGCAGCCTAGGCTAGCAGGGTGGATGCTGTTTGAGTTTCTGTTTGTGTTTCATCCGTAGTCGGATGATGCTATTATGTAAGATGATGTTGTATTCGTGTGGCATTGTATGCCTTATGTATGTATCCCCATCTAATTATGTAATGTTGATGTAATGATATCCACCTTGCAAAAGCGTTTCAATATGCGGGTCTATCCTTGGTGGGACCTTCGAGTTCCTTTTGGATAGGGTCGCATATTGGGCGTGACAAGTTGGTATCAGAGCAACTCTAAAATATGTTTGGAGTCCCGATTCTAAGCCGTAAAGCATGGCACACTGAACTATAGAGTAGTCATCAGATTTAGCTTGCCAGACGTTCATAACATCAACAATTGCTCCTGCAGCAGGCCTTGCACCTAGCGGTGCATCAAGGACGTAATTCTTCTGCGCAGCAATGAGGATAATCCTTAAGTTACGGACCTAGTCCGTGTAGTTGCTACCATCATCTTTCAACTTAGCTTTCTCTAGGAACGCATTAAAATTCAAGGGGACGGTAGAATGGGCCATTGTTCTACAACATAGATATGCAAAAACTATCAGGACTAAGTTCATGATAAATTTAAGTTCAATTAATCATACTACTTAAGAACTCCCACTTAGATAGGCATCCCTCGAGTCATCTAAATGATCACGTGATCCATATCAACTAAACCATGTCTGATCATCACGTGAGATGGAGTAGTTTTCAATGGTGAACATCTCTATGTTGATCATATCTACTATATGATTCATGTTCGACCTTTTGATCTCAGTGTTCCGAGGCCATGTCTATACATGCTAGGCTCGTCAAGTTTAACCCGCGTATTCTGCACTTGCAAAACTGTCTTGCACCCGTTGTATGCGAACGCAGAGCTTATCGCACCCGATGATCACGTGGTGTCTCGGCATGACGAACTGTCGCAACGGTGCATACTCAGGGAGAACACTTATACCTTGAAATTTTAGTGAGCGATCATCTTATAATGCTACCGCCGTACTAAGCAAAAATAAGATGCATAAAAGATAAACATCACATGGAATCCAAAAATGTGCCATGATATGGCCATCAATATCTTGTGCCTTTGATCTCCATCTCCAAAGCACCGTCATGATCTGCATCATCACCGGCTTGACACCTTGATCTCCATCGTAGGATCGTTGTCGTCTCGCCAACTATTGCTTCTACAACTATCGCTAACACGTAGTGTGATAAAGTAAAGCAATTACATGGCGATTGCATTTCATGCAATAAAGCGACAACCATAATGTTCCTGCCAGTTGCCGATAACTTCTACAAAACATGATCATCTCAAACAATAACGTTTATCACATCATGTCTTGACCATATCACATCATAGCATGCCCTGCAAAAACAAGTTAGACGTCCTCTACTTTGTTGTTGCAAGTTTTACGTGGCTGCTATGGGCTTCTACTAAGAACCGTTCTTACCTACGCATCAAAACCACAACGATGTTTCATCAAGTGTGCTGTTTTAACCTTCATCAAGGACCGGCTGTAGTCAAATTCGATTCAAATGAAGTTGGAGAAACAAACCCCGCCAGCCACCTTTATGCAAAACAAGTTGCATGTCTGTCGATGGAACCGGTCTCATGAACCTGGTCATGTAAGGTTGGTCCGGGCCGCTTCATCCAACAATACCGCCGAATCAAAATAAGATGTTGGTGGTAAGCAGTATGACTACGATCGCCGACAACTCTTTGTGTTCTACTCGTGCATATCATCTATGCACAGACCTGGCTCTGATACCATTGTTGGGGAACGTATCATGAAATTTTAGAATTTTTCCTACGATCACGCAATATCTATCTAGGAGATGCATAGCAATGAGAGGGGGAGAGTGTGTCCATGTACCCTCATAGAACGAAAGCGGAAGCGTTAGTTTAAGTGGTTGATGTAGTCGAACGTCTTCGTGATCCAACCAATCAAGTACCGAATGTACGACACCTCCGAGTTCAGCAAATGTTCAGCTCGATGACGTCCCTCAAATTATTGATCCAGCAAAGTGTCGAGGGAGAGTTTTGTCAGCATGACGGCGTGATGATGGTGATGGTGAAGTGATCCGCGCAAGGCTTCGCTTAAGCACTACGACAATATGATCGGAGGAGTAAACGGTGGAGGAGGGCACCGCACACGGCTAAGAAACAATTAATGTGCTTTTGGGTGCCCACCTACCCCCATATATAAAGGAGGGAGAGGGAGGGGGCCGGCCTAGGGGGCGCACCAAGTGGGAGGAGTCCCACTTGGACTCCTAGTCCAATTTGGCCCCCTTCCTTCTTTCGGAGGAGGAAAGGGGGAAGGAGAGGGAGAGGGAGAAGGAAAGGGGGGCCGCGCCCCCTCCCCTTGTCCAATTCAGACTCCCCATGGGAGGGGGCACCCCCTTGTGGGCTGCCTTCTCTCTCCCCTATGGCCCATGTGGCCCATTACTTTCCCCGGGGGGTTCTGGTAACCCCTCGGTACTCCGATAAATACCCGAAACACTCCGAAACCATTCCGTGTCCGAATACTATCGTCAAATATATCAATCTTTACCTCTCGACCATTTCGAGACTCCTCGTCATGTCCGTGATCTCATCTGGGACTCCGAACAATCTTCGGTCACCAAAACACATAACTCATAATACAAATCATCATCGAATGTTAAGCGTGCAAACCCTACGGGTTCGAGAACCATGTAGACATGACCGAGACACATCTCTGATTAATAACCAATAGCGGAACCTGGATGCTCATATTGGTTCCTACATATTCTACGAAGATCTTTATCGGTCAAACCGCAATGACAATGTCATTCCCTTTGTCATCGGTATGTTACTTGCCTGAGATTCGATCGTCGGTATCCTCATACCTAGTTCAATCTCGTTACCGGCAAGTCTCTTTACTCGTTTCGTAATGCATCATCCCTCAACTAACTCATTAGTCACATTGCATGCAAGGCTTATCATGATGTGCATTACCGAGAGGGCCCAGAGAACCTCTTCGATACTCGGAGTGACAAATCCTAATCTCGATCTATGCCAGCCCAACAAACACCTTCGGAGATACATGTAGAGCATCTTTATGATCACCCAGTTACGTTGTGACGTTTGATAGAACACAAGTTATTCCTCTGGTATTCGGGAGTTGCATAATCTTATAGTCAAAGGAATATGTATAAGTCATGAAGAAAGCAATAACAATAAAACTTAACGATCATTATGCTAAGCTAAAGGGTGGGCCTTGTCCATCACATCATTCTCCTAATGAGGTGATCCCGTTCATCAAATATTCTAAGCTAAAGGGTGGGCCTTGTCCATCACATCATTCTCCTAATGATGTGATCCCGTTCATCAAATGACAACACATGTCTATGGTCAGGAAACTTAACCATCTTTGATTAACGAACTAGTCTAGATGTTGCATACTAGGGACACTATGTATTGCCTATGTATTCACACATGTATCAAGTTTCTAGTTAATACAGTTATAGCATGAATAATAAACATTTATCATGATATAAGGAAATATAAATAACAACTTTATTATTGCCTCTAGGGCATATTTCCTTCATAGATTAAGCAGTCGTTCTTTATACAAACAATTCAACTCAGCAGCCGAACTGACCAAACTTTTCCCCAATTGTTGCCAACCACGTACTGAAATAGCTAGTTCAACTATATATACTAGCTAATTTTAAGTACGTTGTATAGTTCCACCACATCTATAGTGTCGCGGGATATCCGCGGCCACCTATGGGACCGGGTGGCCCCTTGCTGGTTCAGCGGTGGGACATTGCATTGCACAAAGAGCAGATCAGCGCACGATAGCACGACAGAGAGCACACAAGAAATTTACCCAGGTTCGGGCCACCGCGAGGCGTAGGACCCTACTCCTGCTTTGGTGATTCACTGTGGAATGAGTGTGGTGGTGCGCAGTACACTTGCCTGGCAAGGTTTGCTTCGGGCCACAGCGTCTACGTGTGGATGGTGGCTTGGGGTTTGTCAACTTTCCAACCCTCTAACCCCTCCTACGAGTGCCATGGGCCTCCTTTTATAGATTAAGGGGTCACCACAATGGCAAAGTGGTCATTATCCACTAAAATGATAGCAAACAGTGCTATCATACCTAACTCTACGGGATGGCAGGGTGCATTTAATGCACCGCTTAGTGTCACATCACTGGTTTTCCGGCATGGCTTGCCAGGATATGTCGCCAGCTCCGCACCTGCTCTCTTGACACGTCACAGGACGGGTGTCGTCTGTGGGTTTCTTCTGTAGGAGATGGCTTCCATGTGGCGGATGGCTACCACTTAATCATCTGGCAGCTTGACACCGCACTGATTGATGATGTGGGTCGTGGTTGAGTGGCTGGTGGGGGTGGTTCCGTCCCCGTGCACCCCGGCAGGCTCTGCCGGGGAGTCTTGGTTTCTTGCTTCTGGTGGTGGCCTCGCCCCTTGCCGGGCTCGCCTGCCAGGCAAAGGAGGTCCTTCTCTTGCCGATGCCTTGCTTCTCTGGCTCGGTCTTGGTCTCTCTGGGTTGCATGTTAGTTCTTCAAATCTCTTGGTTCGTCAATCTCTGACCTAAGTTGATACTTCAATCTTGGTCTTGTGCTTGTGCATAGTTGGGCAACAGACCCAGGGTTTGTTGCACCGACAGAAGCCCCCGGGCCTGCCCCGAACGCGTTGCTGAGTGTCGTCGGGGCAGGGCCTAATAAGTGCATAGGAAGAATCACTAAGGGGGTTGGCCCCTTGAGGCATCCTTTGCTGCTTCATCAGTCTTGACTTTGGGGTGGTTTCCGATTTCCTCGCGCGTGGTGTAAAGTTAATAGTGGTGGGGCCGCAACAGTGATGGCCCATGAATGACTTTAACGCACGGGGTAGAAACCGCCAAATTACTCTTCCCGTGGTGTGACTTTATCCTTAGCCATGTATGCTGCATGCATCGTGCGGGGTAGGTAGCAGAGGCGCATGGTGCGGGAGAGCATCTTGAAGTGTGTCCGCCCGCCTCATATTGGCGGAGAAGGGCGGTGGTGACCCGTTGATGGAGCAGCTGCCCTTCCCTGCCTGGTCTATAAAAGGAGGGGCGGGGGAGGGCAAAGTCATCCATCCTTGCTTTCTCCTTCTCCTCCCCTTGTTCTCTGCTTCTGCTAGTGATGTTGAAGAGGAGAGCCTGGGGCCAGCCCCCGGGCTCCTAGCTGGGGTTATTGTCACCTCGTGCTAGTGCTGGCACTCGGGGAGTGAGCTTGGTCCTTGGCGTGGTGAATCTCTTGGTCTCTTCGATGCTCGGCCGGGTGGCGGGGCTGGAAATCATTGGTAATACCATCATTAACCCTCCCAGTGGCCTTGGAGCCATTGTCGATGAGAGGCGCACCTCAGGCCCTCCGGCAGCGCCAACTGCTTGTTGTTTCTCTGCTTGAGGCGTCGGGACGGGGTCTTGGCACTTCCCGGGAGTAGCAGTGGTGATGAGAAAGCAAGGGAAGACAGAGAAGGTGGGTGGCAGGGGGGTCAAGTCGGAGTACGATGGCATGGATGCCTTCACCTCCAACCATCGACCTGCCGCCTTGTCTTTCCGCTCTTCCCCTCCCTCCCCGGCACCATCATAACCAGCCTCTTTGGGTGGTAGCCGGGGAGGGATGTTCTCTTGGTGCCTTCTCCTCGCCTCCAGCAGTCTTTTGGCTGAGCTTTGGTGGATGACTCCACCGGCGCTCAAGCCAGGGCTTCTTGCTGGCTTTGGAGGTGGCAACCAGAAGGCACCGCCCCATCCCCCGCGCTCCTCCTTCACAGCCTCACCACTTCCGGTCTTGTCAGGCCGTGCCCGACGGGCCCAAACAAAATTGGGGTGGGCTCCTGCTTGGGTGCTCCTTTTCTTGTCTTTTCCTCCTTCCGCCGCAGTGCCTGAAGGAGGGAAAACGAAAAGAGGGGATCACGGGGCACTTATCTTTTTCAATATTAAATCTGCTGGTAATTGCCAAATTTTAATTCAAATAATGTAATCTCTCGAGTCCATCTTTGTGTTCTGTAATGCTTGTACTTGTATTAGCATATGAATGAAAAAGATGAACCTTGCTGGGAACCCGTGAATGTATATGTCCATGCAGAGGTGGAGTACCTCTTTAATGTAAATAAATGAGGTTCCCAGGCAGGATATCCTGCTGGTACCCTCTTTTTTTTTCTGCCGGAGAGCTCCATCTGCCGGGGAACAGACAGAGGGGCCAACCCCCCGCCAACTCCTTTTTACCAAAGGCTACTGCGACCATCCTGACTGAAGCAACGTTCAAGTCATGGATGGGAGCACCTAAGTTTCAAAAAGAGAGGCGAGGTTTCCTCATGCAAAGTTATAGCTTTGCAGAACACTGATGGACAAGAGGTAAACTTATCTATTTGGCTCTGCTGGGGATCATAGTGCCGTGCAATCTTCTCCTCCTTCGTCGAAGTCAAGTTAACGGTAGGAACCTGCAACTCCATGTCGATGAGAATGAATGCAGGATGCAATCCTATCTATATGCATATGCAAATGCTCATGAAATGCTTATGCAGTGATCTGGGTGTGCTCGTGCATGCATGCAATCTTAGTTGGCCCCCCCTACAACACTTCTTTATTTTATTTCACATGGGGTCATCGCCCAGGCTTTGTACAAGGGGTTACATGCAGCTGAGGCAAGGCCTGTACAAAAGGGTGTCTGCCGGGCAGTGCCCGACAGCCTCGCGCCTTACGGGTAGTACTTACGGAGATGCTCAATATTCCATGAGTTTTGTAATGGTGTGCCATCTCCGGTCTCCAGACGGACTGCGCCAGGTCTGGTGACTCGTACCACCCGATAAGGGCCTTCCCACTTTGGTGATAGCTTGTTTGTACCCTTGGCGGACTGAACGCGCCTAAGGACAGGGTCACCTTCCTCAAAACATCGGGAATGAACCCTGCGGCTGTGATAGCAATGTAGGGCTTGCTATTAGCATGCAGCACGCGTAGCAGCCCGAAGATGGTTCTCCTCGAGTAACACAGCGTCGTCACGCCAGTGCTGATCTTGCGCTACTTCATCGTAGGCAAGCACTCGAGGGGACCCGTAAATGAGATCCGTGGGGATAACTACTTCTGCCCCGTAGACTAGGGAGAAGGGAGTCTGCCCGGTAGCTCGGTTAGGTGTCGTTTTGAGGGACCATAGAACCACCGGCAGCTCCTCGATCCACTGCCTGTCGTGCTTCTGCAGCGTATCGAAAGTCCTTGTGTTGAGTCCACGAAGCACTTCAGTGTTCGCCCTCTCATCTTGTCCATTGCTCCGGGGGTGTGCCATAGAAGCAAATGAGATCTTGCATCCGAGGGCATGAATGTATTGCATGAAGGTATGGCTCGTGAACTAGGTGCCGTTCTCAGTGATGATCCTTGTTGGAACTCCAAAATGACACACCAATTCCTTCAAGAACTTGATAGCTGACTGAGCAGTCACCTTTCTCACGGCAGTCACTTCCGACCACTTTGTAAACTTGTCGATGGCAATGAACAAGAATTCAAAGCCCCCGATTGCTCGGGGGAAAGGGTTGAGTATGTCGAGCCCCCAGACCGAAAATGGCCATGATAGAGGGATTGTCTAAAGGGCTCGGGCAGGCAGGTGTGTTCTCTTGGAATGGAACTGGCAGGCTTCACATGCCGTGACGAGCTCAACTGCATCTTGGAGGGCTGTGGCCAATTGAATCCTTGCCGGAATGCTTTCCCAACTAATGCCCTTGATCCAATGTGTGAGCCATACATTCCTGTGTGAATCTCAGCCAGCAGTTCCCTTCCATCCTCCCGACAGACACACTTCAATTTCACATAGTTGGGCCTTCTTCTGTACAGAGTGTCATCGACAAACTGATACATACTGGCCCTTCGGGCTACTTTCTCATCTTCATCTTGGTCGCCGAGAAGTTCTCTGGTTTGGAGGAAGCGGACAATGTGCCTTGCCCAAGTTGGAGCCTGGGGCTCGGCAACAAGGACTAGCGGCACCTCCTCGGCTGCGGGAGCACCAGCCTCGTTCATGGGGTCCATAGGTCCGGCTGGAGAGGGTGGTCCAGCAGGCTGTGAGGAGTTTTTTTCCGGCAGGGTCTCTGCCGGGAGAGGCTTACCATAGTCCAACTTTCTCCTTTTTCGGGCCATTGTGGCTGGTGATATGGAGGGTTGAGAGAGATGGAGAACAAAAATTCCTGGTTCCACAGGAAGCTTTTGCGCGGCACACTTCGACAGGTGATCAGCTATGTTGTTTTCCGCACGGGGTACGTGCTCTGTTTGCAACCCATGAAAGTGCTCCTCCAATCTCCTATATTCCTCGAATATGCTTCCATCAATGGACTTTGATAATCCTTGTTGACTTGTCTCACCACGAGTTGTGAATCTCCTCGAATGATCAACTTCATAATTCCCAATTCTGCTGCAATCTAAGCCCGGCAAGGAGACCTTCATACTCAGTTGTATTGTTGGTGGATTCTTCCCTAGCAAAGTGCATTTGTACAATGTACTTTAAGTGCTCCTCGGAGGGGGCAACAAGAAGCACGCCAGCCCCTGCACCTTTTAGGGGAAAAGCACCATCAAAATACATGATCCATTCTTGGGGTGATTCCTTGCTGGGGAGAGTTGTTTTTGTCACTTCCTCAACAGGGGTTGGCGTCCATTCTGCAATAAATTCGGCCAGCACCCTGCTCTGAATAGTTGACGTGCTCTCAAACTTCAAACCAAAGTTGGATAACTCCAAACCCCACTCCACTATTCTGCCAGTAGCCTCAGGGTTTTGGAGTATCCTTTGCAGCGGAAAAGAGTGACAACCATAATCTCATGGGCTTGGAAGTAGTGGCGTTGTTTCCTTGAGGCCATGGCAAGGCCAAAGATCAACTTTTGCATGCCAGAATACCTCGATCTAGACCCTTGTAACAAGGGGCTGACGAAGTACACTGGGCATTGCACCACTTTCTTCCTTGCCACGTCCTTGGGTTCGCTCTCTTTGTCGTGCTCACTGCTGTTCTGATCCTTTTCTGACTCTGTCGTGACTTGGCCACTCTTTGCCTCATCCACCTCTCGCTGTGCTACCAAGGCTGCACTGACCACTTGGTTGGTCGCCGCCAAGTAAAGCAACAATGTCTCCTGGGGTTTGGGTGCAACCAAGGTAGACACAGACAATAGGTAGGCCTTTTATTCTTGCAGAGCTACATATGCTTTCGGGGTCCACTTCATAGGCCCTGCTTTCTTCAAAATTTTGAAGAACGGCAGGGCACGCTCGGCAGACTTGGAAATGAATCTGCTGAGCACATCCTGTCAGGCACCTTACGTCCTTACCTGTCCTTGGTGCTTCGATCTTCTCAATGGCCTTGATCTTGTCGGGGTTGGCTTCAATCCCCTGATGGGACACGAAGAATCCAAGTAGCTTGCCGAAGGGAACACTGAATAATCACTTCTCCGGATTAAGATTCAAGTTGATTTTGCGCAGATTAGAAAATGTCTCCTCCAAATCCTGGATAAGGGTGGCCTTATCTTTGGTTTTGACCATGATATCATCCATATAGGATTCTATATTTTTGTGCAGCTGTGGCTCAAAACCAATCTGGATTGCTCTAGCAAAAGTGGAACTGACACTCTTTAATCCGAAAGGCATGCGGACAAAGCAGTACGTACCACAGGGAGTGATGAATGATGTCTTCTCCTCATCTTCTTTGGACATGAAGATCTGGTGATATCCGGAGTATGCATCCAGAAAGGAGAGAAAATCACAACCTGAAGTGGAATCCACGATCCGGTCGATGCGCGGAAAGGGGAATGGGTCCTTCGGGCAAGCCTTGTTGAGATCTGTGAAATCAATGCAGAGCCTCCATTTCCCCTTCGCCTTCCGGACCACCACTGGGTTTGACAACCATGTAGGGTGTAGTACTCGTCTGACCAAACCAGCTACTTCTAATTTCTTGATCTCTTCGGCAATGAACTGCTGCCGCCCCAAGGCATGCTTCCGGACTTTCTGCTTGACGGGTCGGGCGTGTGGGCAGACAGTAAGGTGGTGTTGGATTACTCCCTAGGAACATCGGGGATATCAGATGGTTGCTAGGCAAACACATCAATATTCTCCCACAGGAAGGCAACGAGTGCGCTTTCCTATTTTTCATCAAGGGTGGCACTGATAGTGAAAGTACCATCAGTGCCAGCCAGCCCTGCCGGGACCCTCTTCACTGGGGGTCCAGCAACCTTGGCTCTCTTGCTGTTGGAACACTCCGGCACGTCGTCAACGGGTGTCGTGCACTTGGAGGGGGCACCCTTCCCGGACTCCTTGCCAGAGGCCCTACAATCCCTCTTCTTTACTTTGCTTTCCTTGGTGGAAGTTGCTGCTACGGCAGCCTTTGCCACGACTGCGTCCTGGTACATCTTGTCCACACAGATAATTGCATCCTTCTCATCCGATGGGATAGTGAGGACTCCCAGTGGCCCTGGCATCTTCAAAGTGTTATAAGCATAGTGAGATGCTGCCATGAACTTAGCTAGGGCAGGCGTCCCAAAATCCCATAGTACGGCAGGGGGAGATCAACCACATCGAACACAATCTCCTAAGTCCGATAGTTCAGTTCTCCCCCAAACATAATCTTCCCCTTCGGATGGCTCCTGCCGGGATTGACTCCTTGAAACGTGCCGGTAACCTCTAGCTCTTCTTCTCCTATCTGAAGCTTGCTGATGACTGCCAGGGAAATCAGATTCAACCCGACCCCACCATCCACTAACATCTTTGTGACCTTGAGGTTGCGATTGTCGGGGAGACCAATGATGGCAAACACCCTACCGCTATGGTGTGGCCAGGGTGATCCTCCTCATCAAAGATGCTGGGCGTGAGGGACCACTTGAGCGGCTTCCGGGCCTCTGGCGCTGGTTCCATAGCATTGACCTCTTGTGCCCATCACTTGAGTTGGCAATGAGAGGTGTGTAAAGATGCACCTCCATTAATGCATAGGGCGTTAGTGGCCTTCTAAAATTCCTGCTCACTGGTTTCCTCTTCATTCCCTTCATCACTCACATCATCACAAATTTCCTTCTCTTGACCCCTGGCGGGTTTTCCATGGTTCCAAAAGGGTTTGCTGGGGCGATTTGCTTCACCGCTGAGTCCTGGATTAGGGGGTCCTCGGACAGCCGGACTATATACTTTGGCCGGACTGTTGGACTATGAAGATACAAGATTGAAGACTTTGTCCCGTGTCCGGGCAGGACTCTCATTTGCGTGGAAGGCAAGCTTGGCAATTCGGATATGTAGATCGACTTCTCTGTAACCGACTCTGTGTAACCCTAGCCCCCTCCGGTGTCTATATAAACCTAAGGATTTAGTCCGTGGGACAACAACAATCAGAATCATAGGCTAGCTTCTAGGGTTTAGCCTCTACGATCTCGTGGTAGATCAACTCTTGTAGTACTCATATCATCAAGATCAATCAAGCAGGAAGTAGGGTATTACATCCATCGAGAGGGCCCGAACCTAGGTAAACATTGTGTCCCCTGCCTCCTATTACCATTAGCCTGAGATGCATAGTTCGGGACCCCCTACCCGAGATCCGCCGGTTTTGACACCGACATTGGTGCTTTCATTGAGAGTTCCACTATGCCGTGATGGTAAGGCTTGATGGCTCGCCTTGTTGTCAAGGACAACATCACCTGTGGGGGAGCCCTGGCTGTAGGCCAAACTCTCCGACTGGGCGGCTTCGTCATGACCGCCCGTTCGGCCGCCGCGCGGATGATGACTTCTCAGGTCATCAAGAAAAGCCTCCACGTCGGCTCGGAATTCACCGAGCAGATGGATACAATGGAGCTCTCCTCGCTGAACGAGCTCTTGGATCGCATCGCCGCCTTGGGAGTCGCTACGGACTATGATCGGATCGGGCTTAAACCCGACCAAAGGGAGATTAACTCTCCGCCGGTCATCCATTAGATAGCGGTGGTGGAGGAGCAATGCAGCGATTCTTCCTCTATTTTGAGGACGAACTATGTCCAGATTCCCGAGCTCTCCAAGCCGGATACCCGTCTACGGGAGGACATGGCCCAACCTTCGAACCTAGGATCGGACAGTGGGCCAGAATAATTGGGCAACATCCCGGAGCTCGAACTGCCAAGCTCAGAAGCTCCTCTGCCCCTGGGTCTCAGATTGGGTCAGGGTTTGGACTTAAATCTACCCACCCACCCAGATACAAGTGATCTTTCCCACATTAGACAAGATCCCCAAGAGACAGTACATCACTTTTGGGCTAGATTCCTCCTTGTAATAAGCAAGGTCAAGGACTGTCGTGAGGAAGACACAATTTCATTATTTCACAAAAATTGCACGGACAGGGGAATCCTCAACGCCATAAGTCGCCGTGACATAGCATACTTCGCAGACTTGGCAGCCAGAGTACAGAAGTACTGTGCGATGGAAAGCACCTGGAAAACCCAAACAAAATTTTGGGATCCTCTGGCTCTTACTAAACCCCTTGTCCGAACTAAAAGGGTGCACTCTTGCAAGTCACCCAATCCAATTGCAAAGAAACCAAAGCCCACTACAGGGCGTGGAATCGTATTGGAGGGATGGCTCAATGGGCCATGCAAAATTCACAGTACATCGGATACCATACCAACACACAACCTTAGAGCATGTTGGATACTCCGGCAGGTGGCCAAGAGCGGCGAGGATCTCCTCATCAACAACACCGCAGAGCACCATCCCGCGGAAAATAACAATAAAGTACTGACAGTCTTCGAGACCTTTGCCTCAAATAATAGGCGCAAGCGAGCACTCCGTAGCCTCGCTGAAGTCTGCTATGTTGCAGCAATAAATCCATGGAACGACACGGCCATAACCTTCAATGCCAGTGATGAACCTCAATTCTGAATAGTTCGGGCGCCAGCCGCTTTGGTCCTTAGTATAATTGTGGATGGCTTCCGGCTTACCAAAGTGCTCATGGACGGTGGCAGCGGATTAAACCTCATTTACAAGGAAACTCTTAACAAAATGGAAATAGACAAGAGCCGCATCGAGCAAAGCAGCACGACCTTTAGAGGAATCATCCCTAGTCGGGAGGCACGATGTGCGGGAAAAATGACACTAGATGTGGTATTCAGCACGGCGGAGAATTATAGGTCCGAAGAAATCACATTCCAAGTGGCCCCATTCAGTAGAGGATACCATGCTCTTTTAGGGCGGGATGCATTCATGAGCTTCCAAGCTATACCCCATTATGGGTACATGAAGCTCAAGATGCTCGGCCCCAATGGAATCATCATTCTAGCTAGTGATCCGGACGTAGCACTCCGTGTTGAAAATAAAACCGCCGCACTGGCCCTTGAGGCATTATCCGAAGCCCTCGCGGCCGAAGAACTAACTGTGCTGCGCTCAACAGTGGACATGGACGACGTGATACTCGACAAACGACCCAAGTCCACCTCTTTTAAACCAGCGGACGAAATAGTCAAATTACATGTCCACCCAATGGACCCTACAAAAACAGCATCCATCGGGGCACGGCTGAACCCCACAATCGACGCCGCACTGCGAGAGTTCTTGCATGAGAATTGGGACATCTTTGCCTGGCATCCTTATAACATGACAGGTATCCCACGCAGGCTGACCGAACATAGCCTAAACATATTGAAGGGATACAAGCCAGTCAAGCAGACTCTTCGACGCTTTTCAGAACCTAAGCGACAAGCCATGGGAGAAGAGCTAGCCAAGTTACTCGAGGCCGGATTCATCAGAGAAATAAAACATCCGGACTGGCTAGCAAACCTGGTGATGGTACCAAAGAAGGACAAATCCTGGCGCCTATGTGTCAATTTCAAGGACCTCAATAAGGTTTGCCCCAAGGATCCCTCCCCCCTCCCCCGCATTGATCAAATCATCGACGCTACCGCAGGACACGACTCATTATGCTTCCTCGACGCATACTCCGGATACCATCAAATCAAGATGGCGGAGTCCGATCAAACCGCAACGGCATTCATCACACCGTACGACCCATTTTGTTTTAACACCATGCCTTTCAGGCTCAAAAAGATTCAGACTTGCCTGGAAAAACAAATCGGCAAAATAATGGAGGCATACGTCGTGGTCATCAAAACCAGACACATCGAGTCTTTAATAGACGACTTGAGGCTTACGTTCGACAATCTCCGAACATATGACATCAAGCTCAATCCAGAAAAATGTGTTTTCAGCATGCCTGCCGGAAAGCTGCTGGGCTTCATCGTTTCCAATAGAGTAATTGAAGCAAATCCGGCTAAAATCCAAGCTCTGTCACAGTTGGCTACCCCATCATACCTCAAGCAAATCTAGAAATTAACTGGATGCGTGGCTGCCCTAAGTCGCTTTATCTCCCGATTGGTAGGAAAGGCACTACCTCTTTATCGCCTTCTTCCACACATCGAACACTTTGAGTGGACGGATGCGGCCACGGCCGGGTTGGAAGAAATAAAGTCCCTCTTGGCCAGCAACCCAATCCTGGCCGCACCAAATATCGGCGAACCCATGCTGTTATATATAACTGCAACACACCACGTTGTAAGCGCAGTGCTCGTCGTCGAACGAGAGACGGACGGACATAAGTTCCCGCTTAAAAAGCCGGTATACTACGTATCCACTGTCCCAACTCCATGCAAGTCACGGTACCCACATTATCAAAAGATAGCATACGCGGTCTTAATGGCATCCCGGAAACTACGACACTACTTTCAAGAGTGTTCAATCACGGTGGCCTATGAAGTACCACTCAACAATATAATAAATAACCGCGATGCCACGGGCCGGATTGCTAAATGGGCTATCGAGCTCCTCCCGTTTGACATAATATACAAACCATGGCGAGCCATTAAGTCGCAAGTACTGGCCGACTTCTTCGCCGAATGGATAGAAGCCAAACTCCCTAAAGAGTACGATGCGTACTCCAATTGGATCATGCACTTTGACGGCTCTAAGATGCTAGCTGGTCTGGGGGGAGGCGTTGTCCTGACATCCCCCACCGGAGATACAGTCCAATACGTACTTCAAATATTATACACAGACTCCAACAATGCAGCCGAATATGAGGCTCTGTTGCATGGTCTTCGGATGGCAGTCTTCATGGGCATTCAACGCCTGGAAGTGCGTGGAGATTCAAACCTTTCAATATATCAAATAAATGGAGACTTTGACGCCATGGACCCAAAAATGGCGTCTTACGGTAATGCCGTCCTCAAAATGTCACCTTGGTTCGAGGGGCTCGAATTCCACCATGTGGTCCGAGAAAACAATCAAGCGGCGGATATCCTCGCCCGCATCGGCACTAAGCGCGACCCCGTCCCACCTAATATCTTCTTGGAAAGGATGTTCAAGCCATCCGTGGTGTGGGAAGGGGAGACCGGCAATACCAGTCCGGATCCGACCACAACCCCAGATCCCGAACAATCTGACGTAATCGGAGGCTCCGCCACCGAAATAACACCTTCGGCCCACGTGATTATGGCGGTCATCACCCCATGGAAAGAACCCTTCTTAGCCTACCTAAATAGGCAAGAACTCCCTGAGGACCAAAATGAGGTGCGTTGCATTATGCGGCGCTCTAAAGCCTACAATGTTCACGAGGGAGAGCTTTATAAGAAAAGCGCGACCGGAGTGCTCCAAAGGTGCATCTCCAAAGAGGAAGGACGACAGTTACTGGCTGAAATTCATGCTGGACTCGGCGGCCATCACGGCGCAGCTTGGGCCCAAGCAAGGCCTTCCGTACAGGTTTCTACTGGCGACAGCCTGAGCAGACGCACAGGACCTCGTCCAAGATTGCGTCGGTTGCCAGCTTTTCGCAAATCAAAGCCATATGCCACCTACCGCTCTCCAAACAATCCCCATAACCTGGCCCTTTGCGGTCTGGGGGCTCGATATGGTTGGACCCCTTAAAGGAGGAAGCCATAAGAAAAAATACATGTTGGTCATGGTAGATAAATTCACCAAATGGATAGAGGCCAAACCAGTTAAAACGACCGAATCCAGACCAGTGATAGACTTCATATCCGGGGTCGTACACCGTTACGGTGTCCCCCACAGCATCATCACTGATAACGACTCCAACTTCACAGTTGACGAGGTGAAAACTTGGTGCGGCAATGATACATCTCCAACGTATCTATAATTTTTGATTGCTCCATGCTACTTGGACTATATTGGGCTTTATTTTCCACTTTTATATTATTTTTGGGACTAACCTATTAACCGGAGGCCCAGCCCAGAATTGCTGTTTTTTTGCCTTTTTCAGTATTTCGAAGAAACAGAATATCAAACGGAGTCCAAACGGAATGAAACCTTCGGGATTGTGATTTTCCAACTGAACGTGATCCAGGAGACTTGGACCCTACTCCAAGCAGTGCCAGAGGCGGTCACGAGGGTGGAGGGCGCACCCCCCTATCTCGTGGGCCCCTCGACGCTCCACCAACGTACTCCTTCCTCCTATATATACCTATGTATCCCCGAACGATCAGAACAGGAGCCAAAAACCTAATTCCACCGCCGCAACCTTCTGTATCCACGAGATCCCATCTTGGGGCCTGTTCCGGAGCTCCGCCGGAGGGGGCATCCACCATGGAGGGCTTCTACATCATCACCATAGCCCCTCCGATGAAGTGTGAGTAGTTTACTTCAGACCTTCGGGTCCATAGCTAGTAGCTAGATGGCTTCTTCTCTCTTTTTGGATCTCAATACAATGTTCTCCCGCTCTCTCGTGGAGATCTATTCGATGTAATCTTCTTTTTGTGGTGTGTTTGTTGAGACCGATGAATTGTGGGTTTATGATCCAGTATTATCTATGAAAAATATTTGATTCTTCTCTGAAATTCTTTTATGTATGATTGAGTTATATTTGCAAGTCTCTTCGAATTATCCTTTTTGGTTTGGCCAACTAGATTGGTAGTTCTTGCAATGGGAGAAGTGCTTAGCTTTGGGTTCAATCTTGCGGTGTCCTTACTCAGTGACAGAAGGAGTTGCAAGGCACGTATTGTATTGTTGCCATCGAGGATAACAAGATGGTTTTTTTTATCATATTGCATGAATTTATCCCTCTACATCATGTCATCTTGCTTAAGGCGTTACTCTGTTTTTAACTTAATACTCTAGATGCATGCTGGATAGCGGTCGATGAGTGGAGTAATAGTAGTAGATGCAGAATCGTTTCGATCTACTTGTTTTGGATGTGATGCCTATATACATGATCATTGCCTAGATATACTCATAACTATGCTCAATTCTGTCAATTGCTCAATAGTAATTTGTTCACCCACCATAGAATATCTATGCTCTTGAGAGAAGCCACTAGTGAAACCTATGGCCCCCGGGTCTATTCTCATCATATCAATCTCTATCACTTTATTTACTTGCTTTGCTTTTACTTTTTACTTTGCATCTATCTATCAAAAATACCAAAAATATTATCTCTATCAGATCTCACTCTCGTAAGTGACCGTGAAGGGATTTACAACCCCTAAGCATTGGTTGCGAGTTGCTATCGTTTTGTGTAGGTACGAGGGACTTGTGCGTGGTCTCCTACTGGATTGATACCTTGGTTCTCAAAAACTGAGGGAAATACTTACGCTACTTTGCTGCATCATCCTCTCCTCTTCAGGCAAATCCAACGCAGTGCTCAAGAGGTAGCAGGCAACATGGGCATTAAGCTCGATTATGCCTCTGTCTATCATCCCCAAACAAACGGTCATGTCGAACGAGCAAATGGTCTTATTATGAGCGGCATCAAACCCAGACTAGTGCGATCCTTGAAGGAATCAGATACGTGCTGGGTCGAGGAGCTCGACGCCGTACTATGGGGGCTGCGGACCACGCCAAATCGCACCACCGGATACGCACCATTTTTTATGGTGTACGGTGCAGAGGAGGTGCTACCCGGCGGCATCATCCATGACTCACCTCGAGTGCGCATGTACGAAGAGAGAGAAGCCGAGCTGGATCGGCAGGACAGTTTAGATGCCCTGGAGGAGGAGCGTGACGTTGCAAAGGCCCATTCCACATTCTATCAGTAGTAGGCTCGAAGGTATCAAAGCAGAGAACTACGATCCAAAACTTATAACGTTGGCGAACTCGTTCTACGCCTACCGAAGAAGAAAAAGGACAAGTTCAAGTCCAAGTGGGAGGGTCCCTTCATCATTGATAAAGTTCTCACGGGAGAAGCGTACCGTCTGTGTGATGCATCAGATAATCGACTCGAGCCGAACCCATGGAACGCGACCAGACTCCGAAGATTCTACGCCTAGTGCCAAACTCTGTGTTCGTCTCCTTACCTCCGCCTTTTTTAAGTTATATCCTCTCTCTCTCTTTTTCTTTCTTTTTATAGCCTTAAAAGCCTCAAGTGTGCTTCGACCACACACTCCTGCTGCGCTATGCGCGCTCAATATACCTGGGGGCTTCTTATCCAGAAGCTTAATATAATTATCTTCTGGGCTTTATGCCCACCACATATGCGTCACTTTTCCATATGTACCTTTTTCGCCATTATATGCATCGATATGACTTAAGTTTTGGCCAAGCTGGGTTGCCTGGCTCTTGTGTTTATGCCCTACGTTCCCGTTAGTTTGGCTAGGGCATAAGGGGAGCACCTCTGCGATTGTTACTGTCGGGTCAGCCGGATGTGTACCTCAGACTGGGTGAAGCCGAAAGCTAGTGTTCTTAAGGGAATATTCGATCGGTGAACAAAAGATGTTTTTTACCTATTACAACATATGCCCCAAGATGTTTATATCCTGCGTATCTTTTCGCAGTTCGGACATGCACATTAATGCATGCGTGCCCAGGGAAAGGAACCCTTAACGGAACTATTCTCCCTGGAAGATGTTTCTTACTATCCATGTAATATAACATAGCTAGTTGGGTACTTGTCTGTTCAAGCACTTATGACCCCTACGCCTAGTTTCCACGTGTACCCCAGTTTTTACAATAACTGAGCAGGTATTCAAATACACTCTGGACTGTCGGGTCCGGAGGTTGAAGCGAAAAGGTCTGCCATGACAAATGATTTACAATCCGGCTAGGGACAAAATATGTCATTTGAAGTACACAGTCACTTGGACTGACTAAATTCTTCTTCTATACCATCCAACAGGCTGTCTAGCCTACAATCCTGTTGGGAATACTTTGCGGCTAATCCCACCTGGTCATATACCAGACTAACGGGGATTTCTTTCCCATCTCACCCTACAAGTCCGACCTCGGCCATGTGGTTCAGGTCAGCCTTGGGGTATCGCGTCTTCACCATGGCCCAGGCTTCCCTTGCACCTTGTCGGCAGGCAGATATCTTCCATATTCAGAAGCGCTGCCGCGCACCCTTGAGCATCTCTACAAGCTCCCCCATGCCTCCTGGCAGGGAGGCGGATGGCCACAAGGCCTGGGCAATACCCTGGATCACCTGCCGAACTTATTCGTGCAGTTGTGAGAGCTCTTGCAGAAGATCGCCTGCAGATCCGGGCATCTCCTCTTCGGGACGACCTGTCAACATACCTACAGACATAACTTTGTTAGCCCGCTTCTTTGCCGAACTATTTAAAGGTTCATTCGAGCGCTCACCCAGCAGGGGGTTGTACATGGAAAATCCATCCCGTGGCTTAATACGGAGGAACTCCTCCTCTTCTCCTTTGTATAAATCAGACAGTATTTTCGCCGGAGCGGTGCCGGAGTCCGGACCTTTGCGACTACAGTGGGTGGCATCGTCTTCTCCATTGAAGTGCCACATGGGTTTCCCTCGATACTGAAGTGGCTGCACCCCCCGCATTATACATATTGACATAACCTCGATTATTGTCAGTCCTGATTTGGCCAGCATTTTTATCCTGCCCATCAGGTAAAGGACCTCTCTGTTATCTTCCTCCTAGGGGCTCCGGGGGCGCCAGCTGTGGCGTTTCTTCAGCGGGGCATTAGCAAACTCAGGAAGACCCATCCGAATAGGGTCCGGAAGGGGACGTCCTCCATATAGAACCACTCCGAAGGCCAGTCTTCGGATGTCTTCTTTGGAGTACCGGACAGGTATCCGGTCCCGGCGATACACCATATTTCGGCTCCGCCCACTTGATATATTGATCCCTCCTGAGTACGGGGGACAAGGCAGAATAGCCTCTTCCATAGCTCAAAGTGAGCTTCGCAGCCCAGAAATAGCTCGCAAAGGGCGATGTAGCTTGCGATGTGCAGTATGGAGGCGGGAGTGAAGTTATGCAGCTGGAGGCCATAGTACTCCAGGAGCCCGTGGAGGAATGGATGGATTGGAAATCCGAGTCCCCTCAGCAAAGTAAGGGACAAGTCATACCCGCTCCCCCTGGATGGGTTGGGAACCGCTTTCTCCCCGCCATTGTAGGTGGCTAGTCCGGCTCGGACGGGGACCATATATGCAGGCGGGAGAAACCCCTGGGTCTGCAACTCTACCAATAGGCTGTGGGGGACAGAACACTTCTCCCAATCACCTGGCTTAGTGCTACGGGAGCGAGAGGAGGAGCTGCGGCGGCCGGCCATGATGGAATGGGTTTCTTCGAGCGCGCTCTAATGGATACTCGCTGGGGGAAGATGGTGTGGTTTGGATCTAAGGATCCCCGTCTGTTTAAATAGATGATTTACTTACATGGTCAGGGTGGCAAATGTAAAAATGCCCCGACTTCTCGCATTCGCTCAACACGTGGAGACTGCCATTATTAAGGCACAGAAGCCGAGGAGTGCAACATTAATGGGAAGCCGGACACTGCTCGTTACAACAGGTACTCAGGGATTTTTGGAGAAGAACCCGCCTTGCAATGCCAAAGACAATCTGTGCGCCGGACTCATCGTTATTGAAGCCTGGTTCAGGGGCTACTGAGGGAGTCCTGGATTAGGGGGTCCTCGGACAGCCGGACTATATACTTTGGCCGGACTATTGGACTATGAAGATACAAGATTGAAGACTTCGTCCCGTGTCCGGCCAGGACTCTCCTTTGCATGGAAGGCAAGCTTGGCAATTCGGATATGTAGATCTCCTTCTTTGTAACCGACTCTGTGTAACCCTATCCCCCTCCGGTGTCTATATAAACCGGAGGGTTTAGTCCGTAGGACAACAAAAATCAGAATCATAGGCTAGCTTCTAGGGTTTAGCCTCTACGATCTCGTGGTAGATCAACTCTTGTAGTACTCATATCATCAAGATCAATCAAGCAGTAAGTAGGGTATTACCTCCATCGAGAGGGCCCGAACCTGTGTAAACATTGTGTCCCCCGCCTCCTGTTACCATTAGCCTTAGACGCACAGTTCGGGACCCCCTACCCGAGATCCACCGGTTTTGACACCAACAACCGCCTCGGCCCTTATCGCCAGCGGCATTCTAACCTTTATCCTTATCATGCTTATCATACTCCGCTCTCTGTTTCTTGACGAGCTACTCAACTTGATAACACTCCTGAAGGTCGTGGCCTTTGTCCGGTGGGTCTTGCAGTACAGCCCATCACCTTTCTCGACTTTTTCCGTGGCAGCGGCTTCCCGGCAGGCAGCGCACGCGACAACTTCCTTGCCGGGGGCCTCAGCCTTGGCCTTCTTGCCGGTACTAGGTGTGCCCGAACCTTCTACAGTCATCACTGCCTTATCTCTTGGCTTCTTGCTGTGCTTCTTGCCCTTTCTCTGACTGGTTGATTCATCCTCATCCTCAGAATCAACATTGATGCAATCCTCCTCTCCGGGCAACTTCCTTTCTTCCTCCATCCGGGCACACTTATCAACCAGCGTGTATAGCTCCTTTACAGTCTTGGGAAACCGCACATTCATCTTAGAATGAATGCGATGGTTGTGCACATTAGACTGGAAGGCTGCTATAACATCTGCCAGATGGATATTTGGAATGTTTCTATGAACTTTACTGAATCTCTGTAAATACTTACGGAGGGTTTCTCCTTCCTTCTACTGGAGAAGCTGCAGATCACTGGGCCTGCCGGGCTCTTGCTGGCCACCGGTGAAGGCACTGATGAACTCGTGGCACATATCTGCCCATGAAGAAATAGAGTTCTTTGGCAGGTGCATTAGCCAAGACCTCACATTGGACTTGAGGGCCGAAGGGAAGTAGTTATCGAACACCTTCTCGTCTCTTCCCCCGGCAGTCTGAACAACAATGGTGTGGATGCTCAGGAACACTGTCGGGTTCAGCCTCCTGTCGTACTTCTCAGGTATCTCTGGCTTGAACGTACGAACGGACGGCCAACGGACTTGCCGTAGCTCTCGTGTAAAGGCAGGGCAGCTGACCTCGAAAGGTAGGCACCCGCCAACACCGAGCGTAGGCTTTTCGACGTTGAGGCCGCCGCACCCATTGGGATGGCGGAGGTCGTCATGGCACCAATCCTAGGGGACGCGAGCGTCTCCCCGCCGCCTATCCTCCGGGGCTCAACGTTGGCCTGGACATGCTCGAGGGTCAGAAGAGGCCATCGAGACATTGTCGTGGGCTTGATTCTGCTGCGCCCGCGTCGGCTACCGTGGGGGGGGGGGCGACTGCGCCATGGGGACAACCCCCTCCGTTCGGCCAGGAGTGCAGACAGTTGCTATCACTTGGGGAGGTCGTGGCGGGCCAGCTCGTCGCGAACCCCCAGCCTCAGCAAAATCGAACAGGCTCTGGATGGTGGCACACAATTCATCCATCTGCTCGGCTGCCGGCGGAAACCTCAGTAGGAGTTGATCTCGCGCCATAGCCTCCGTGGCTGTGCTTGGCATAGTGGTTGATGATGTCGACCGCACTGTCGCCTGGCTCCTAATGGTGCCAGCAGCGGCGTCGGCAGTAGTGCCGCGCCCACGCAGCTGTGGAACGACCACCTGCGTTGCGGGGTCACGCTGTGATGGTGCTCGGGGGTCAGCAGCTTCGTTGAGCACATCAGTCTGGTCGGCTTGTCCTGGGAAGAGACACAGGGGCCATGCTCGCTCCCGTGGTGGGGGCTGCCGGAGGGTGATGGATCGCCCAGGACCGAGCGCTGTTGCTGCGGCTGTGCCCATCAGTGGGAGGAGAGGGTGCAGATGGAGTGACCCCCTCGCCCGCACCTTGTGGAGCGTGACCACCAGAGCGTTGCTGGTGCTGTTCTCCTCCGACATCTCCAGCCCCTGTGTCGGCCGCGGCGGGAGCGTTGATGGCGCCACCTGCCCCAGTCACGCCCCCAGCAGCGTTCACGTCCTTGGTTGCCTCCGCAGCCTCCGAGGCACTTGAGGCCACGGGCGACGGAGCCTTCGAAGTGGACTGATGGGCCGAAGGGCCAGACTTCTTCTTCTTAGGCGCCATGGTCGATGGCATCGTCGAAGGTGAAGATGGCGATGAAGAGGACGCGCTACGCATGCTTTTCAGGTTCGTGCAAGCTATCCCCCTACCAAGCACGCCAAAGATGTCGTTGGATATCCACGGCCACCTATGGGACCGGGTGGCCCCTTGCTGGTTCGGCAGGGGGACATCGCGTTGCACAAAGAGCAGATCAGTGCACGGCAGCATGGCAGAGAGCACACAAGCAATTTACCGAGGTTCAGGCCGCCGCAAGGCATAAGACCCTACTTTGGTGGATTGATGGTGGAATGAGTGTGGTGGTGCGTAGTACACTTGCCCGGCAAGGTATGCCTCGGGCCGCAGCGACTACGCGCGGATGGTGGCTTGGGGTTTGTCAACTTTCCAACCCTCTAACCCCTCCTACGAGTGCCATGGGCCTCCTTTTATAGATCAAGGGGTCACTAAGGGAGTCCTGGACTAATGGGTCCTCGGGCGTCCGGCCTGTTTGCCATGGGCGGACTGATGGGCTGTGAAGATACGAAGACCGAAGACTGCACCCTTGTCCATATGGGACTCTCCTTGGCGTGGAAGGCAAGCTTGGCGACTAAATATGTGTATTCCCTTCTTTGTAACCGACCTTGTGTAACCCTAGATCCTCCCAGTGTCTATATAAACCAGAGGACTTAGTCCAGAGAGGAGAGATACTCATTACCATAGTCATACAGGCTAGACTTCTAGGGTTTAGCCATAACAATCTCGTGGTAGATCAACTCTTGTAATAATCATATTCATCAAGATCAATCAAGCAGGAAGTAGGGTATTACCTCCATAGAGAGGGCCCGAACCTGGGTAAACATTGTGTCCCCTGTCTCCTACCTTAGACGCACAGTTCGGGACCCCCTACCTGAGATCCGCCGGTTTTGACACCGACATTGGTGCTTTCATTGAGAGTTCCACTGTGCCGTCCCCAAAAAGGTTTCAATGGCTGTCGGTGTCAAAACCGGAGGATCTCGGGTAGGGGGTCCCGATCTGTGTGTCTTAGGCTGATGGTAACAGGAGGCAAGGGACACAATGTTTACCCAGGTTCAGGCCCTCTCGATGGAGGTAAAACCCTACTTCCTGCTTGATTGATATTGATGATATGAGTAGTACAAGAGTATATCTACCACGAGATCGTAGAGGCTAAACCCTAGAATCTAGCCTATGATGATTATGATTGTGATCGTCCCTCTAAGGACAAACCTCTCCGGTTTATATAGACACCGGAGAGGGCTAGGGTTTACATGGAGTCGGTTACAAAGAAGGAAATATAATATCCGGATCGCCAAGCTTGTCTTCCACGCAAAGGAGTGTCCCATCCGGACACGGGATGGAGTCTTGAGTCTTGTATCTTCACGCTCCAACAGTCCGGACAAAGTATATAGTCCGGCCGTCCGGATACCCCCTAATCTAGGAATCCCTCAGTAGCCCCTGAACCAGGCTTCAATGATGATGAGTCCGGCGCGTAGTCTTGTCTTTGGCATTGCAAGGCGGGTTCCATCTCCGAATACTTGAAAGTACCTGTTACGACGGATAATGTGTGGCTTCCCATCAATGTTGTACTCCTCGGCTTCTGTGCCTCAATAATGACCATCTCCACGTGTCGAGCAAATGCGAGGAGCCGAGGCATTTTTGCATTTGCCACCCCCGGTCCTGCAGGTTAACTGTCTATTTGAAGAGACGGGGATTCTCAGATCCAAACCTCACTCTCTTCCATCGAGCAAGCATCCAACAGAGCGCTCCGGAAAAACTATTCCAACATGGCCGGTCGCCGCAGCTCTTCTTCTCGCACCCCTCTCTCCAAGCCGCGGGACTGGGAAGAGTGTTCAGTTCCTCACAGTTGTTTGATAGAGTTACAGACCCAAGGGTTTCTCCCGCTGGCGTTCATGGTCCCCGTCCGAGTCGGAATAGCCACCTATAATGGCGGGGAGCAATCGGAGGGATCTCCTAATCCATCCCCAGAGGAGCGAATATGCCTCATCCCGCATCTGCTAAGGGCCGTCGGGTTTCCTATCCACCCGTTTCTTCACAGGCTCTTGGAGTTCCACGGCCTCCAGTTGCACAACTTCACCCCTGCCTCCGTGCTGCATATAGCAGGATACGTTGCCCTTTGTGAGCTATTTCTAGGCTGTGAGGCTCACTTTGGGTTATGGAAGAAGCTGTTCTGCCTTGTCCCTTGCAACCAGGGGGAATCCCTATGTCAAGTGGGCGGAGCTGAAGTATGGTGCATTGCCGAGACCGGATACCTATCTGGTACTCCCAAGAAGGCACCGGAGAACTGGCCATCTGAGTGGTTTTATGTCGATGATGTTCCCCTTCCAGATCCAATCCGGACAGGTCTCCCCAAGTTCAGTAACGGCCCGCCGAGGGCACGTCGAAGCTAGCGCCCTTGGGGCCCCCAAGAGGAGGATACTAGGGAAATACACTTCCTGATGAGCAGGATAAAGTTACTGGCCAATTCCGGACTGACGATAGTCGAGGTTATGGCAATATGCATAATGCGGGGAGTGCAACCACTTCAATATCGTGGGAAGCCCATGTGGCACTACAACGGGGAAGATGATGCCACCCGCTGTGGCTGTAAGGGTCCGGACTCCGCCACTGCTCTGGCGAGGATATTGTCCGATCTGTATAAAGGAGAACAAGAAGAATTCCTTCACATTAAACTGTGGGATGGGTTTTCTATGTACAATCCTCCAAGCTGGGTGAGTCGCCACTCTTTCCCCTACTTTACTCATACGGGCGTTCCTCGTTAAGATCATTTACCTTGATATTTTCGAGCACGAACTGAGGAGGGCCGTGGAAGGAATCTCCAGCCCCTTGTAACGCCCCGAGACCGATGCTCCAGATGCCTTCTAGTTATTTTAGTCGTTGTTGTGTTTTTTTATGTTTGTTGTATTGGCATAATTATTTTTGCATATTTCATTCCTATATGTTGTTGTCATGTTCATGATGAATGCCAATGCCATATTTTGCTCTTGCATCATGTTCATATTTTATTATATTGCATTGTGCCATCCTTGTAGTGTGCATATTCATCGTGTGCACAATTGTTGTGTGCTTGTTATCTTTGTGAACTCCATCTCCTCATCTTCTTTGTTGTTCCATCTTGCCCTTCCATCAAAACCATCATCAAGTGCAACACCCCATCACTAGCCTCTTCCTTTCAATTCTCACACATTTATTGCAAGTGGCATTTTCCTGTCCCAGTAAAATGTTCACTTATTTTCTGTAAATCTTACATCATGCATGCACCCTCTCTTCCAAATTGCACCCTTTTTGAAGTTGTTTTCGTTGGGTTAAAAAAATGGCTCAAGTTTGAATTTAATTCAAACTTGGATTATTTTTCTACCTCTAAAAATTGCCAAGTCAATTTATTAAAATTCTGCACAAATTCTGGACCCCAGGCATATTCTCATATCTATCTCAACCCTCTCCATTATTCCTATGCTTTTCTGCCTTATTTTTCTGTCTGAAGAAAAGAGAAGAAGGGAAGCAGCAGTGGCAATAGCGCAGCCCACCAACACCCACTTCCCGCAGCCCAACTGGACCTCCCTCCTCTAAGCCGGCCCAGCCCCTCATCCTGACGCCTACCTGCTCCGTTGCTCGCCGTCTCCCTCTTCTGTCTACAGGAGCGCCCGGCACCGTGAGCCTGAGCTCACGGACGTCGAGGGCAGCCATCCCTGCGCCCCTATATAACCAGTGCGCCCCTAGGGTTTCCTCCTCTTTCCTCCTTCCCTCCTCGCGCTGCCATCAATCTTCATCCCCTCTATTTTCCCTTCTTCTTCAAGAACAGAGAATACCCGAGAGCTTCGTCGTTGTTTGCGTGGTTGGAGGCTACCACGATCTATTCTGTCATGTCCATCTTCTTCCCCGGCATCGCCTTCGTCGACTCCGACCACTACGGCGCCGCATGACGTCAATACGGCGTGCCGGTGTCCTCTGCTTGCCCTGCGACATGGACACCAAGCCGGAGATCATTCTCTGCTCGCCGCCGTCTCGTCTTCTTCCTCGGGTGAACTTGTCGCCGACCATTTTCGTCGCCCCTTGCGTCCCCGAGCTAGAACGACTCTGTCAAGCCCCTCAATGTGAGCAGACGCACCACCCCACCAGATCTTCTCGTCTGATTGTGCTCTATTTCGTCCATCTCTGTCGAGCCCGAGCGCTCCCACGTCGGACCTCATCTCTGGCGAGTGTTCCGATCTCTCCTCGTTGCCCGTGTGCATCCAATAGGGACGAATCGTTCTGTAGAACCGATTCCCTCTTTCAGCTTGCCGTTTCGATCCTTGGTTCGTCAGGTCCGACCTCCTCCGCCGCTCCCTATGCACAGCGCTGCCGCCTCCCCTATCTTGCTCTGCTTCACCCGCAACCCGCGCTCGTGTGGTAGCTCGCCCGTCGCCTCGCCTCGCTGTGCTTCGCCGCATGGCAGCAGGTTTCTACCTGCGTTCATGCTCACTGCCACTGCCTCGCCATGCCTCACTTCCATGGCCGAGACGAGCTCCTGCCTGAGCTTTTTCTTGAGCCCTTGCTCATGCCGTTTCCCGACCCCTTTTGCAGCTCTCCACAAGCACGTGTGCACTGTCTTCAGTTTCCGCACGCCCGCCGCAGGTTCTTAACCCCAACAGCCGTCGTTTGTGCTTGCCCTCGCCGTCAGTTTTCGCCGTGCAACCATGGCCAAGCTCGACCTATTGTTGAATGCTCAAAATAGCCTGGGAGCTCTTTGTATCATGAATAGTAAGCTAGCCCAGTGGTTCCTCCCTCGCGCACACATCCAGGAGGTCCTGGGTTCAAATCCCCTCATCTGGGCCGCTGCACCGTAATGCTTCGGGCCCGTGCATATTTTTTCCTAGTCTGTATTTTAGCATTATCCAATGCATTCTTATTACAGAGATGCCCTTGTTTAGTATTGCTAATAACTAATCATGCATGCATCCAAATTAAACAAACTATATATGTAAAAGTCTTAGGATTTTATCTAGTTTCTCAAATCCAACTTTCATCCATGTTAAAATATTTAAAATTGTTGTTTGCATTAATTTGCATTAATGACATGTTAAAATGGTTTATTTCATAACTAAATAACCGTAGCTCCAAATTTAATAAACTTTATATGTAAATGGGGTGGAAAAATTCATAGATTAACTTGTTGCACTTTATTTCCCTGTTTAACAACTCTAAAATATGGTTTAGTCAGAACAGTACCATATCCAAAATATGAACATGGGGATTTTCCGGAATTGTTGTTTGTTGTTTCCGGCCTCATTTAAAATTGCCTAGATAGGTAGTTTTGTTATGCTTCACCTCTTGCCACGTTAACAACATTTAATATTATTGGGTAGCATAAACGGGAGTGAATTAAATAATTGGTTGTGGTGTTTTGTCAATATGCAACTCGTTGCATATTGAGCTCCACTTAAATTGTAGTTTCGTTTGTTGCACTTGCCATGCCATGACTCATTAGACCGGACATGCATCATACTTGATTGTGCATCATGTCATGGTTATGCTTGTGTGTTTACTATGTTGTTTGCTTCTTTCCGGTTGTTCTTCTTCTCGTTAGTTCCTGTTTCGTTGCGATCGTGAGGATCCGTTCGTCTATGGTTGGTTCGTCTTCGTGGCTTCATCTTCTTCATGGAATCGTTCTTCTTCCTAGCAGGATTTCAGGCAAGATGACCGTCACCTTGGATCTCACTACTATCATTGCTATGCTAGTTGCTTCGTTCTATCGCTATGCTGCGCTACCTATCACTTGTTCTTCAAGCCTCCCAATTTGCTATGTCAGCCTCTAACCTTTTCACCCTTCCTAGCAAACCGTTGCTTGGCTATGTTACCGCTTTGCTCAGCCCCTCTTATAGCGTTGTTAGTTGCAGGTGAAGTTGAAGATTGCTCCATGGTGTACATGATTTTGTTGGGATATCACAATATCTCTTATTTAATAATGCTTCTATATACTTGGTAAAGGGTGGAAGGCTCAGCCTTATGCCTGGTATTTTGTTCCACTCTTGCCGCCCTAGTTTTCGTCATATCGGTATTATGTTCCTGGATTTTGCGTCCCTAACGCGGTTGGGTGATTTATGGGACCCCCTTGACAGTTCACCTTGATTAAAACTCCTTCAGCAAGGCCCAACATTGGTTTTACCATTTGCCTACCACCTATACCTTTCCCTTGGGAGTAATTAACCCGAGGGTCATCTTTATTTTAGCCCCCGGGCCAATGCTTATCTAAGTGTTGGTCCAAACTAGAGCACCGTGCGGGACCATCCCTTGGCAACTTGGGTGACGTCGGTACCTGTACGCTTCGCTTATCCGGTTTGTCCTGAGAACGAGATAAGTGCGACTCCTATCGGGACCGTCGACACATCGGGCGGCTTTGCTGGTCTTGTTTTACCATTGTCGAAATGTCTTGTAAACCGGGATTCCGAGACTGATCGGGTCTTCCTGGGAGAAGGAATATCCTTCGTTGACCGTGAGAGCTTGTGATGGGATAAGTTGGGACACCCCTGCATGGTATAAACTTTCGAGAGTCGTGCGCCTGGTTATGTGGCAGATGGGAATTTGTTAATGTCCAGTTGTAGAACACTTGACACCAGATTCGAATTAAAACGCATCAACCGCATGTGTAGCCGTGATGGTCTCTTTTCGGCGGAGTCCGGGAAGTGAACACGGTTTTGGGTTATGTTTGAACGTAAGTAGTTTCAGGATCACTTCTTGATCATTGCTAGCTTCACGACCGTTTCGTTGATTCTCTGCTCGCTCTTATTTGCGTATGTTAGCCACCATATATGCTTAGTCGCTGCTGCAACCTCACCACTTATCCTTTCCATACCCATTAAGCTTTGCTAGTCTTGATACCCATGGTAATGGGATTACTGAGTCCTCGTGGCTCACGGATTACTACAACAACAGTTGCAGGTATAGGTTATGCGATGATCATGAACGCGAGAGTGATGTTTGCTTGTTTTAGAGTTCTAATTCTGCTTCTTCTTCGATCAGGGGATTGATTCCAGGTCGGCAGCCTGGGTTAGCAGGGTGGATGTCGTTTGAGCTTCTGTTTGTGTTTCATCCGTAGTTGGATGTTGATCTTATATATGGATGATGTATTGTTGTATTCGTGTGGCATTGTATGCCTCTTGTATGTATCCCCATCTATTATGTAATGTTGATGTAATGATATCCACCTTGCAAAAGCGTATCAATATGCGGTTCTATCCTTGGTGGGACATTCGAGTCTCTTTAGGATTGTATCGCATATTGGGCGTGACAAGTTGGTATCAGAGCCTCGACCGACCATAGGATCCCCCTTGATTGTTCGTAGTTGGCCGTTGTTGAGTCTAGAAAAAACTGTTTTCAGAGTCTAGTTATATCGGAGAGTAGGAGTTCTTTTACTCCTCAGCCCCTTCGTCGCTCTGGTGAGGAATCTTGACGTAGGTGTTTTGAGTTACTCCTCTTCCCCTTTAAATTTTTCTTTAGGATCACGCAGTTGGTTTTCCGAGTGTTGGTTCTCAGCTCTTTTTATTCGGTGCTTTTCTCGTCAAGTTGACTCAAGCCTCTTCATCTTTGCCAAGTTCAATCCTCAGTTGTTTTCTTTTTCCCTCCCGCGCACTCCTTTTCTTCTCGAAGACGGAGTCTGTAATCAAGTATCCATCCTACTCGTGCGAAGCATTTGCAATTATTCAACCTGTGTTTCCTCTTGAAGTTATTCATCGGTTTTTCCCCTTCAAGTTGCCTTTGTTTTCCGCCCTCCCACCCTCTCTTCCCAGAGCTTGAGTCTGTTTCGAGTATCAATTTCATTCGTGTGGAGCCTCTTCAGTCTTTCGCCAATTCTTTCAACCGGTGGTTTCTTATCTAGTTTGTCATTCTTCATCCTTTTCTTTCCGGTGGACTCAATTCAAGTTTTTCGGGTTGATCACATTCTTTTCATTGGATCAAGTGTTCTCCTTGCTCATTCGCCTCTCGCCAGTTTATCCTTCTGGAGTGCTCAAGACATCTTTGGAGATTCGTCTGTGTTTGAATTAATTCGAGGTTGTCACCTCATTCAAACATTTCAATTGTTCCGGTGCATCATCTATCTGTTCAACAATCCTTTTCAATGGTGTTTTCTTTTCAGTGGGCCCTAACCCACAGGTCTTTTCCCAGGATCTTACCTGACTCTTCTAATTATTCCGGAGCTATTCTCAAATTATTTTCAAAGTGTGACGTAAGAATGGATTCCATCAGTCACATGCCATCTCCAAGATCGCTTTCAAATGCTTTTCATCTTTGGTTCAACCCTTCCTGTTTTTCATTCTCCCGGAGTATCTCAGTAATTTTGGTGGTGTTTCTCATCGTCATTTGAAGGCTGAAGAAGAGTTTTTCCTCTAAATCTGTTCGTTCTCTCGAAGTTTCATGTTCTAGCTTCATGTTACCCTCTCGAATTATTCCATTTGTCAGATATTGTTTTCTTACCCATCCGGAGTATGTCAGGAGATGATTTCTGTTTCTTTTCACCGGAGGCCATCATTCCAGAAGAATTCTTTGTCCTCACATTTCATCTACCGTTATCCAATTATCCCGGTGCTTCGTTCAAGTGTTCTTTAATCAGCTCATGATCTCTTTGTTCTTTTGCATCTAAATCCCCTCGAGCATATGGGTTCTTCTAATTCTTACCGATGATTCGGTCTCTTTCATCAGTCATTTTTGAATTCTTACGGTAGTTCGCTCAAGATTATTTTTCCTTCATTATCATTTTAATCCATTCATTCTTTTGAATCCTACCGGTGGTTCATGAAGACTTTCTCAAGTTTTGTGCTATACCCCCCTTAATCCTTTTCAATAAGAGTATGTAGTATGCAAAATCCGTTGCTTGTCATCAATTTTGGTTGATGAAGGTTAAGCATAGGTTAAGCATACATTAAATCTTATTCTTATTTCTTCCAAGTGATTAATCCCTTCCTTCGGAGTTTGTTCATGATGAGTAATTTCGCGCTTCAAAGTGTTTTCATCTTTTCTTTTCCGGAGTTCTATTTCCTCGGCCATTTCGTCAGAACCTCCATCTAAATCACCACAAGGCTCATCTTATTCTTTCTTCCTTCATCCTATCTCATCATCCTTTTGTCATCGGAGTTCTTCATGGTGGTTCGTCATGATTTAATTCATTCCACAAGTGTTCATCAAGATCTTTGGAGGCGAAGTTCAAGTATTCTTCTTCTTGCTTTTTGAGGTGCTATTAATTATCCGTATTCTTTTGAAGTCGAGTTTTGCATTTCTTCATTCTTCTCAGCTATTCAATCTTTTCCGTTTGTGGTCGGTTGTCACCTCACAATTTTGAGATGTTTTCCGTAAGTCCACAACAAGCTTATTCTTTTGTTGTTGATTTTCTCAACAACTCCGTTCAATCCTTCCTTCTAAGTTCTTTTCATTCCACTATTTCAATTCTTTTGGAGGCATTGCGTTGTTCATCTCGTCAAGTGCCATCCCATCTTGTGGAGTTCATGTTCTATTCCTTCCATTTCCAGTCGGAGTGCTGCCTAAATTCTACCATTCTTATTCCTTTTCTATCTTGTTCTAACCGGAGTGGTTTCCGAGTCTATCTTGTTTCCATGAGCATTTGATTCTCGTCATAATCACCCTTTCTCTTTCTACCCGAGTGCTCTCGTCTTTGTTCATGTTCTCTCTTGTGTTATTACTTCACCTCTTCCTCTTTCTCTTCCGTCTCATTCCTAAGATCTCGGGACGAGATCTCTTGTTAGTGGAGGAGAGTTGTAATGCCCCGAGACCGATGCTCCAGATGCCTTCTAGTTATTTTAGTCGTTGTCGTGTGTTTTTTTACGTTTGTTGCATTAGCATAATTTTTTTGCATATTTCATTCCTTTATGTTGTTGTCATGTTCATGATGAATGCCATTACCATATTTTGCTTTTGCATCATGTTCATATTTTATTATATTGCATTGTGCCATCCTTTTAGTGTGCGTATTCATCGTTTGCACATTTGTTGTGTGCTTGTTATCTTTATGAACTCCTTCTCCTCATCTTCTTTGTTCCATCTTGCCCTTCCATCTAAACCATCATCAAGTGCAACACCCCATCACTAGCCTCTTCCTTTCAATTCTCACACATTTACTGCAAGTGGCATTTTCCTGTCCCAATAAAATGTTTACTTATTTTCTGTAAATCTTACATCATGCATGCACCCTCTCTGCCAAATTGCACCCTTTTTGAAGTTGTTTTGGTGGGGTTAAAAAAATGGCTCAAGTTTGAATTTCATTCAAACTTGGATTATTTTTCTACCTCTAAAAATTGCCAAGTCAATTTATTAAAATTCTGCACAAATTCTGGACCCTAGGCATATTCTCATATCTATCTCAACCCTCTCCATTATTCCTGTGCTTTTCTGCCTTATTTTTCTGTCTGAAGAAAAGAGAAGAAGGGAAGCAGCAGTGGCAACAGCGCATCCCACCAGCACCCACTTCCCGCAGCCCAACTGGACCTCCCTCTTCTAAGCCGGCCCAGCCCCTCATCCTGACGCCTACCTGCTTGGTTGCTCACCGTCTCCCTCTTCTGTCTACAGGAGCGCCCGGCACCATGAGCCTGAGCTCACGGATGTCGAGGGAAGCCGTCCCTGCGCCCCTATATAACCAGTGCGCCCCCTAGGGTTTCCTCCTCTTTCCTCCTTCCCTCCTCGCGCCGCCATCTCTCTTCATCCCCTCTGTTTTCCCTTCTTCTTCAAGAACAGAGAAAACCCGAGAGCTTCCTTGTTGTTTGCGTGGTTGGAGGCTACCACGATCTATTCTGTCATGTCCATCTTCTTCCTCGATGTCGCCTTCGTCGACTCCGACCACTACGGTGCCGCGGGACGTCAAGATGGCGCGCCGGTGTCCTCTGCTTCCCCTGCGACATGGACACCAAGTCGGAGGCCATTCTCTGCTCGCCGCCATCTCGTCTTCTTCCTCGGGTGAACATGTCGCCGGCCGTTTTCGTTGCCCCTTGCATCCCGAGCTAGAATGACTCCGTCAAGCCCCTCAATGTGAGCAGACGCACCTCCCCACCAGATCTTCTCGTCTGATTGTGCTCTGTTTCGTCCATCTCTATCGAGCCCGAGCGCTCCCATGTCAGACCTCATCTCTGGCGAGTGTTCCGATCTCTTCTCGTTGCCCGTGTGCATCCAATAGGGACGAATCGTTCTGTAGAATCAATTCCCTCTTTTAGCTTGCCATTTTGATCCTTGGTTCATCGGGTCCGACCTCCTCCACCGCTCCCTGTGCATAGCGCCGCCGCCTCCCCTGTCTTGCTCTGCTTCGCCCGCAACCTGCACTCGTGTGGTAGCTCGCCCATCGCCTCGCCTCGCTGTGCTTCGCCGCATGGCAACAGGTTTCTGCCCGCGTTCATGCTCACTGCCACTGCCTCGCTGAGCCTCGCTACCATGGACGAGATGAGCTCCTGCCTGAGCTTGTTCTTGAGCCCTTGCTCATGCCGTTTCCCACCCCCTTTTGCAGCTCTCCGCAAGCACGCGTGCACTGTCTTCAGTTTTCGCACGCCCGCCGCAGGTTCTTAACCCCAACAGCCGTCGTTTGTGCTTGCCCTCGCCGTCGGTTGTCGCCGTGCAGCCATGGCGAAGCTCGACCTATTGTTAAATGCTCAAAAGAGGCTGGGAGCTCTTTGTATCATGAATAGTAAGCTAGCCCAGTGGTTCCTCCCTCGCGCACACATCCAGGAGGTCCTGGGTTCAAATCCCAGGCGCCCCTCTTTTGCTCTGTTCTTTTATTTCTTTTGCACACACCCACAGCTGCTTGGGCCGAATCCTCATCTGGGCCGCTGCACCGTAATGCTTCGGGCCCGTGCATATTTTTTCCCAGTCTGTATTTTAGCATTATCCAATGCATTCTTATTTACAGAAATGCCCCTGTTTAGTATTGCTAATAACTAATCATGCATGCATCCAAATTCAACAAACTATATATGTAAAATGCTTAGGATTTTATCTTGTTTCACAATATCCAACTTTCAACCATGTTAAAATATTTAAAATTGCTGTTTGCATTAATTTGCATTAATGACATGTTAAAATGGTTTATTTCATAACTAAATAACCGTAGCTCCACATTTAATAAACTTTATATGTAAATGGGGTGGAAAATTTCATAGGTTAACTTGTTGCACTTTATTTCCCTGTTTAACAACTCTAAAATATGGTTTAGTCAGAACAGTACCATATCCAAAATATGAGCATGGGGATTTTCCGGATTTGTTGTTTGTTGTTTCCGGCCTCATTTAAAATTGCCTAGATAGGTAGTTTTGTTATGCTTCACCTCTTGCAATGTTAACAACATTTAATATTGTTGGGTAGCATAAATGGGAGTGAATTAAATAATTGGTTGTGGTGTTTTGTCAATATGCAACTCGTTGCATATTGAGCTCCACTTAAATTGTAGTTTCGTTTGTTGCACTTTGCCATGCCATGACTCATTAAACTGGACATGCATCATACTTGATTGTGCATCATGTCATGGTTATGCTTGTGTGTTTACTATGTTGTTTGCTTCTTTCTGGTTGTGCTTCTTCTCGTTCGTTCCTGTTTCATTGCGATCGTGAGGATCCATTCGTCTACGCTTGGTTCGTCTTCGTGGCTTCATTTTCTTCATGGAATCGTTCTTCTTCCTAGCGGGATTTCAGGCAAGATGACCATCACCTTGGATCTCACTACTATCATTGCTATGCTAGTTGCTTCGTTCTATCGCTATGCTGCGCTACCTATCACTTGTTCTTCAAGCCTCCCAATTTGCCATGTCAGCCTCTAACCTTTTCACCCTTCCTAGCAAACCGTTGCTTGGCTATGTTACCGCTTTGCTCAGCCCCTCTTATAGCGTTTTTAGTTGCAGATGAAGTTGAAGATTACTCCATGGTGGACAGGATTTTGTTGGGATATCGCAATATCTCTTATTTAATTAATGCATCTATATACATGGTAAAGGGTGGAAGGCTCGGCCTTATGCCTAGTGTTTTGTTCCACTCTTGTCGCCCTAGTTTCTGTCATATCGGTATTATGTTTCTGGATTTTGCGTCCCTAACGCGGTTGGGTGATTTATGGGACCCCCTTGACAGTTCGCCTTGAATAAAACTCCTCCAGCAAGGCCCAACATTGGTTTTACCATTTGCCTACCACCTATACCTTTCCCTTGGGAGTAATTAACCCGAGGGTCATCTTTATTTTAGCCCCCGGGCCAATGCTTGTCTAAGTGTTGGTCCAAACTAGAGCACCGTGCGGGACCATCCCTTGGCAACTTGGGTTATGTCGGTACCTGTACGCTTCGCTTATCCGGTGTGTCCTGAGAACGAGATACGTGCGACTCCTATCCGGATTGTCGACACATCGGGCGGCTTTGCTGGTCTTGTAAACCAGGATTCCGAGACTGATCAGGTCTTCCTGGGAGAAGGAATATCCTTCGTTGACCATGAGAGCTTGTGATGGGCTAAGTTGGGACACCCCTGCAGGGTATAAACTTTCGAGAGCCGTGCCCGTGGTTATGTGGCAGATGGGAATTTTTTAATGTCTGGTTGTAGAACACTTGACACCAGATTCGAATTAAAACACATCAACCGCGTGTGTAGCCGTGATGGTCTCTTTTCGGCGGAGTCCGGGAAGTGAACACGGTTTTGGGTTATGTTTGAATGTAAGTAGTTTCAGGATCGCTTCTTGATCATTGCTAGCTTCACGACCATTCCCTTTATTCTCTTCTCGCTCTTATTTGCATATGTTAGCCACCATATATGCTTAGTCGCTGCTACAACCTCACCACTTATCCTTTCCATACCCATTAAGCTTTGCTAGTCTTGATACCCATGGTAATGGGATTGCTGAGTCCTCGTGGCTCACAGATTACTACAACAACAGTTGCAGGTACAGGTTATGCGATGATCATGATGCGAGAGCGATGTTTGCTTGTTTTGGAGTTCTTCTTCTGCTTCTTCCTCGATCAGGGGATAGGTTCCAAGTCGGCATCGTGGCTAGCAGGGTGGATGTCGTTTGAGCTTCTGTTTGTGTTTCATCCGTAGTCGGATGTTGATCTTATGGATGATGTATTGTTGTATTTGTGTGGCATTGTACGCCTCTTGTATGTATCCCCATCTATTATGTAATGTTGATGTAATGATATCCACCTTGCAAAAGCGTATCTATATGCGGTTCTATCCTTGGTGGGACCTTCGAGTCTCTTTAGGACAGTATCGCATATTGGGCGTGACACCCCTCCCCGCAGCCAGAGGACCCCGGAAGGGCCTACGATCCAGGTCTCAAAGAGGATCCGGATATTACTGTGGAGCTTGTCAACGGGACATTTTATCAGGCGAGCTGCGATGGCGCCTCAGTGGCTATTACCGCCGACTATCCCGGACTGCTACCTATATCGCGTGTAAGCCAAGCCAAAAACCCTATCCTCTGAAGAGGACTCCTTTCCAATGCCATGCCTTACACCTGAAGTGTCTTTTTTTTTTGCAAAGACGACGGTCGGAGCGCGGAGCCGAACCCCTAGGGACCCGTCGACAAAGGGCGTCCGGATCTGGCAGGCTTAAGAGGAAGGCGGTTAGGGCCGAAACGCCGCTACAGAGGTATGATAAAAACCTGCTCTGTGATAATTGTATTTGAAATGTAACAGCACCCTTCGTGTCCTGGCAGAAAGAGGAGTAGCCAGACTATATCCGGAGATCCTGCCGATCACGCCTCCACCAGCCGAATTCCAGAACCGGCTTCGAGAGAGGAGGCGGACGCGGGGCTGATGCCGCATTGCCCTTCGACAGAGGATGCAGACATGCTTTCCTCCAGGAATTCCAAAGTGGAGAGCGCCATGAATCACCGGCGCCGACGGGCCGTACTTCGCAACAACATCTTTTTCGAAGAAGCATCTAATGTTTTCAATTCGGGAGACGCATACATCCGTGCTGCTCAAGGCGGATTTGCCCGAGCGACGGACCAGTATACCAAATATATACGGGTAAGAAAATTTGATAAGCATGTATAGTAGTAGCCCCTGAGACTTGAGGCGGTTGGAATAACTGTTTTAAGGATCACTCTATGCACAGGTCCTTGTAGATAAGAATGAGCAATTGTCTCGGGAGCTAGAGGAGTGCAAGACCCAGCTGAGAGCCATGGTTGCCAAGTTAGAGGAATCCCAGAAGGCCTCATCTGGTAACATTTGTCTCAATTGTATGAAGATGTACCAGTTAGTAAGTGGCTCGTATGATAAGTCTAACAGAAAATTCTGCAGACAGTCCCGGGGTGAATCCGGAGTTTGTAGGAGATAACGAATCGCATCTCCAAAGGCAGCTGAAAGCTGGCGAGCGTGTTCTTACGCAAGTTAGGCAGGAGAAGAACAATCTTCAGGATGCCAATGTCCGGCTGGACATGGAATTAAAAGATGTCCGCGCTCAGCTGGCGGACTCCGTGAAGGAGAACAAAAGGCTTCATCGCGGCATTTATAGTAAGTGCCTAGACGAATTGTAGTACAGCTCGGCGAGGAAGCATATTGAAAGAATTTTTATTTGTAGGTATGTTGATGGGCCACCCTGAAGAGGAGATGCCCGCGTATGCAGGCGATTTGCTGCAAGACCTCTCACAACTACACGAGCGAGCTCAGCAGGTGATGCAGGGCATTGCACAGGCCTTGTGGCCATCAAGCTTCCTGCCGAAGGGTATGGGGGAGCTTGTGGATATGCTCCAAGGAGAACAGCGGCACTTCCGATTGTGGAAGATGTTAGCCTGCCAACAAGGTGCAAGAGAAGCCTGGGCTATGGTGAAGACGCGCTACACCAAGCTTGACCCAAACCATATGGCCGAAGTCGGACCGGCGGGGCCAGATGGGCGAGAAATTCCCGTGAGTCTGGTGTGTGACCAGGTAGCGTTAGCCGCAAAGTATTCTCAACAAGATTGTAAGTTCGATAGCCTGTTGGATGGTATAGAGGAGGAATATAGTCAGTCCAAGTGACTGTGTAATTCAACGTACATAAGTAGTCCCTAGCCAGATTAAAATCATTTGTCATGGCGGACCTTTTCGCTTCAGCCCCCGGATCCGACAGTCTGGGGTGTATCCGAATACCCGCTTAGTTATACAGAACTGGGGTATGCATGGAAACCAGGCGTAGGGATCATAAGTGCATGAACAGACAAGTACCCAACTAGTTATGTTATATTACATGGATAGTAAGAAACACCTTCCAGGGAGAATAGTTCCATTCGGGGTTCCTTTCCCTGGGTACGCATGCGACGATGCACATGTCAGGGCTGCGAACAAGGACGCAGGATAGAAAACTTCTGGGGATTTTTGCGTTGTAATAAACGAAAAACATCTTTGGTTCACCGACCGAATATTCCCTTAAGAACGCTAGCTTTCGGCTTCACCCAGTCTGAGGTACACATCCGGCTAAACCGGCAGTAACAATCGCAGAGGTGCTCCCCTTATGCCCTAGCCGAATTAACGGGAACATAGGGCATAAAAACAAGAGCCAGGCAACCCAGCATGGCCACATCTTAAGTCATATCGATGCATATAATGGTGAAGAAAAGGCACATATGGAAAAAGAACGCATATGTGATGGGCAAAAAGCAATTAAAGTAATTATATTTAGCTTCCGTATTGGAAGCCCCCAGGTATTGCTTACACACATAGTGCGGCCGGAGTGATCCGGGCGTCCATACTGTATTAAATACTTTGTGTGAAGAGGAAAAAGGGTCGAGAAAGGTAAAGGGAGGGAGCATAATTAAAAAAGGAGGGGGTAAGGAGACGAACATTGAGTTCGGCGCTAGGCGTAGAATCTCCGGAGTCTAGCCGCGTTCCATGGGTTCAGCTCGAGTCTGTTATCGGATGCATTACGTAAGCGGTACGCTCCTCCGGTGAGAACTTTATCAATGACGAAGGGACCCTCCCACTTAGGTTTGAGCTTGTCCTTCTTCTTCTCCGGTAGGCGTAGAACGAGTTCGCCAATATTATAAGTTTTGGCCCGCACTTCTCTACTTTGGTACCGTCGAGCCTGTTCCTGATAGAATGCGGAGCAGGCTTTTGCGACGTCGCGCTCCTCCTCCAGGGCATCCAAGTTATCCTGCCGATCTAACTCGGCTTCCTTCTCTTCGTACATGCGTACGCGAGGAGAATCATGTATTATGTCACATGGTAGTACTGCTTCCGCGTCGTACACCATAAAAATGGTGTATATCCGGTGGTGCGATTCGGCGTGGTCCGCAGCCCCCAGAGTATGGAGTCGAGCTCTTCGACCCAGTGCTTGTCTGACTCTGTCAAGGATCACACTAGTCTGGGTTTGATGCCGCTCATGATGAGACCGTTTGCACGTTCGACCTGGCCGTTTGTTTGGGGATTGTAGACGGAAGCGTAGTCGAGCTTAATGCCCATTTTGCCGCACCAAGTTTTCACTTCATCGGCTGTGAAATTCGAGCCATTATCAGTGATGATGCTGTGGGGGCCGTATCCATGTACAACCCCAGATATGACGTCTATCACTGGTCCGGACTAGGCCGTTTTGACTGGTTTAGCTTCTATCCATTTGGTGAACTTGTCCATCATGACCAATAAGTATTTTTTCTTATGGCTTCCCCCTTTAAGAGGTCCGACCATATCCAGCCCCCAGACCGCGAAGGGCCAAGTTATGGGGATTGTTTGGAGAGCGGTAGGGGGCATATGACTCTGATTGGCAAAGAGCTGGCAACCGACGCAGTGTTGGACAAGGTCCTGTGCGTCTGGTCGGGCTGTCGGCCAATGGAAGCCTGTACGGAAGGCCTTGCTGACTAGTGCTCGAGCCGCGGTATGGTGCCCGCCCAGTCCGGCATGGATTTCAGCCAAGAGCTGCTGCCCTTCCTCTTCGGAGATGCACCTTTGGAGCACTCCGGTCGCACTTTTCTTATAGAGTTCCCCTTATGGACTTTGTAAGCTTTAGAACACCGCACGATGCAACGTGCTTCATTTTGGTCTTCGGGGAGCTCCTGCCTATTTAGGTAGGCCAAGAAAGGCTCAGTCCACGAGGCGATTACAACCATGATTTCGTGGGCCGAAGATGTTATTTCGGTGGTGGAGCCTCCGATTATGTCTGATGGTTCAGAATCTGGGGGTGTATTCGGATCCGTGCTAGTGTTGCCGGACTCCCCTTCCCATACCACGGATGGCTTGAACAGCCTTTCCAGGAATATGTTAGGTGGGACAGGGTCGCGTTTATCGCCGATGCGGGCGAGAATATCCGCCGCTTGATTGTTTTCTCGAGCCACATGGTGGAATTCGAGCCCCTCGAACCGAGCTGACATTTTGAGGATGACATTACGGTAGGCCACCATTTTCGGATCCTTGGCATCGAAGTCTCCGTTTATTTGTCATATTGTGAGGTTTGAATCCCCGCACACTTCTAGGAGTTGAATGCCCATAGAGACTGCCATCCGAAGACCGTGCAACAGAGCCTCGTATTCGGTTGCATTGTTGGAGTCTGTGTATAATATTTGGAGTACGTACTGGACCGTGTCTCCGGTGGGAGACGTCAGGACTACACCTGCTCCCAATCCGGCCAGCATTTTAGAGCCGTCGAAGTGCATGATCCAATTAGAGTACGTGCCATACTCTTTGGGGAGTTCGGCTTCTGTCCATTCGGTGACAAAGTTAGTCAATACTTGCGACTTGATGGCCCGCCGTGGCTTGTATGTTATGTCGAACGGAAGGAGCTTGATGGCCCATTTAGCAATCCGGCCTGTAGCGTCGCGGTTATTTATTATGTCGTTGAGTGGTACTACGGAGGCCACCGTCATCGAACACTCTTGAAAGTAATGTCGTAGCTTCCGGGATGCCATGAAGACCGTGTATGCTATTTTTTGATAGTGTGGGTATCGGGATTTGCATGTGGTGACGTAATATACTGGCTTCTGGAGCGGGAATTTGTATCCGTCAGCCTCTCGTTCGACGACAAGCACTGCGCTTACAACTTGATGTGTTGCAGCTATATACAGTAGCATGGGTTCGCCAATATTTGGCGCTGTTAGGACTGGATTACTAGCCAATAAGGTCTTTATTTCGACCAGTACGGCCGCAGCTGCATCCGTCCACACGAAGTGTTCGGTGCGCCGAAGAAGGCGGTAAAGAGGTAATGCCTTCTCTCCTAACCGGGAGATAAAGCGGCTTAAGGCAGCCATGCAGCTAGCTAGTTTCTGGATATGCTTGAGGTCTATTGGGATAGCCAACTGTGACAGAGCTCTGATCTTTGCCGGATTTGCCTCAATTCCTCTATTGGAAACAATGAAGCCGAGCAGCTTCCCAGAGGGTACACCGAAAACACATTTTCCCATGTTTAGCTTGATGTCGTATGTTCGGAGGTTGTCGAATATTAGCCTCAAGTCGTCTATTAGGGTTTCGACGTGTCTTGTTTTTATGACCACGTCATCCACATATGCCTCCACTGTCTTGCCGATTTGCTTTTCCAGGCATGTCTGAATCATGCACTGATAGGTTGCGCCGGCATTTTTAAGCCCGAAAGGCATAGTGTTGAAGCAGAAGGGAACATATGGCGTTATGAAAGCCGTTGCAGCTTGGTCGGACTCTGCCATCTTTATTTGATGGTATCCAAAGTATGCGTCGAGGAAACATAGTGAGTCGTGTCCTACGGTGGCGTCAATGATTTGATCGATGCGAGGGAGGGGGAAGGGATCTTTCGGGCAAGCCTTATTGAGGTCTTTGAAGTCGACGCATAGGCGCCAGGATTTGTCCTTCTTTGGTACCATTACAAGATTTGCCAGCCTATCCGGATGCTTGATATCTCTGATGAATCCGGCCTCATGTAGCTTGGCAATTCTTCCCCCATGGCTTGCCGTTTGGGCTCTGAAAAGCACCTTAGAGTCTGCTTGACAGGCTTGTATCCTTTTAGTATATTAAGGATGTGTTCAGCCAGTCTGCGTGGGATGCCCGGCATGTCCGAAGGGTGCCAGGCGAAAATGTCCCAATTCTCGCGTAGGAAGTCTCGCAGTGCGGTGTCCATTGTGGGGCTCAACTCTGTCCTGATGGAAGCTGTCTTCATGGGGTCCGTTGGATGGACCTGGAATTTGACTATCTCGTCTGCGGGTTTAAATGAGATGGATTTGGGTCGCTTGTCAAGTATCACGTCGTCCCTGTCCACGGTGGCACGCAGCGTTGTTAGTTCTTCGGCTGCTAGGGCTTCAGATAATGCTTCCAGGGCTAGTGCTGCGGTTTTGTTTTCGGCGCGAAGTGCGATGTCCGGATCATTGGCTAGAGTGATGATTCCATTGGGTCCGGGCATTTTAAGCTTCATGTACCCGTAATGGGGTATAGCTTGAAAGCTTGTAAACGCGTCCCGCCCTAGAAGGGCGTGGTATCCTCTACTGAAAGGACCACTTGGAATGTGATTTCTTCAGACCTGTAGTCCTCCGGAGTGCCGAATACCACATCGAGTGTGATTTTTCCCGCACACAATGCTTCCTGACTGGCGATGATTCCCCTGAAGGTTGTGCCACTTTGCTCAATGTGGCTTTTATCAATTTCCATCTTGCTGAGTGTTTCTTCTAGATCAAGTTTAATCCGCTTCCGCCGTCCATGAGTACTTTAGTGAGACGAAAGCCGTCTACGATTGGGCTAAGGACCAGAGCGGCTGGTGCCCGGACAGTCTGGAATTGAGGTTCATCACTAGCGTTGAAAGTTATAGCAGTGTCGTTCCACGGATTTATTTTTACCACATGGCAGATTTCAGCAGAGCTTCGATGAGCTCACTTGCGCCTATTATTTGAGGTGAAAGTCTCGAAGACTGTGAGTAGCGTATTGTTTTCTTTGGTGAGATGTTGTTCTGCTTTATGGATTGCAAGAAGATCCTCGCCACCTTTTGCTACCCGCCGGAGTATCCAACATGCTCTAAGGCTATGTGTTGGTATAGTGTCCGGCGTCCTGTGGAGTTTACATAGCCCATTGAGCCATTCTTCCAATACGGTTCCACGCCCTGGGGTGGGCTTTGGTTTCTTGGGGATTGTATCAGATGACTTATGAGAGTTTGCCCGTTTAGCTCGGACAAAGGTTTTGGTGAGAGCCGGACTATCCCAAAATTCTGTTTGGGTTTCCAGGCGCTTTCCATCGCACAGTACTTCTGTACTATGATTGCCAAGTCAGCAAAGTGCACTATGTCACGGCGACTTATAGAGTTAAGGATTCCTTGTTCCTGCAGTTTTTGTAGAAAAGTGAGACCACGTCCTCCTCACGACAGTCCTCAACCTTGTTTAGCACAAGGAGGAATCTGGCCCAGTAGCGATGTACTGTCTCTTGGGGCTCTTGTCTGATATGGGAGAGAGGGTTTAAGTACGGGTGGGTGGGTGTAGCTGAATCTAGATTCTAATCCGATCTAACGCCCTGGGGCAGGGGAGTTCCTGGGCTTGACAGCTCGGGATCCGGGGTGCTGCCCAACTTTTCCGGCCTGATACCCGATTCTAAATCCGGGGTCTGGGTCATGTCTTCCCTTGAGCGGGTGTCCGTCTTGGATAGATCAGTGATCCAGACCTAATACGTCCTTAAAATAGAGGGGTAATCCCTATGTGGCTCCTCCACTACCGCTATCTCGTGTGTGACCGGTGGATATTTAATATCCCTTTGGTCGGGTTTAAGCCCGATCCGGTCATAGTCTGTGGTGACTCCCAAAGCAGCGATGCGATCCAAGAGCTCATTAAGGGAGGAGAGCTCCATCGGATCCATCTGTTTGGTGAGTTCCGAATTGACGTGGAGGCTATGTGTGATGACCCGAGAGGTCACCGTTGGCGCGATAGCCGATGGGGCAGCTATGGTGAAGCCGCCTAGTCAGAGAGTTCGGCCTACAGCCAGCGCTCCCCCATAGGTGATGTTGTCCTTGATAACGAGCCGAGCCATCGAGCCTTGCAGCGACGACACAGAGGAACTCTCAATGAATGCACCAATGTCGGTGTTAAAACCGGCATATCTCGGGTAGGGTGTCCCGATCTGTGCGTCTTAGGCTGATGGTAACAGGAGTCAAGGGACACAATGTTTACCCAGGTTCGGGCCCTCTCAATGGAGGTAAAACCCTACTTCATGCTTTATTGATATTGATGATATGAGTAGTACAAGAGTAGATCTACCACGAGATCGTAGAGGCTAAACCCTAGAATCTAGCCTATGATGATTATGATTGTGATCGTCCCTCTAAGGACCAACCTCTCCAGTTTATATAGACACCGGAGAGGGCTAGGGCTTACATGGAGTCGGTTAGAAAGAAGGAAATATAATATCCAGATCACCAAGCTTCTCTTCCACGCAAAGGAGAGTCCCATCTGGACACGGGACGGAGTCTTGAGTCTTGTATCTTCACGCTCCAACAGTCCAGACAAAGTATATAGTCCGGCCGTCTGGATACCCCCTAATCAAGGAATCCCTCAATGGCCCCTTCAATCGTCAACAATGACATTGTCCAAGGAGAAACCTTTCTCCCCGGACAGATCTTCGTGTTCGGCGGCTTCGCACTGCGGGCCAACTCATTTGGCCATCTGGAGCAGATCGATAGCTACACCCCTGGCCATCACGTCAGATTTGGGAGCTTGAACTACGGCGCGGACATCCGCGGAGATTTGATCTTCACCGGATTCGAGACCGCGGCGACCGCTCCTAATCACCTCGATGAACATGACCTAAATCTGTCATCGGACCGCATTCAGGAGATAGCTCCTGTAACTACGCTGGCCTTAGATCCGGAGCATACTGCTCCATCCAAGGATTGGAGGCTCAACCCCACCACGGAGGCCACAGATTCCCCGGCATTGGAGACGCACATGGACTTAACCTTACATAATACTTGTGTCACTGGAACTCCGGACTCGTCTCTGGGTGTAAGATCCGAACCATGTGAGTCCGCGGATGCCGAACTTGATCATTTATCGATCTTCGAGTTCAGCGCGTAGACATCTTCTAGCACTCGCCCTTGGGCGATGTGCTAAGCTCATTAAAGAACCTATCCTTGGCGGGGGACTCGCAACCGAACTATGTCCGGTCCGAACTAGGGGCTGACGATGGAGAATTTTGCCTCCCACCCGCCACCCATTTCATAGCCACGTTAGAGGATTTGACCGACACGCTTGATTACGGCTCCGAAGACATCGACGGTATTGACGACGATGCTGGTGAGGAGCAAAACCAAAATCTGCCATTCACTGTACGATGGACAGACACTTCTTCGTACAACGTGTACATGGTGGATACGCCTAAAGAAACCAACGACGATGACCAAAAAGATCCAGTTGAGAATAAAACTCCCGAGGAACAGAACAAACACCGGCGTCCTCGGCGCCGCTCTAAGTCACGTCGTTCCAAAGACAGAAACACTGGCACCGGAGGAAATAATACCCCGGAAGATGCCGGAAACGATGAAGACTCTGCTGAGGCAACTTCCGAACAAGAGGAACCAGGAAACGGGCAAGTTGGCCCTGATGAACAGGCCACACATGACAATTCGGAGGATGACAATTATCTCCCGCTCTCTGAAGATGAGACAAGCCTCGGCGACAACGAATTCGTCATGCCAGAGGAACCCTCCAAGTAGGAGCACTTCAAGCGCCGGCTCATTGCCACAACAACTTGCCTGGAAAAGAAATGGCAGCAGCTTCAAGCTGACCAAGATCTGCTCAATGATAGATGAACCAATGTCCGAGCAGCCGAAGAATACGGCCTCAAACGCACAACCAAGAGTTACCCGAAGCGCAAACTGCTGCCTCAGTTCGATAAGGATGCACCAAAGTCCGTACCTCCCTCGTGCAATATGGCTAACAGACTACTACATGGTCTGGAGAAAGCGGCAATTTAAGCTGAACAGTAGCCTATACCACCGAAGCATGAAAACAAATATAAACCAGCCCGAAATTATAAACACGGCACTCGGAAGGACCTGGACAGCAGAACAGGATATACCGAATCGATCTATGGAACGCAAAGACGCACCTCAACATGCGACGATGGCCATCTATTCGGACGTACCGAACCTTGTCACGCCCGGGCCGAAAACCACAGACGAACTCCGTCAGAGATACGTCGCGTTGTGGCCCGATATAGAGGATCCGCACACCCCCTTTGCTTCACTGATGAGGTGATGGATCATGAATTCCCTGAAGGGTTTAAACGCATAAATATTGAATCATACGATGGAACAACTGATCCCGTGGTGTGGATTGAGGATTTCCTTCTCCATATCCACATGGCCCGCGGAGACAACCTTCATGCCATCAAATACCTCCCGTTAAAACTCAAAGGACCAGCTCGACACTGGTTAAACAGTCTGCCTGAAAGCTCGATTGGCAGCTGGGAGGATCTAGAAGACGCGTTCCGCGGCAACTTCCAGGGTACATATGTCCGGCCACCGGATGTTGATGATTTAAGTCACATTGTCCAGCAGCCCGGGGAGTCCGCCAGGAAGCTCTGGACTAGGTTCTTAGTTAAAAAGAACTAAATCGTAGACTATCCAGATGCACAAGCCCTAGCGGCCTTCAAACACAGTGTCCAAGATGAGTGGCTCACCCGCCACCTTGGTCAGGAAAGACCAAAGTCCATGTCAGCCCTTATGGCTACGATGACCCGCTTTTGCGCGGGAGAAGACATCTGGCTCGCTCGTAAAAGAAATAGCGCCAACGACCTGGGCACTTCCAAAGTCCGGGACGGCAATGGGAAGCCATGAAGCAATAAAAACAAGCACCTCAATAACAATGAGGGGGCACGTGACACAAAGGTCAACGCTGGATTCAGCGGCCCCAGACCCGGCTAATGAAAAAAGCCGTTCACGGCAAAAAGGGACGGACCATCCAATTTAGACAGAATATTGGGGACCCTTCCAGATTCATGGCCACCCCAATAAACCAGCTAATCACACCAATATAAGCTGCTGGGTTTTCAAACAGGCCGGCAAGTTGAATGCCGGACACAAGGAGAAGGAGCCGCCCGGCGATAGCGACAACAAAGAGACTCACCAACAGAACACCGGGGGACAGAAGCAGTTTCCTCCCGAAGTAAAAATAGTAAACAGAGTATATGTCGCATACACCTCTAGAGGCGAGCGCATGGAAAAATTCCCCCATACAAAAGATCATACTGTGGATACATCAACCGAAATACAAAGCGGCCTCATGTCACCGCATACCTCATCGGCCAGGGCGCTGCCGGTCTCTGTTCAACGCGACCTGTCAATGTCCATACTGGACTAGCAACTCGGCTTCCGCCGCTCGCCTAATACGCCTGCGAAGTCGGTTCCACACATACATAATTATGCACTTAATATACCCCGGGCATCGGCGGAAGCACAATAAGGATAGGCCTACAAGCACTCCCATAAACTCTCTTGTTTTCTAACTATCTTTCCTTTTTTTACTATCCTCTCTACATGTGGCTCAAAGGCGGGTCACCCACGCGCTCTATCAGAGGATACACTCATCCAAAAGTCGTTTCCATCAAGGAATACCCTAACTGAGGACAGGCGACGCAGACGTGCGACAGGAGGTCCAAAATAAATTTTTGTAGACCATACTCAGTATGTAGAGCCTGTAAAGTACCTTTATCCTCAGCCTTCCACCCTTCGGCATGTAAAATAGCCAGGGTATGGCTTTGTTATTTATATAAACGATTGGCACATCACTCAGATCCCAGTAAAAATAATCCACTCTTTTCTAAAAGATCGAGTTTTTGCCCCTACGGTGGTTTCAAACATACACCTCGGCATAACTTGCCAGGGGCTCGGTATGGGAACAAAACGAGTTGCCGACAAGTTCGAACAGCTCTATAGCATACTTCAGCGTCGCGAGTTTGGCCTTATATGCATCAGCTCCGAATCATGTCTTGGGTCAATAGTTGGGTTGCCCGGCTCCTGTGCTTGCTACCTTACGTTCCGCTATATCGGCTAAGGTAGTAAAGGGAGAACTACTGTTATTGTGCTTCCAGTTAACCTGGCTAAGCACCTAAGTAGAGAAAGCCGAAAACTGACTATCATGATGCGGCGAGAGCTAGTCAACCACTCGATGACTTATTGGAATATTTCGCGGTTCCTTCCGTGTCACACGAAGGACCTCTTCCAGGTCAAATATGTAAACACATCATGCGAGAATAAGCCACGTACATACCAGGGGCTATATCGTAGACCCACCATAAAACTCCTATGGCTAAGTGAAAGTGTTAACGCCCTATAGTCTGGTTGCCTTGTTCGCCACATTGACACCTCCTTCGCGAACCAAGACGTTGGTTCAAGAGTGATCAGATGCTTTTCCGAACACCCCCGTATTTCCTACGAGGGGGCTGAAGCCGACGATTGAAAAACTTTCAGATCATATATGAACGGTCGCATAGGAGGAACAAAAGCCTTTAGGCAAAACTAAAATATAGACTGACTATAAAAGTTGTCTTATACAATTCATACAGAGTTCACTCAAATATTATGCCTTTTGAGCATTGACCCTCTATCAAGCGGGCAGCTTCTGAGACGTCCTCAAAATAATACTCCGGTGCGTGATGGTCCTTGCCCTTGGGTGGACTCTTTGCTGCAACATCGATGCCTTCATCTTACCCTAGTATGTCTTGACACGGGCAAAGGCCATCCGTGCACCCTCAATGCATGCCGAACGCTTAACAGCATCAATACGTGGCGCCGCATCAACAAGACGCTGCACCAAGCCGAAGTAGCTATTCGGAATAGGCTCAGTCGGCCACAGCCAAATTATGATGTTCTTCATGGCAGCGCCGGATATCCTATGAAGCTCGGCCCATTGGGACATCTGTTCATTCAGCAACAGAGGGCGCTTTGATGCGCCAAATTGTGACCAGAAAAGCTTCTCCGTTGCATAGCCCTCTCACGCTTGGTAAAACTCTGCCGCATCGGAAGAACTCTTCGGCAAGTCTAAAAACTCGTCTAGAGAACTCCACACTTGGTTAAGCTGGGCATAGTTCGGATCGCTGAACTTAGTCTATAGTAAAAACGGCTTACCAGTCGCAATCTCCCCAGCTCGCCGGATCTCCTCATGGCCTGCTCTAGATTCGGACCGCGCTTCTCTCGCCTCTCACAAGGCCTTGTCAAGTTCAGCCGTTTTGGCTTCATTTTCCCTCTCAAGGAATTCACAGCGGCTAGTAGAATTTTTTAGTTCGAGCGCCATCATGGATATCTTCTCCTCGTCTTGGCGCCGAGCAGCTTGTTCGGCCTTTAACTCAGCCGATGCCTTTTCGGCAGCTGCATTACTAAATCGGGCCTGCTCCTTGGCCCGGGCCAGCTCCGCCCGAAGAATCTCAACGGCAGCGGCACCATCTGCAGCCATGCATATCCCAGTATGCAACTTTCAGCGTCATGCTTATATTACAAACACGTATGTGTAAGGACTACTCTGAATACATACCTTGCGACTGGTCAAGACGCATATTGATTAATGCAATATCATCCCCTGCCACATCAAGCTTCCGCTACAGCTCGACAATATCAGTAGTCCGGGTAGTCGTCAGGGGGAACAGCCTGTGTTCCAATTAACCAGATTAGTCCTTGAGTGTTTCTTCTTGATCCTCCATTCGCCTCCCATGGGAAGCCAACCCGAGTCTTAGGGGCTACTACCTATACATAGGTGCATTTTTGCGAATACAATATAGTTGAAAAAATTACATCATGAACCTTGAAGCCTCTTAGCAGGCTCATGAAGGCTTCATTCAATCCACTCTTCACGGACAGAATCTTCTCAACCACCGTGCCCATCAAGGTATGTTGTTCCTCCGAGACAGATGCTTTTCGTAGCATATCCCTCAAGATATCCGGCGCCGCCGTGTCTTCGGAAGCCGATGTAGGAGCACGACCATCCTTTGAAGGAACCTGTTCACCCATCTCCAAAATTATTGTTGACTGAAAACCGGATAGTCCAGGGCCTTCATTGTTGGCCCCCGAACCCCGGACGATTGGAGGCTCACCTTCGGGTACTGCCTCCTTCATCCCCTGCGTCGCTTGTTGATCAAGAAAAACCCTCCGAGATGACACTTCGGAGTCGTCTGCCTTATTGGGAGATGAGGTTGGGGGAGGCATCTCGCTTTCCATCATCTCTGGGAGAAGATCTCTCGAAGAAGAGGATTGTCCAGGAAAACTCTGCGCCGAACTGTAAAGATACACTTGTACGTTACATGCCTCTTCGGTAGCAGGAAAGGAGCGGGATGTGATCAAAGCACCCCGGATTCACTTACGATTTGGTCGAAGGCTTGTCCTCACGACAGAGCTGTTCAACGGCGTTGCCTTCCAATCCCGAGCCGCCCGATGATGGCATCTTGCCCCTCTTGGGAGACCGCCCCTCCCAACCTTCGGAGGCGACCCTTTTCTTCCTAAATGGAGAAGGGATGCTTGCTTATCCTTCGCCTTTGTCTTCGGGCGAAGAAATGTTGATTTCTCCGGACTCGGTATCTAATTTACCTCCGGAATGAAGGTCATCCCGGGTCTTCCCACTCTCCACCTTGCCCTCCTCTACCGGCGCCTGGTATGGTACCGGTGCCAGCATCCTTGTTAACATGGGGTCCGTTGAATCTTTGGGAAGAGGGGTCGGACACCTAATCCGTTCCGCTTTATTTATCCAGCCCTGGAAAAAGATGGTTTGCTTAGTGTCTTACCACATGATACCTGATTAGGAGGTGTTCGGCAGACGGATACTTACCGTGGTATCCGGATGGTTACAGTCAAGGCCGATGTCTTCGGTAGTATCCGGCCACTGTTTTCGTTTCCCAAAAAATAATTTCCACATCCCTTTATGCGTAGGGCCGAAGAAGTGCTGAAGTGTCCGCGGCCCTTCAGGATTAAACTCCCACATACAAAGAGGCCGCCTTCGGCACGGCATGGTCCAACGAACCAGCATCACTTGAATAACGTTGATAAGATCAATGTCCCTCTCTAGGAGTCCCGGGATGCGGCTCTGCAGAGTCTGTACCTCATCAATTGACCCTCAGTCCAACCCCTTATTTATCCATGATGCAAGCTAAATCGGAGGACTGGATCGAAACGCAGGCGCAACCGCCCACTTGGAGCCACGGGGCTTAGTGATATAGAACCATTCCCGCTGTCGTAAGTCAGAGGAGTTGGTGAAGGATCCTTTCAGCCAAAGAGCGCTATTAAGCTTGCTCATGGTGGCGCCACCACACTCCGCCTGCTTCCCCCCCCCCCCTATCATTTGCGGCTTCACATTCAAGGTCTGGAGCCACAAGCTGAAGTGTGGAGGGATTCGAAGGAAGGCCTCGCATGTGACGATAAACACCGAGATAAGAAGAATAGAGTTCGAGGCCAGATCGTGAAAATCCAGCCCGTAGTAGAACATAAGCCCTTGAACAAAGGGATTAAGGGCAAAGCCTAACCCTCGGAGGAAGTGGGAGATGAACATGACGCTCTCACCGGATCTGGGGGTAGGGATAACCTGCCCTTCGGCAGGGAGCCGATGGAGGATTTCTGCGGTCAGGTATCTTGCCGCCCGAAGCTTTGCAATATCCTCCTCTATAACAGAAGAAGCCACCCACCGACCGGGAAGGCTGGAGCCGGACATGACTAAGGTTTGAGGTGGTCGAAGCTTGAGTTTTAGAACTCGAGATAGCAAGGGTTGAGGAAGAAACAAACATGGAAGAGGGGGAGGTGGATCTGTACCCCTTTATAAAGGCCGTGAGTACCTAAACGTCCACTCTCGGGCCTTGAAAATTGCTTGTTTCCAAGGAGTTGTACCACAGAGACGGTTGGGTTGCCCACGTCTGTGTTAATAAGAATCCCTTAATAAAAGGGGACACGATCTCGGTTCGGACAAGACATGTCAATAAAGCGGCGCGTCGAAACCCGGGGCTGTAGGCCAATAATGGGTTTAAAGTAATGTCCCGACGGTGACGTGGCATCATGCTATAAATAGTTGTCGGTGGATTAGATTTATAAATTGTTGTGCCCTCTGTGGAAGTATACAAAACTTATGTTATAGGTCCGGACACATTCAATATGTCCGAAGACTATCTTGGAGTTCCGAAGGAGGAACCCGCCTTGTAATGCTGAAGACAGACCTACGTGTCGGATACCTTGTCATTGAAGCCAGGTTCAGGGGCTACTGAGGGAGTCCTGGACTAAGGGGTCCTCAAGCGTTCGGCCTGTTAGCCATGGGCCGGACTGATGGGCTGTGAAGATACGAAGACTGAAGACTGCACCCATGTCCGGATGGGACTATCCTTGGCGTGGAAGGCAAGCTTGGCTACCAAATATGTGTATTCCCTTCTTTGTAACCGACCCTGTGTAACCCTAGATCCTCCCGATGTCTATATAAACCGGAGGACTTAGTCCCGAGAGGAGAGATACTCATTACCATAGTCATACTGGCTAGACTTCTAGGGTTTAGCCATTACGATCTCGTGGTAGATCAACTCTTGTAATACTCATATTCATCAAGATCAATCAAGCAGGAAGTAGCGTATTACCTCCATAGAGAGGGCCCGAACCTGGGTAAACATTGTGTCCCCTGTCTCCTGTTACCATCGACCTTAGACGCACAGTTCGGGACCCCCTACCCGAGATCCGCCGGTTTTGACACTGACAGTCACCATAGTAGCAAAGTGGTCATTATCCACTAATATGATAGCAAAAAGTGCTATCATACCTAACTCTGCGGGCTGGCAGGGTGCATTTAATGCACTGCTTAGTGTGACATCACTGGTTGTCCGACAAGGCCTGCCGGGATATCTCGCCAGCTCCGCACCTACTCTCTTGACACGTCGCAGGACGGGTATCGTCTGTGGTTTTCTTCCGTAGGAGATGGCTGCCATGTGGCAGATGGCTGCCACTTAATCATCTGGCGGCTTGAAACCGCACTGATTGACGACGTGGGTTGTGGTTGAGTGACTGGTGGGGTGGTTCCGCCCCCGCGAGCCCCGGCAGGCTCTGCCGGGGAGTCTTGGTTGCTTGCTTTTGTGGTGGCCTCGCCCCTTGTCAGGCTTGCCTGCCTGGCAATGGAGGTCCTTCTCTTGCCGATGCCTTACTTCTCTGGCTCGGTCTTGGTCTCTGTGGGCTGCATGTTGGTTCTTCAAATCTCTTGATTTGTCAATCTCTGACCTAAGCTGATGCTTCAATCTTGGTCTTGTGCCTGTGCATAGTTGGGCAAAAGACCCAGGGTTTGTTGTACCGACATATAGTCAGATGAACTGAACAAATGTGACAGCCTGATTTTTGGCCCTTTCTTTTTCTTTTGTTTTTCCGAGGTTTTTGCGTGAGTCTTCTTTTTTCGTGGCTTTGTGGTCTGGAAACTAAAGAAGATGCGCTCTTCTTTGCTTCCAGAGTGGCTTGTCATTCCCAAATCTTTCCCCAAACCCTGTCATTTTCATCCTAGCCCAAATCCCAATATTCTTTTTATTGGGAATATTCCTTTTCTATTAAAGGAATAACTCAAATTGCCTTAGGTTGTGAAGCAACCTATATTTCCCTCACTCCAAAAATTCCCAAATAATTCTCATAAATTGTTTGGGTCATATCTTGATCAAATATGGCAAAACGTTTCATTGCATGTTCAAAAATAATTCCCCAATATTCTTTTTTCTATTCTGCCCTGAATGGCACTTTGTGAAGGAAGTGTCATTTATATTTTCCTAGTGGCTCCCAACCTTTTTGGGCATGTTTATATGTCCAAATAATTGCCTCATGCACAAGTTCAACTTTATTTGCCTAGATAATCTTCCTCAGTGTTTTTTCAAAGTTTCTGTCAAACAGAAAGCTTTGTGAAGGAAGTACTAGCTAGGAGTACCCAAATGAGTTGAACTTTTGCACACTCCTTAACGTGCTCATATAAACCCCCTCCACCCATTTGAATCCCCCTCCAATCATCTATGTGAGTACATGAGCAAATCTTTGATTCTGGCAATACTTTCAGGTTGTGAAGCAAGTGCATTTTATATTGCTTCAAAAATCCTGATAGATTACCAGATGATTCTTATACCCTCAAAACATCTATCTACCAATTCTGGCATCATTTCATTGAGCCATTTAATCACCATAATTATTCCAAGTTTGTGGTCAGCAGAGATGTTTGTGAAGCAAGTGCAATTTTGGCTTGGCCAATTGGTATGAGACTGAGCATCTTCATATGACCAAATGATGAAGCCTTGCACAATTTGAGCTCAAGTGGACACTCCATGTGAGTGCACCATCATAATCTTTATTTCTGGACCATTTTGGCAGTTGCAAAGCAACTATATTCATACTTGGTCCATTTCCCCTCAAAACCTCCAGGATCATAGTCCCTCCATAGCTAAATACCCCAGACAACTTATTTGGCTTCAAGAAATTCCCTATTGATCACCAGTGCACGGTTAAGTTTACTGTAGTAAACTTCAGAGATCCATTCCAACACAACCACAGTGCCTTAGATCAAGCCAATGACCCATTAATGCTCTATATTGGAAGGACTATTAGCTAAACAATGTTTTGGGTGCTGTAGAGCATTTAATGCCCCGGTTCACGTGGTGACTACGCAGCTGGCATGCCTGTGCGCGCGCTCTGTGTGATATGGCATGTCCAGAGCATCGTTTGTGCTTTGGCACCACTCTCCCTCGTTGTCTTAGAGCCCGTGAGCATGTCCAGTGGCTGCATCTCGTCGTCGTCGTTCCTATGGACCCCTCTCTTCCTCCGATAGCTTCCTCACCGACGCAAACCGCCGCGCGCCCAAGGACGTACAGTGGCGGTTTGGATCTATTTGTTGTCATCGCCATCTTCCCCCTGCTCCTTTGGCCTCCTCCTCCTCGTGAGCTCCTCCCTGTGCCTCGTCATCGCCTTCCCCCGAGCCCATGCGTGAGCACACGCGTCCGCGGCACCGGAGGTGTATCCACAGCGACGCCAGCTCGGCCTCTTTGCCCCGCGCCTATATAAGCCCACCACGAGGCCTCTCGACCTCACCACTGGCCTCGCCTCTCTCCCAGCTACCTCCCCATACACTCTCTTGAGCTCCAGGAGCTCTCTATGCCCCCATGGCCTCCATGGCCGCAGCCTCTGCCCTTCCTCGATTCGGTCGAACCTAGCCTATTCCCTCTGTTTCACCACCACGGGAGGAGTCCCCTCGACCCCCTGACCCTCCGCACCTACTTGCTCCTCACAGGAGTGCCCCGCAGCCCCGTAGCCCAACCACACCTGAGGCCATCTCCACCGGAGTCCACACCCTAGTAGCTCCGATCCTCCTCGACGTCTGTGTCCTTGCTGAATGGATCCGCCTCATCCTGCTGAGCTCGTCCGTAGGCCGCGCCCCCCGTTTGGTGGCCGGGATCGCCGGCGAGCCTCGTCAGGATGAGCTCCCCTGCTCGGCCGATGCGTCTAGGCGGGAGGAAGAAGAAGGAGGCCAGGAGGAGAGAGAATATGCGGTGGGCCCCGCCTGTAAGCGACCCAGCCGCCGGCCCCGCGTTGACCGAGGTACGCTGACGTGGATAAGTGGAGGCGTAATCCACTGATTATGTCTTTGCTTTCCGAAAGCGTATTTCTATATTACGCATTATGTTTTTCTGTTCAGGCCCTGTTTGAAAATATTTTCATTACAAATGGGTCCCTAGCAGAAAACACTCCATAACTTTTCAACCGTAACTCCGTTTAAGGTGAAACCAACACTCACTTCTTCGTTTCGTCGAGCCCGTTCTGTTGGTTTCATTTTCACTATGGTTTGACACTATGAAAATTACCATTATGCCCTTGCCCTTATTCAGCCCCCTCCGAGAGAGTATGTTTTCTGGCGGTTCATTCTGCGAGTTTCTCGCACTTCTCCCCGGTGATATCTTCCACCCCAGGCAAGCCACAATACCCACTTGCATGATAGACATGCAGTAGCCATGGTTTTCAACTTGAATCTTTATTAAATGTTTGCTTGTTGAAAAGATGGTTATGGTTGTTCCGGTAATGTTTACATTTGCATGTTCACTTTTGTGCTATGTTGTCTTGTACTCTGTTAACATGTTCTACCTGCTAGTATTTACTTTCATATGTTTATGCTTGCTAGCAGTACACGTTGATGTTGGTGATGGTCTTCGGTGCATGACTGTCGTCTGTCCCGAGTACCATTGTTATGCATTGCATCCAGTTGGTTAAATGCTTGTATGATTTATTGTTGATATGGTGGATAGTTATGTGATACCATCATGATTATGTTGATATCATGTTCATGCATTTTATGATGGCTCAGCATATTTGCATTCAAGTTAACCGGATTAAATTGAACTTGAACAACTGTTGGCTGAGTCATGGTGCCGCTGAATCGATACTGACCAGTGCAACCACGCTTACCGGTATGGGACGGTCCTAACTGGGTCTACTGTCATGCCTCTCGCCGGTGCCTCCAACGAGGCAAGGTTATGGGCGTGTTGTACCCTGGCCTGGTAAGCAGGCATAACCTTGCGTGCCCGTTGTTGAGTTTTTGGATCTGTGTCCCCATGTGGGACGGGCCACGACGGTGGTCGTTGTGTCTTGAGGTAGACACGGGGCCACCCATGACTTAGCCCAGTGGGGAGTGAGTCGGAGTGGCCGGGAGAGTGTCATGGCAGTAGGACGGTTTTGTCGGAACGCCATTGGTCCACCCGAATGGGAGTGCGAGGCCATGGGTTCCGTAGTGTGGGTACAATGTACTAACCTCTGCAGAGTGTATATTAAATCTATCGATAGCCGCGCCCATGGATAAGGGTCCAGCGGTAGGAGTAGTAGTAGTAGTAGCAGCAGCAGCAGCAGCAGGAGTAGTAGTAGTAGTAGTAGTAGTAGTAGTAGTAGTAGTAGTAGTAGTAGTAGTAGTAGTAGTAGTAGTAGTAGTAGTAGTAGTAGTAGTAGTAGTAGTAGTAGTAGTAGTAGTAGTAGTAGTAGTACTGACGCACGTGCAGGCCTCCGCCTCTGCCTCCCGCCTTCGGGGAGTGGGTGATGACCCCGGTGGTAGACGGTGGGCTGGCGGCTACGGCGGCTGATGAGGGGGTGGCGACTACGGCAACCGATGATGGGGTGGCAGCCACGACCACCACATCCAGCCTTCGGGCCGCGGTGGCGGAGCGGGTGATGGCCACAATGGCCGACAGTGGGGTGGCAGCCACGACGACCACCTTTCTCCTTCAGGCCGTGGTGGCGGAGTGGGCGATGGCCCTGGCTTTTGATGGTGGTGTGGCGGAAACGGCGGCCGGCAACAGCTGCCGACAGGCAACGGCGGCTGAGCATGTGGTGGGTGTTCTGCGCACCCCCAACAGGTAGGCCACGCGCACTACACTACACCGAGGACTGCGCCGCTGCCGCGGTGTAGCCTCCCAGCTGGAGCTATCCTGTGATGACGACGGAGTGGCTGAGCAACGATGGCGGACCGGTGCCATTGGCGATTATGGGAGAAGCAGACGAGATAAGCTACAGGGAGGGAGGGGAAAATGCAACGTAGGACTCGCCGGCCATGAGGGTTTATATAGAAAGCCGGTAAGCATTGGGATTTTTGGGGATTTCACCGAGTCGGGTGGGAAGCTTGCGCCGAAACCTGCGAGGTTGCGCGGGAATGGGCTCACCGATGATTCATTGGCGCCACTTCGAGCCACCATTTGGCCAAAAGAATGCCCCCGCACGCTGCGCAAGCTTGTGTTGTAAGCTGTCTGCGGCAACAGGGTGACAAGACATGCGAGAGGAGGACAAAAGTCCACGTACACATACGGGTAATAAAAATACATTTGCTATATAATTACCTACTATACCCCCATCCTGGTTTATAAGTAGGTTTTAACTAATAAAATACGAATGCATGTCGCCAAAGATTATATAGTTGAACATAGTTTCCAATTATATAATTATTATAACATGCATTAACATTTTGTTGGTTAAATTTAAGGGCAAAGCATGGCACAAAATATAAAGGGGACTAATAGACCAAGACAGAGGTAGTAGCACACAGCCGCTCTCTATGCAGCGATGCAACTGTCGGTCAGCTTGTAGGCGACCATTTCCTGCGTGTTCAACTACTCTATGCGTGTGGTTGCTTGTGGTTGAGGCGGCCATGGTGCGCTCTGCTTGTGTCCCGCCGCGCGTGCTCTGCTCTCGCGTCCCTTAGGGCGCTCTGCCCTTGTCCCTCCACGTGCACTACCAGTGTTTAGGGCCAGCTCACGATCATGCACGTTCGTGTCCATGCGGTTGCGCCGGGCGCGGCGCGACGATGCAATTACCCGCTGCAAAAACTGCCATGCGGACGCGCCGAGAATCCAGGCCACCCAGCCCCCATTTATTCCTGCGGCCATTTACCTTCATCTCTCTCACCACACGACACAATAAGCACACCCATGACGACACATACAAAGAGGACATCCAGCGGTTCCAATGGCGCTCCCCATGGCTCCAATGGCGCTCCCAACAGCCAACGATGACAACGGCGGGAGTTCACCATGCATCACGTCGTGTACACCCATGTAACTAGGAAGGCCCTCTCGGTGGTGTACACGAATGATCCGGTCCCGGTGGAGAGCTCCATGCAAACTATGGAGCAGTTGCTTGCCGAAGACAAGTACCAGTGGTCAGCTTCGACCTCGAGTACACCATCGGTCGTGTCGAGCATGATCAGAAGGTTGCCGTCACCCAGTTGTGCGTGCGACATGATGTCCTCATGTATCACTAATACCTGGCCACAATGCCTTGCGAGCGTTTCTCCAGGTTTATCAACAGCGCTGACTACAGTTTCACTATGGTGGACACCACCAATGATCTAAAAGCGCTCAAGGTTTCGGGCTTGAAATGCCAGAATCTCGTCAACATCCAGGACCACTACAAGGTCTTGGGAAGCAACAACAACAAACATAACTCCCTGGTTGACCTTGCCTCGGCCATCATCAACCCCTACTACATGAAGATGAAGGATGAGAGCAAGAAGAACAAGAACATCTGGCACAGCGTCTGGCATGAGAGACTGGATGAACAACACGTCAAGTATGCGACCAAGGACGCGTACACAAGCTATGAGATGTACATGCGGATCGTTGACATGAGGGAGTGTCTTCTTCCCGCCCCAGACGAGGGATCGAGCCATAGAGCAGTGGCGGGAGGCTACTTCTTGAGCTTGCGTTGGTTTTTTCCTTGAAGATGAAAGGGTGATGCAGCAAAGTAGAGTAAGTATTTCCCTCAGTTTTGAGAACCAAGGTATCAATCCAGTAGGAGACAACGCACAAGTCACCGAATACCTGCACAAACAAACACCAACTTGCACCCAACGTGATAAAGGGGTTGTCAATCCTTTCACGGTCATTTGCAAAGTGAGATCTGATTAGTAATGGATAAACGGTAAAGTAATGTTTTTTGGTGTTTTTGGTTTATGGAATGGAAAGTAAAAGATTGAAAAGAAAGTAAAAAGGAAACTAAAATTGTAGACCCAGGGGCCATAGGTTTCACTAGAGGCTTCTCTCAAGATAGAAAATATTATGGTGGGTAAGCAAATTACTGCCGAGCAATTGATAGAAAAGCGCAAAGTTATGACTATATCTAAGGCAATGATCGTGAATATAGGCATCACATCTGTATCAAGTAGACCGACTCCTACCTGCATCTACTACTATTACTCCACACATCGACCGACTCCTGCCTGCATCTAGAGTATTAAGTTCATAACAACAGAGTAACGCTTTAAGCAAGATGACATGATGTAGCGGGATAAACTCAAGCAATATGATGAAAACCCCATCTTGTTATCCTCGATGGCAACAATACAATACGTGTAGGTTCCCTGCCTGTCACTGGGATCAAGCACCGCAAGATTGAGCCCAAAGCTAAGCACTTCTCCTATTGCAAGAAAAACCAATCTAGTTGGCCAAACCAAATCGATAGTTTGAAGAGACTTGCAAAGATATCAAATCATGCATATAGTAATTCAGAGAAGATTCAAATAATATTCATAGATAAGTTGATCATAAATCCACAATTCATCGGATCTCGGCAAACATACCGCAAAAAGGTATTACATCGAATAGATCTCCAAGAACATCGAGGAGAACATGGTATTGAGAATCAAAGAGAGAGAAGAAGCCATCTAGCCACTAGCTATGGACCCGTAGGTCTGTGGTAAACTACTCACACTTCATCGGAGAGGCAATGGTGTTGATGTAGAAGCCCTCCGTGATCGAACCCCCCTCCGGCAGGACGCTAGATGTAACATCCCAAAATTCTAACTTTTGGAATGTTATATTAAATAAATAGTTTAATTGATTGTTTGATTGTGGTGTGGTTGCTTGTGTGAAATTGAGTGAAACTGAGTGAAATTTGAAACTTTTTGAAAGTTAAATGAGAGGGAATAAAAGGACTTTCCCAAACTTTCATTTTGCATTTATGATCTCCGTGAATTCAAATTCTTTTCAAATACAAAACCCTAGAGAGAAGATGATATGACTTCTTCCATTTAAGTAAATGAAAAAGGGTTTTTGGAAAATATTTGAATTTTATTTGGAAATATTTCGAATTCAGAAACTTTAAGCAACTCAATGATTTTCATGAGAAAAGATAAAATGACTTCTTCAAAACATATGAAATATGAGTTGGGAGTTTAAATGAATCAAATTTAAAGTCCCTTTGAAATTATTTTTCAATTTAGAGTTATTTGGTTTTTATTCAAATTATGTTTCTCCAAAAATAAAATATATGGAAAATAGGGTAAAATGATTCCCTACAGTAGAAAAATGGAGAGAAATGATTTTGAAATAATTCCGGTGTTTTTTAAAATGATTTTTATTAGGTTTTATTGTAACAGTAGCAGTGTATGCTATATTTAAATTTTTGTGGAATTTATTTGATGCTAGAAAAATGTTCAGATTGCAGAAACTCTTTTTGTGAAAATTTTCATATATAATATGCCTATGTAAAATTTTATTTCTATTTTTGTTATTCAGTTTTATTAAAAAGAAACTGCGCGTGCGCCTAGAACTAACAGTCACCCACGTGCGCTGCATAGTGGCATCGGGCGTGCCATAATTTTATTTTTCTTCTGTCCTACATGGGCCAGGCCGAGCCAGCTGTTTTTTTACCTTTTTTTCACTTTGACAGAATTTTGTTAAAAAAACTACAGCGCGTGGCCGGGCCGAACTTTTAGCCCATGCGCATGATTTTTTCAAACTTTATACATTGCCTAGCTTTTGACCCCTAAACCTTTTTTCCACCTATGAATATAGACCCATAGAGCATCCAAAAATCATCCGATTTGAGTTAAATCAATATTTTTGGTTTGAGTAGATTCATTAAATAAAATATTTTTCTCCTCTCCGGCGGGACTTCTGGAAATTATCTTCTCTCTTCGAAGTCGTTTTTTCTCTACCTTATAAAGGTATCTTTCTTCGTATTTTTTTTATAATTTCGTAGTTTATTATTTACGGTAGAATAAATAGATTATCAATTAGTCTCTGTATTTATACATTAGACCTACAATTCTTTTAGCCATATCTATTTTTCTTCCGTAAAACAGCTTGGCCCTGATTTTTGAAATAACCATAACTTTTTACTCGTTCATCCAAATTAGATAAAACCAGCGCCTATAGTTTCGTCTTGTTTTCACCTATCCAGTGAACCTGTCACATCAACCTTTTGAAAATTTCAAATTTCGAAATTTGTTCAGATTAATATTCAAACTGCTTTTGATCATAACTTGAGACTCGTAACTCCGTTTTGGTTGATTCTTTTTGCAGATCGAAGCTCTTGACCTAAACTTTCTGATAAGAGCAAATCCACCTAATTTTGGTACTGTTAGAAGTTTTTCTGTTGCAAGAGTTAATTGCTTGTTTTCAAAGTTTTTCGAGATCTTTTCTTTGAGTTTTATGCTTGTGTGCTTATGTATGCAATTGCTTGCTTACAATAGATTGAACGGAGTGTAACAAGTAGAACTATCAGGAGTTATGAGTGTGAATCATCTTCATCAACAACACAAGGCAAGTAACATTGCATGATTAGGATGCGATTAACATGTGGGTATTGGGAAGTAGATGATGAGCTAGAACCTATTGCCCTGTTTATTATCAAACCCTGGAAGTTACTTCTACGTTATGCCTATGTTGCTATGCTATGCTTGTAGACGTGGTTTGGTTTGAGAGAACCATGACAGATGTGAGTGTTTAATTAATGGTTAGCTTAAGGTGGCTACTTTAATATACATCTGGGTGGATTGTTGGTTTGGGCACCTGGAGAATCCAGTGTTGTCCTAGGATATCCCGGAGTACCCGTGTGATCATCCTATGGTTCGCCACCCAGGCTCAAAGGGATCGTAAGATTTTTCATGCTAGAAACTTCCGTGTGCAGCCACAAGCTATTATGGGCTCTAGCATAGTTGAATATGTTGCATGAACTCTTTCAGTGATGGGCTAGCAGATGTAGGGGAAAGTAGGTGTGACTGTCCACCCAGAGTAAAGAGTTAATGTTTCTGAAAGACTGTGTCTCGGTCATCCGTTTCTCAAAACACCATGTAGTGCGAGAAATCCAACGGAGGAGATCGAGACTTGTGGGGAAAAGTGCGCAAACCTCTGCAGAGTGTACAAACTAATCATGATTAGCCGTGTCCCCAGTTATGGACATCTTGAGTATCTGGTATTTGAATTATTTGATTGATCTCATCACGTTACTTAAATAATTTGTTTGGTTATTAATGTTAAATTTGAGATTGAGTTGGAGGAGCCTTCTCAATATTTCCAACAAACTTTGTAGTTAAATAAAATATATTCCTTTGTTGTAGGAAAAAATGGCTTTAGGCAAAAATTAAACTTAGATCCTCCACCAGCCAAATATGCATGTAGTGATAGCCATTATTCAGCATTGCTCTACAGTGTGAAATTGCCAGTACATTCAATGTACTGACCCGCATGGCTGCAATGTCTCGTGTTGCAGGAATGTTACGATGATTTCTACACTCAACTCTGGCGTTGGTGTTGATGGGAATCCACAACCTTGTTGTTACTTCCGCTATTTGGATTGAGGTAATAGTATTTATGTTTCTTTATACATGTGATTTACCTCTGTTATAAATCCTCGAGTACTGTGTGTGTCAGCATACCGATCCAGGGATGACACTTAACAACAGAGACTTGATCCATTCGGGTCGGGTCGCTACACTAGGAAAAGGCCGTAGATGGGATTTCACAGGCACAGAAGGTTGTGACGGTGGAAAAGTGTTTTCGTGGCTTTACTGGTAGGTTTTGGAATATTTGAGAATATATAGGAGGAAGAAATAGGTAGGTGGAGTCACGAGGGGCCCACAAGGGTGGGGGCGCGCCCTACCCCCTGGGCGCGCCCTCCGTCCTTGTGGTCACCTTGTGGCTTTCCTGACGTGTACTCCAAGTCCTCTAGATGTCTTTTGGTCCAAGAAAAATCATCACGAAAGTTTCATTCCGTTTGGACCCCGTTTGGTATTCCTTTTCTACGAAACTCTAAAACAAGGAAAAAAAGAAACTGGAACTGGGCTCTAGGTTAATAGTTTAGTCCAAAAATCATATAAAATAGCATATTAATGCATATAAAATATCCGAAACAGATAATATAATAGCATGGAACAATAAAAAAATTAGAGATACGTTGGAGACGTATCAAGCATCCCCAAGCTTAATTCCTGCTCGTCCTCGAGTAGGTAAATGATAAAAATAGTTTTTTTATGGGGAATGCTACCTAACATATTTATCCATGTAATTTTTTTATTGTGGCATGAATGTTCAGATCCATATGATTCAAAACAAAAGTTTAATATTGACATAAAAACAATATTACTTCAAGCATACTAATAAGATAATTATGTCTTTTCAAAATAACATGGCCAAAGAAAGCTTATCCCTAAAAAATCATATGTTCTAGCTATACTCCATCTTCATCACACAAAATATTTAAATCATGCACAACCCCGTTGACAAGCAAAGCAATTGTTTCATACTTTTGATGTTCTCAAACTTTTCAACTTTCACGCAATACATGAGCGTGAGCCATGGACATAGCACTATAGATTGAGTAGAAGGTGGTTGTGGAGAAGACAAAAAGAGGGAGATAGTCTCACATCAACTAGGCGTATCAACGTGCTATGGAGATGCCCATTAATAGATATCAATGTGGATGAGTAGGGATTGTCATGCAACAAATGCACTAGAGCTATAAGTGTATGAAAGCTCAAAAAAGAAACTAAATGGGTGTGCATCCAACTTGCTTGCTGACGAAGACCTTGGGCAATTTGAGGAAGCCCATCATTGGAATATACAAGCCAAGTTCTATAATGAAAAATTCCCACTAGTATATGAAAGTGGCAATATAGGAGACCCTCTTATCATGCAGATCATGGTGCTACTTTGAAGCACAAGTGTGGTAAAAGGATAGTAGCATTTCCCCTTCTCTCTTTTCTCTCACTTTTTTTATTTGGGCCTTATCTCATTCTTTTTTTATTTCGTCCGGATTCTCATCCCGACTTGTGCGGGAATCATAGTCTCCATGATCCTTTCCTCACATGGGACAATGCTCTAATAATGAATATTATCACAATTTTATTTACTTACAACTCAAGAATTACAACTCGATACTTAGAACAAAATATGACTCTATGTGAATGCCTCCGGCGGTGTACCGGGATGTGCAATGAATCGAGAGTGACATGTATGAAAGAATTATGAAGGGTGGTTTTGCCACAAATACAATGTCAACTACATGATCATGCAAAGCAATATGACAATGATAGAGGGTGTCATAATAAACGGAATGGTGGAAAGTTGCATGGCAATATATCTCGAAATGGCTATGGAAATGCCATAATAGGTAGGTATGGTGGCTGTTTTGAGGAAGGTATATGGTGGGTTTATGGTATCGGCAAAAGTTGCGCGGTACTAGAGAGGCTAGCAATGGTGCAAGGGCGAGAGTGCGTATAATCCATGGACTCGACATTAGTCATAAAGAACTCACATACTTGTTGCAAAAATCTTTTAGTTCTTGAAAGGAAGTACTACGTGCATGCTCCTAGGGGGGATAGATTGGTATGAAAAGACCAACGCTCGTCCCCGACCGCCACTCATAAGGAAGACCATCAATAAATAAATCATGCTCCGACTTCATCACATAACGGTTCACCATACATGCATGCTACGAGAATCACAAACTTTTACACAAGTATTTCTAAAATTCACAATTACTTACTAGCATGACTCTAATATCACCATCTTCATATCTCAAAATAATCATAAGGAATCAAATTCTCATAGTATTCAATGCACTTTATATGAAAGTTTTTATTATATCCCTCTTGGATGCCTATCATATTAGGACTAAATTTACCATGCTGTTTATATACTCTCAGATAATATAATTGAATCATGAGAGTTCATCAATTTATATAAAATAAAACCACCGCCGTGCTCTAAAAAGATATAAGTGAAGCACTAGAGCAAAATTGCCTAGCTCTAAAGATATAAGTGAAGCACATAGAGTATTCTAATAAATCACGATTCATGCATGTCTCTCTCAAAAGGTGTGCATAGCAAGGATGACTGTGGCAAACTAAAAAGCAAAGCCTCAAATCATACAAGACGCTCCAAGCAGAACACATATCATGCGGTGAACAAAATATAGCCTCAAGTGAAGTTACCGATAGACGAAGACAAAAGAGGGGATGCCTTCCGGGGCATCCCCAAGCTTAGGCCCTTGGTTGTCCTTGAATATTACCTTGGGGTGCCTTGGGAATCCCCAAGCTTAGTATCTTGCCACTCTTTATTCTGTAGTCCATCAAATCCTTACCCAAAACTTGAAAACTTCACAACACAAAACTCAACAGAAAATCTCATAAGCTCCGTTAGTATAAGAAAATAAATCACCACTTTTGGTACTGTTGTGAACTCATTCTTTATTTATATTGGTGTAATATCTACTGTATTCTAACTTTTCCATGGTTCGTACCCCCCGATACTAGCCATAGATTCATCAAAATAAGCAAACAACACATAGAAAACATAATCTGTCAAAAACAGAATAGTCTGTAGCAATCTGGATATTTCGAATACTTATGTAACTCCAAAAATTCTGCAAAATTAGGATGACCTAAGCAATTTGTTTATTAATCTTCTGCCAAAATGATTTAACTCCAAAGCACTCTTCTGTTAAAAATGAGTATTATTTTCCTGAGTGCAAAAGTTTCTGTTTTTCAGCAAAATCAAATCAACTATCACAGTAAGCTATCCCAAAGGTCTTACTTGGCACAAATACTAATTAAAATACAAAACACATCTAACCAGAGGCTACATGAATTATTTATTACAAAACAGAACCTAAAAAGCAAAAACAAAAATAAATTTGGGTTGCCTCCAAACAAGCGCTATTGTCTAACGCCCTTAGCTAGGCATAAAGCATGAATAGATCTAAGTATTATCATCTTTGGCATGCAATCCATAAGTGGCTCTCATAATAGATTCATCAGGCAATTTAATTTTCTTTCTTTGGAAGTGTTCAATGCCTTTCCTTAACAGAAGCTGAAATCTAATGTTTCCTTCTTTCATATCAATAATTGCACCGATCGTTCTAAGGAAAGGTCTACCAAGAATAATAGGACATGTAGGATTGCAATCTATATCAAGTATAATGAAATCTACGGGCAATTAATTCATATTTGCAAAAATAAGAACATCATTAATCCTTCCCATAGGTTTCTTAATAGTGGAATCCGCAAGATGTAAATATAAGGAAGAATCATTAAATTTACGAAAACCTAGCACTTCACAAAGAGTTTTTGGAATCGTGGAAACACTAGCACCCAAATTACACAAAGAATGGCACTCATAATCTTTAATATTAATCCTAATAGTAGGTTCCCACTCATTATAGAGTTTCCTAGGGATAGAAACTTCTAATTCAAGCTTTTCTTCAAAAGATTTCATCATAGCATCAACGATATGTTTAGTAAAAGCTTTGTTTTGATTATAAGCATGAGGAGAACTCAACATGGATTGCAACAAGGAAATACAATATATTAAAGAACAATTATCATAATTAAATTCCTTGAAATCCAAAGGAGTGAGTTCATTCCTACCTACTTTTGACCTCTCCAATCCAACTTTTATCAATTTTTGCATCAAGATCTAGAAACTCGCAATCATTGGGACGCCTTCTAACTAAAGTTGACTCATATTCAGTCCCATCTTTATCAAGATTTACATTGGAAAACAAAGATTCAATATGAGTCACATCAATTACTTTAAGATCTTCATCATTATTTTCACGGAAACTAGAAGAACACACTTTTATAAACCAATCCTTTTTGCACGCATCTTAGTGGTTCTTTCCTTGCACTCATGAATGGAAATTCTCATAGCTTTGAGAGACTCATTGATATCATGCTTAGGTGGAATAGATCTAAGTTTCAAAGAATCAACATGAAGAGAAATTCTATGCACGTTCCTAGCCAAATCATCAATCTTAAGCAACTTTTCTTCAATCAAAGCATTGCAATTCTTTTGCGAACTCATAAATTCCTTAACACTATTATCAAATTCAGAGGGCATCTTATTATAATTTCCATATGAATTGTTGTAGGAATTACCATAATTATTAGAGGAATTACTAGGAAACGGCCTAGGATTAAAACTACCTCTATACGCGTTATTACCAAAATTGTTCCTACCAACAAAATTCACATCCATAGATTCATTATTATTCTCAATCAAAGTAGAGATAGGCATATCATTAGGATCAATAGGATAACTCTTGCTATTTCATAAGCTCTTCCATCTTTCCACTCAAAACAATAATCTCTTCAATTGCATGCACTTTTTTACTAGTGGAAGATCTTTCGGTATGCCATTGAGAATAATTAACCATAATATTATTTAGGAGTTTGATAGCTTATCCTAAAGAAATTTACATAAAATTACCTCCCGCGACCGAATCTAAAAGATTTCTAGAAGCAAAATTCAATCCGGCATAATTGTTTTGTATAATCATCCACAAATTCAAACCATGCGTAGGGCAATTCCGTATCATTAATTTCATTCTCTCCCAATATTGTGCAACATGTTCATGATCAAGTTACTTAAAATTCATAATATCGTTCCTAAGGGAAATGATCTTGGCGGGAGGAAAATACTTGGAAATAAAAGCATCTTTACACTTATTCCATGAATCAATACTATTTTCAGGCAAGGATGAAAACCAAGTTTTAGCACGATCTCGAAGTGAGAACAAAAATAGCTTCAATTTAACAATATCATTATCCACATATTTTTCTTTTGCATATCACACAAATCAGCGAAATTATTAAGATGGGATGCAGCTTCTTCATTGGGGAGCCGGAAAATTGATCTTTCATAACAAGATTCAGCAAAGTGGTGTTGATTTCACAAGATTCCACATTAGTAGCGGGAGAAATCGGAGTACTAATAAAATCATTATTATTGGTGTTCGAAAAGTCACACCATTTGGTATTCTCTTGAGTCATCGTGGCAAATCAAGCAATCCAACACACGGGCACACAAAAAGCAAGCGAAGAAGACGAACAGAAGAGCGGCGAAGAAAAAGGCAAATCTTTTCAAAAATCGGATTAGAAGTGGGGGAGAGGAAAATGAGAGGCGAATGGCAAATAATGTTATGTGAGAGATGAGAGTGTATGATGGGTACTTGGTATGTCTTGGCTTGGCGTATATCTCCCTGGCAACGGCGCTAGAAATTCTTCCTGCTACTTCTTGAGCTTGCGTTGGTTTTTCCCTTAAAGAGGAAAGGGTGATGCAGGAAAGTAAAGTAAGTATTTCCCTCAGTTCTGAGAACCAAGGTATCAATCCAGTAGGAGACAACGCACAAGTCACCGAATACTTGCACAAACAAACACCAACTTGCACCAAACGCGATAAAGGGGTTGTCAGTCCCTTCACTGTTATTTGCAAAGTGAGATCTGATAGAGATGGATAAACGGTAAAGTAATGTTTTTGGTATTTTTGGTTTATGGAACAGAAAGTAAAAGATTGCGAAGAAAGTGAAAATGAACTAAAGTTGTAGATCAGAAACTTATATGATGGAAAGTAGACCTGGGGCCATAAGTTTCACTAGAGGCTTCTCTCAAGATAGAAAATATTACGGTGGGTAAACAAATTACTGCCGAGCAATTGACAGAAAAGCGCAAAGTTATGACGAGATCTAAGGCAATGATCATGAATATAGGCATCACATTCGTATCAGGTAGACTGACTCCTACCTGCATCTACTACTATTACTCCACACATCGACCGACTCTTGCCTGCATCTAGAGTATTAAGTTCATAAGAACAGAGTAACACTTTAAGCAAGATGACATGATGTAGTGGGATAAACTCAAGCAATATGATGAAAACCCCACCTTGTTATCCTCGATGGAAACAATAGAATACGTGTCGGTTCCCCTTCTGTCACTGGGGTCAAGCACCACAAGATTGAACCCAAAGCTAAGAACTTCTTCTATTGCAAGAAATACCAATCTAGTTTGCCAAACCAAATCAATAGTTCGAAGATACTTGCAAAGATATCAAATCATGCATATAAGAATTCAGAGAAGATTCAAATAATATTCATAGACAAGCTGATCTTAAATCCACAATTCATTGGATCTCGGCAAACAGACCGCAAATAGGTATTACATCGGATAGATCTCCAAGAACATCGAGGAGAACATGGTATTGAGAATCAAAGAGAGAGAGAGAAGAAGCCATCTAGCTACTAGCTATGGACCCGTAGGTCTGTGGGAAACTACTCACGCTTCATGGGAGAGGCAATGGTGTTGATGTAGAAGCCCTCCGTGACCGAATCCCCTCCGGCAGGACGCTGGAAAAGGCCCCTAGATGGGATCTCACGGGTACAGAAGGTTGTAGCGGTGGAAAAGTGTTTTGTGGCTCTCCTGGTAGGTTTTAGAATATTTGAGAATATATAGGCTGAAGAAATAGGTCGGTGGAGTCATGAGGGGCCCACAAGGGTGGGGGCGCGCCCTCTGTCCTTGTGTCCACCTCGTGGCTTTCCTGATGTGTATTCCTAGTCCTCTAGATGTCTTTTGGTCCAAGAAAAATCATCGCGAAAGTTTCATTTCGTTTGGACTCCGTTTGGCATTCCTTTCCTGCGAAACTCTAAAACAAGGAAAAAACAGAAACTGGCACTGGGCTCTAGGTTAATAGGCTAGTCCCCAAAATCATATAAAATAGCATACTAATGCATATAAAGCATCCAAAACAGATAATATAATAGCATGGAACAATAAAAAATTATAGATAAGTTGGAGATGTATCCCAGAAGCGTCACAAGAAGTAGATGACTAGACGATCGTTTATCCTAGTTTAGAATGCATGCAATTGTTTATTGAGGTGTGTGCGAATGATCTGTATAGTCACTAATGTAATTGGATGTTTATTTCAGTTATATATATACATGTTATTCTTCTATAGACAGAGCAAATCACACGGCTTATTAGCAGCAATCGTCTGTATTATTATTGGTTTTCGCACACATTTCCGAATATAGACCTGTTTGCCGTGTATCACACACATCTTGTTCAGTTGAACCGTTTCCATTGTGTTGCCTAATCACACATAGTTCATCCTAGTGAACTATATGCCGTATATCGCACACACCCTCATCTAGTCGTCTGTTTCTGTTGTTCTGCATCATCACAAACAGTTCTTCTAGATTAATCGTTTGCCACTCATCGCACACACAACTCTAATATGAACCGTGTTTGATGTCACCACCATCATAAACATTTTGTCTCTTTTTTGACGGTTTTATTACATCACCATTTGTGATTGATGCATCGCACACAGTTTCGTCCAAGGGTCTCTGATTCGACTGTCACATTTCGACCATCCTGCGGTAGTGGGGGGGGGGCTGATTAGACTACTTGACCAAATAAAAATCTATCCTTTTCCCAATTTTAGTTGTGGGAAGATTTTAGCAATTAACACAAGTCAAGTAATCAACCTACACATGCAATTCTAAGAGTGTAGCAGCGAAAAGTAAAACATTGCATATGAAGGTAAAGGGAAGGGTTTGGAGAAGGCAAACGCATTGGGGACACGAAGATTTTTGGCGTGGTTCTGATAGGTGGTGCTATCGTACGTCCATGTTGATGGAGACTTCAACCCACCAAGGTTAACGACTGCGCGAGTCCACGGAGGGCTCCACCCATGAAGGGTCCATGAAGAAGCAACCTTGTTTATCCTACCATGGCCATCCCCACGAAGGACTTGCCTCACTCGGGTATATCTTCACGAAGTAGGCGATCTTCTTGCCCTTACAAACTTCTTGGTTCAACTCCACATCTTGACGGAGGCTTGATACGTCTCCAACGTATCTATAATTTTTGATTGTTCCATGCTGTTATATTATCAATCTTGGATGTTTTATAATCATTTTATATCATTTTTTGGTACTAAACTATTGACATAGTGCCAAGTGCCAGTTGCTGTTTTTTGTATGTTTTTTACATCGCAGGAAATCACTACCAGACGGAGTCCAAATGTAATGAAACTTCACGGAGAATTGTTTTGGACTAGAGGACACCTAATGGCCCTGGCTGCGCCTGGGGGGTGCTCCGAGGAGAGCATAACCCACCAGGGTGTGCCAGGAGGCCCAGGCCCGCCCTGGTGGGTTGTGCCCATCTCTGGTGCCCCCGGACTGCCTCTTTGCTCTATAAATATCCCAATATTCTCAAAACCCTAGGGGAGTCGACGAAATATTGATCCAGCCGGCGTAGGGTCCAGAACCACCATATCCAATCTAGACACCATCTCGGATGGGGTTCACCACCTCCATTGGTGCCTCTCCGATGATGCGTGAGTAGTTCTTTCTAAACCTTCGGGTCCGTAGTTAGTAGCTAGATCGCTTCCTATCTCTCATTGAATTCTCAATACAATAGTCTCTTGGAGATCCATATGATGTAACTCTTTTTGCAGTGTGTTCGTTGGGATCTGATGAACTTTGAGTTTATGATCAGTTATATCTTTTTATATCTATGAAATTATTTAAGTTTCTTTGATCTCTTTTATGCATGATCTCTTACAGCCTCATATTTCTTCTACGATATTTTGGTTTCATTTGGCCAACTTGATCTATTTGTCTTGCAATGGGAAGAGGTGCTTTGTAGTGGGTTTGATCTTACGGTGCTTGATCCCAGTGACAGAAGGGGAACCGACACATATGTATCGTTGCTACTAAAGATAAAACGATGGGGTCTATCTCTACATAGATAGATCTTGTCTACATCATGCCATCGTTCTTAGTGCATTACTCCATTTCTCCATGAACTCAATACACTAGATGCATGCTGGATAGCATTCAATGTGTGGAGTAATAGTAGTTGATGCAGGCAGGAGTCGGTTTACTAATCCTGGACGTAATGTCTATATAATGGTCATTGCCTGGATATCGTCATGATTATTTGAAGTTCTATCAATTGCCCAATAGTAATTTGTTCACCCATCGTTTGCTATTTTTCTCAAGAGAAGCCACTAGTGAAACCTACGGCCCCCGGGTCTCTTTCTCATATATTTGCCTTTGCGATCTACTTTTTATTTGCATTTATTTTCAGATCTATTAAACCAAAAATACAAAAATACTTTGCTGCACTTTATTTTATTTGCTATCTATTTATTCAATCTATTACGACTTTCCCCTATCCACGCACCAATTTGAGGCGCCCGAAAGGGATTGACAACCCCTTTAACACATCGGGTTGCGAGTGGTTGTTATTTGTGTGCAGGGGTTGTTTACATTATGTTGCTTGCTTCTCCTACTAGTTCGATAACCTTGGTTTCATCATTGAGGGAAATACCTACCATCCCTGTGCTGCATCGCCCCTTCCTCTTTGGGGAAATACTGACGTAGTCCTAGCCGACATCAAAAGGAATTTCTGGCGCCGTTGCCGGGGAGGATCTTCAACACATACCAGGTTCCTAATCACAAATCTCATCTCCTTGCAATTTACATTATTTGCCATTTGCCTCTCGTTTTCCTCTCCCCCACTTCACAAAAATTTGCCGTTTTATTCGCCCTCTTTTTGTTTGCCTTTATCTCGCTCGATCTTTTGTTTGCTTGTGTGACCATGTGTCCTCTATTTACTTGCATCTTTGCTTGCTAAAATTCTATTGATATGGATCCTCATCCACTTGCTAATCTTTTTAAAAGATCCAATTATCATGAACAAATTGCTAGTGAATTTAGTTCGCTAGATTATCTTTATGAAGTTTTGCTTGAGATTCGTGAATGTGAAAATTGTGATGAAGAAATTTATGAAGTGATCTATGGTAGCTCCTTGAATGAAAAGCATGATTGCAATGATTTTACTATAAATTCTATTAATGTCAATTCTGCTAATAATATGCAAAACCCCAAGCTTGGGGATGCTAATTTTGCTATGACCACTATTTGTTGCATTGATCATGATTGGGGTGATTCTTCTTATGACCTTGAAAATTTATTTAAGCCTCATGATGACTATGTTATTTGCAATAATTTTGGAAGTGGGTTTGGAGAGGTCATAACTTTAGTTGATCCCACTATCTTGGAAGATCATAAAACTATTATGCACGTGGATCCCGAAGAGAAAATTTTATATGATAGCTATATTATGGAATTTGATTACGATCCTACATATTAGTTATTATGAGAGAGGAAAATATGGTTGTAGAAATTTTCATGTTATTAAATTTCCTCTTGTTATGTTGAGATTGTCAATGTTTTATTCCTCTTCTTTGCGTATGCTAGATATTTCTTGTCTTGACAATTTGTTTTCCTATAAAATTCCTGTGCATAGGAAGTATGTTAGACTTAAATGTGTTTGTCACATGTTTCATGATGCTCTCTTTGAGTTTCAATTTTTATCTTTCGTGTGAGCATCGTTGAAATCTTATGCCTAGCTAAGGGCGTAAAAGTATAGCGCTTGTTGGGAGGCAACCCAATGAATAAATTTTATTTTTGCTTTTTGGTTTCTGTTCTTGGGTGTTTGCACAATTATGCTACTGCTATGATTGTGTTTTTTTGTGTTTTAATTAGTGTTTGGGCCAAGTAAAGCCTTTAGGATCATCTTGGGTGATTGTTGTTTGATCTTGCTGAAAACAGAAACTTTTGCACTTACGAAAATAATTCTTAGTTTTAACCAGAGCGTGATAAAATACCAATTTATTTTGAAGTAGATTAATATACAAATTACCCAGGTCGTCCTGATTTTTCATAATTTTTGGAGTTTCAGAAGTATTCGAACAAATCAGATTTCTACAGACTATTTTGTTTTGACAGATTCTATTTTCTTTGCATTGTGTGCTTATTTTGATGGCTCTATGGTTTTCTTTGATGATTTTTTGCCATAAAAAAGTTGGAATACATTAGATATAATGCAAAAATAAGATATTAATTAGTTTGATACAGTACTTATAGTAGTGATTTATTTTTCTTACACTAACGGATCTCATGAAGGTTTGGTTGAGTTTTGTGTGATTGAAGTTTTCAAGTTTTGGGTTATCTTAGGATGGATGAAGGAATAAGGAGTAAGAAGAGCCTAAGCTTGGGGATGCCCCGGCATCCCAAGCTATTATCCAAAAATGAGCAAACAACTAAGCTTGGGGATGCCACCGAGTGGCATCCCCTCTTTCTTCTAACGACCATCGCTATTTTACTCAAAACTATATTTTTATTCGTGACATACTATGTGTTTTGCTTGGAGTGTCGTCTTTGCTTGTTTTATTTTGTGTTTTAAGTCTTGATTCCTTGCTGGCACACCTATTTGAGAGAGCCAAATTTATGTCATGACTTGTTAGAATTGCTCTATATGCTTCACTTCAATCTTTTATGAGCTATGGACTTGCTCTAGTGCTTCACTTATATCTTTTTGAGCACGGTGTGCTTTAGTATTGTTGAAGAAATGCTCTCTTGCTTCACTTAGTGTCACGTCCCCAGTTCAGGCCTTGCTTGTCTCCGCATAAGCATCCATGCATCATGTTTAAATTTAAAGAAACTTGAAATGGGGATTGTTTAAACCCTAGCACCAAATGAATCCAACTAGGGTCAAAATAAAATCATTTTCATTTAACTCAAAATGCCCTCTAAAAATGTTCAACATTTCTGGTTTGAGGTGGAAGCATCTACCAAAAATGGTTTATATTTTTGCAGGACATATTGGGCTCTGAATTAAATCATACTCTATTTGCATTTGGGCATTTAAATGCTATACAATATTTTAAATGCTCAAATAATCATAAACTAAAATGTTTACTGTTGGTTATATTCCAAACAGTGGCATTGAACAGTTTCATGATTTTTGGTAATGCCCTGACATTTTTAATAAAGCCCTAAAGACTACAGAATAATAGAAAAATAGAAACAATAAAAGAGAGAGAGAGATTTTTACCTGGGCCACTTACCTGGCCGCAGCCCACCTGGCAGGCCCAGCACTGTGCTGACCCATGCCAGGCAGCTGCTTCCTCTCGCCAGGTAGGCAGAGAGGTGAGCGCCGACGTGCCCGAGCTTGCCACGCCGTCACCTGCTTGCCGACGAAGCCCCTGGACGCATGGACGACTCTCGCGTGCCGTCCCAATTCTGCTGACCGCTTCGCTCACTCTCCTTCACGGCCCTCTCTCCTCTGCTCCCTCTCTCTTGCCCGGACCAAACGCGTCCGTCGCCGCCGACGAGCATCGCCATGGCCACAGCCACTGCCTCGCCTCGTCGTTGCGCCTAGAGGCTCCGCCTCGACCCCCTCTTCCTCTCCACTGAGCCACGAGGTCCCGGACGCGCTGCAACCCCGACACCACCGTCGTTTTCCCCCTCGGGCTCCGACCACCACCGCCGTCGATTCACCGCACGCAGGACGCCCCCGAGCCCGCCGAGCTTCTCTCCGACCTCGCAGTGAGCTCCTGATCCGAACCCCTCTCTTTCCCCTCGCGTTTGCGAGCTCTAGGCCATAGCTCCGTCGCGGCCGAACTCCGGCCGTCGCTGACCTTGTTGCCGCTGCCGCTACGAACACTGCAGCTTGCGCCCGAGCGCGTCATCGTCCTCACCTCGCTCCTAGGAGCCGAACGCACGTAGTAGCTCGTCCGTAGCCGCACCGTAGCCCCCTAGCCACTCGAGGACAAGCTCCGGCCGCCGCCTCGCTCGCCGCAGTTGCCGCTACCGGCCACCCCAGCCACAGCTGCAGCCACCGCTGGACGCGCCGCGTCGCGGCCGTTCCAACAAGACCTGCCGCGCGTCCTCCCGATGCCGGAATTGGCCGGACGGGCATCGCCGCCGCGCTCTGGTTATCGCCGGAGTTAATCCGGTGACGAGGTAGGTTAGTTAGTGCTAATGACCCCTCTAATCAACCCCTTAAGCCACTGCCACGTGGGCCCATGCGCCTGTTTAGTTTAGATTAATTTTCCTGTTTAGTTTAGATTAACCCAGTGGGACCCACGCGTCAGCCTTGACCGCGCTGACATGGCTGTTGACTGGCCCCACATGTCATGTCGACTTCGCTGACGTGGGCGTTGACCGGACCCACCTGTCAGTGTCACTAACTAGCCCCAGTCACTGACCAGTGGACCCCACTAGTCAGGTTTGACCTGGTCGACGTCTGTTGACCCCTGACATCACCCTAACGCAGTGCTGACGCATTAATTCAATTACTGGAATTGTTCTTATACAGGAAATTCCAGAAAATAGCACAAACTTCTAAAATTCATAGGAAATCAACTGTAACTCCAAATTAAATAAGTTATATATGAAAAATGATCAGAAAAATCCAATCTATCCATCTGCACTGGTTTCATGCATACACATTAACCTTGCTGTTTAGGTGAAACAAGTTAATGCACTATTATGACCTCTTAAAATGGGTTTGCATTTGAATCTTTGGTTCAAATGGACTCATCTCAATCTGTTCTAGCTTGCATTAACCCAAAACACATTCATATTGCCATGTCATAGCATGCATCATATTGCCATGTCATAGCTTGCATTGATCGTGTTTCTTCTCTGTTTGCCGGTGTTGTTCCCCTCGGTAGACGTTGTACCGACATTGTGATCGTTGACACTAATGAAGACTCAATGCTATCCTCAGAAGTGCCAGGCAAGCAAAACCCCCTTGATCATTCTGACACAATCCTACTCTCTCGCCCTGCTCTCTTTTACTGCATTAGGACAACAACGAGTCATTTGTTACTTGCTGCGGTAGCTGAACCCCTTTATCCTCTGCATGACCTGTCATTGCCACAGTAAATAGATGAAACCCACTAGTATGAGTAGGAGTTGTTTGAGCCCTGTTGTGCCTACTCATTCATGTTTGTTTTTCATGCCTGCTATTGCTTAGAGTTGAGTCGGGTCTGATTCATCGGGGATGAATCAGAGGTGTGTGAACATGTCCTACTGTGTGTGAGCTAAGTGGTGAACACAATTTGGTAAAGTAGCGGTGAGAGGCCATGTAGGAGTACATGGTGGGTTGTCTCATTGAAACCGTCCTTAGGAACTGAGTTTTGTGTTTGTGATCCATGATTCAGCTACTACCATGCATTGGGCCTTGAAATATGACCCCGCTCGACTTCTTATTCACCCTTGTCCTCTGTCCAGGAGTTGCAAGTAGTTTCTGGTGTTTGTAGTATGCTGGAGGCCGTGCGCAGCGCTGATCGGAGGGGTGGGCTGTGATGCGGTAGGCACGTGGCCGGGTATACCGGGCGCCCGTTTGGTGTCACGGAACCCTGCTCATATCGTTTGGGGCTGTGAGTGAAACCCCGGCCGGATCTCCTCATGGATGGAACCCGAATAGGCGATAAACCTGGACTAGAGACTTGAGTGTTTAGGTAGGTCGTGGTCTACACCCACGTCGGCTTTCGCTTAAAGTCTGCCGAGCACATGTCGTGTGCAAATGCTAAGTGGTGGAAACATGTATGAAGAAGTACACCCCTGCAGGGTTAACATCATCTATTCGAATAGCCGTGTCCGCGGTAAAGGACTTCTGGGTTGCCTATAACAGTTCATAGACAAGTGAAAGTGGATACTTTAAAATGCACAAGATAAGCGTGAGTGCTATGGATGGCGTTCTCGTAGGGAGACGGGAGTGGATCCATAGTGGTGTATTGGTTGGTGAATATGTGGACTCGTGTGCGCCACCTAAGAAGAGTTACTTGCAGTCGTAGTTCAGGATAGCCACCGAGTCAAAGCTGGCTTGCTGCAGTTAAACCCCACCATCCCCTTTGTTGATAATGATGCATATGTAGTTAGTTCTGATGTAAGTCTTGCTGGGTACATTTGTACTCACGTTTGCCTATTTTATGTTTTGCAGAGAGACTTCGGTCTCGTTAGTAGTTCCGCATGGACTTCGACGTTTAGCTTGATACCTCAGCTACGATCTTGTGCCCTCGGCAGGATCTGGTAGATAGTCAGGCTTCTTAGCCTTTTTCATTTGTCGATGTCTGTACCCAGACATGTTAAGCTTCCGCATGTGCTTTGACTTGTATGCTCTGAATGTTGGGTCATGAGACCCATGATTGTAATATCTCGCTCCCCGGAGCCTATTGAATAAATACTTGAGTCGTAGAGTCATGTTGTGATGCCATGTTGTATTTGGACATATCGAGCATATTGTGTGTATGTTATTGAAATGCTTGGTATGTGTGGGATCTGACTATCTAGTTGTTTATCCTTGGTAGCCTCCCTTACCGGGAAATGTCTCCTAGTGCTTCCACTGAGCCATGGTAGCTTGCTACTGCTCCGGAACACTTAGGCTGGCCGGCATGTGTCCTTCTTCATTCCTGTGTTTGTCCCTTCGGGGAAATGTCACGCGATGAATACCGGAGTCTTGTTAGCCTGCTATAGCCCGATTCACCGGAGTCCTGCTAGCCCAGTGCTACAGCCTGGATTCACTCGCTGATGACCGACACGTTCGATGCTGGGTCATGGATGCCTGTCCCTGTAAGTCTGTGCCACTTTGGGTTTACGACTAGCCATGTCATCCCAGGCTCCTTATCATATGGATGCTAGCGACACTATCATATACGTGTGCCAAAAGGCGCAAACGGTTCTGGGCAAAGGTAAGGCGACACCCGTGGGAATACCGTGCGTGAGGCCGCAAAGTGATATGAGGTGTTACATGCTAGATCGATGTGGCATTGAGTCGGGGTCCTGACAGCTTTGGTATCAGAGCCTGACTGCATGTAGGATTACCAAGCCAAACTGGTCGAAGTTGTGTCTAGAAATGCTTTAGTTATGTAAGGGAATTGATTGTGGGATGGAACGTAAGGCTCTTTTTACTCCTTATACCTCATGGCCTTCTGATCTGAGTCAACCTCTTCTCTTCTACGGGGATTAAGAACTAGGCTTCTCATCTATCTACTAGGATGACGAGTTACTATGTTAGAGACTTATAGGATTGATAGTTTCAAGCCTCAATTCAGTTTCTACCTCTGTATGTTAACTATTGATCTCGAAACCTTGATATTGTGCTTCTGAGTGGCTATGCCACCATTTCTGTAGTATGTCTCCAAAATTTTTGAGCATTTACAACCGTTATGCTGTCCAAGTCATCCCAGGTTTCTAAACAATCTGATGCACTTGCAAATCCTTTCCCTCTAGTTTTTATGTTCCTTTGGGCCAGGTTAATCACACTAATTGCTGAGTTGAGGTATTCTATTGCCTCGACATATATGTTGGAATTATTATTATGACCCCAGGTGTCTTAGAGGATCACCTAGTAACTTAGCCATGTTTTGTGTCCCAGTGTGATGATTCTGGCCATCATTCTCGAAAGCATCCCGTGATGCCACTTAGTCAGTAGGAATTCTATTCCTGGGTTCTTGACCCAAGATCCACCCTACTTACTTCATGTTGATAGTGTTTGCTCGTTCCTTTAGGAAATTAGTAACCTTTGCAATAGTCCTCGAAGTTCATGGTATTTCCTTCTTCCAAATACTATGAACCACTTTATGGCAGAAGTTTGTTGGATCAAAAGATCACAACAGGAGTGCCCTCGATGAGTTCTCCATCCTATATTGCGACTCTGCCAGTTCTACTTTTCTGCATGGGTTATCTGGAAGAAACTTGTTGAACTTGTTTCGACATACTAATCTATGCATCCACAACTCAGAAAGTTATATGTTCCTTGAGTTGTCCCCCTTTAGTTGTATCCTGACCTTCGTCTATCGATTGATAGTCAGGAGTAGTCGTGCATTCGTGTTCATCGATGCCTTTTACTTCTGTGGTCCGTCAAGCCATTCTATTCGGAATGACTAGGAGAAACAAACTGCAGTACCTCATCCACATCCAAGATTGGGTCAAAGTAGCTGTACCTCGCAGATCAAAATGCCAACCCAGCTTTTGATCTGTCCTACCTGAAGTATTACCCACTTTACATCAGGAATATCATGAGGATTGCACCATCTCTTATGAATTCTTGACGCAGTAATACTTCTTGCCATCATTGTTCATTCCTTGGTTTCTGTGTTATTGTAACCAGAATGCCGACAAGTGAATCGTGGTGTGTGAAATCAATACTGCTAGCAACTCCGTTGCTTAGTGGTTAATGGACAACATTCTCATTTTTAGCGTGTTGGTTATTGAATCGTTACCCTAAGGTTGATTGTGCTACCTAGTCCCTATTTCCGGTGCACTCTTTGGTCGTTGAGTTTGTATTTTGTCAATCCCTCGCTCTTTTGATCATATCATCTTGCCCTGAAAAGCAAGATTGTTCTCGAGCTTAGTAACATGTCGGTGGTTCGTGATTTTCCGAATATCTTCTCGGAAGTATCACCAGGTTGTCACCTGATCGCTATGTTGAGTTCATGATCAAGATGGTTTATTCCTGTAAACCACCCTTTCTCCAAGAATTCGTGTTGGATACCCCTGAGCTAGTTGGTTAAGCCAAACAACAACTTGGAGAGTTGGAAGATAAAAGCTTGTCCGACTTAGCTCATCCCAAAGGGATATCTTTGTGTGTGTGTTGAAGAAAGATAATATCTTCATTGATTGATCCTCATGATCAGTTGGTGGACCTTTTGTCTTGCCAAGACCTTGATTTGAGTATGGGCTATCCTCAAATCAAGTCAGAACCAATGATGTTCGTAATGTTGTCTTACTCGTGAATTTTCCTCGAGCATACACCATTAAATCTTTTGGGTCTGACCAATACTAGAACCTTGTTCACATAGTTATGGAATTCCATCTCCATGGGAATCTGGATGAATTGTTGTTGAGCCCATCGACAACATTCCATGGGAATCTGGATGAATTGTTGTTGAGCCCATCGACAACATCCTTGTCTTCTCCATAGTTTTGTTGAACATTAAGCTAGTGTTGGAAACCTTTTAAAGCATTTGTTCATGCTAGCTCATGAAGCATATGTTCGGATGTAAGAAGTGACTTCCTCTAGTTCATGTGCATTTGATGCAAGTTGCCGCGATGGATTCGAGAAAGTCAATGTTGCTTCCTTTGGAATCATCCCAAATCGGTGATGCATACGTGCGAAGTATTCTGTGGTTCGGAAACTTGCAACCTTCATTCTATATGTATTCCTAGCACACCAAGCCACTGATTGATTTGTTCAAGGAGAAGAAGTCTCTTCTTAAGAGCAAGACTTATGCAAGGACTTCGATATCCTCGATGATGGTTCCCCCTCTGAACTCGGTAGTGTTTAGTTATAAGACTACTACTTGGTCATGCTTGCCTGAGGCAGCGTGTTCGCATGTTTGTAGCAGAACCGGCTCGTGTTTTGGAGCTTGCTATCGTAGTTCATTCCCTGAGAATCTCGCAACGTCATCTCGTCGATTTGTGTTGCAAACTTTCATTTTTATTTCTAGACTTGATGGGTCTGGACTATTCTAACACCAACCAGATCTGAATCTTAGGCAGATATGATGGTTGGAACGTTTCCCAAGAACTATAATATTGGTCTCTCTGTAACCGGTAAAGTGGATGTCATGGCCAACACACCCAACCGGAAGACCTGTTATTGTAGTATCTTGATTGAGAAAGTTGGCCACCTCCCCCTAAGGACTTCGTAGGATTTACCCCCTAGTTGTGCCTTATGGATTTTTGTGTTTCCGAAGTCCGACCTTTTACTTGATGTTCTAGATACTAAACCATTTCAATGAATGGGTTATGCTAGCACATCAAGGAGAACATTAGAAGCAGAGTGCTAAATGCCTCTCGGTCAATCATCCAGATTTTGTTCCCTTGGCCCCGCCAAGGTGAAATCTGAGAAGGTGTTATCTTCCTTTGCATCTGCATCTTCCACCGGTATTCGTCATAGTAGTATGTTGTGTTGCCAGGATCCTTGACACGGATATTGGTAAAACCTTGATGATTATGGAAATGCTCAAGCTCTTGAAATCATGCACAAGCATTAGGTGCTATCATAGTTACTAACCGAGATTGTTCCCAGTTTTCCTCGGTTATGCTATAACTTTTCAAACAGTGGACTCACTCTCTACTATTGAGCTTCTCCCCAGTTACTAAAATCATCCCTTGTGTTGTTTTCAACAAGGTAATCCACATCATCCATTCTAATCCGGTTATGCATTCTACCGAACCCCTCCAAACGATCGCTCAAGAATTGCCTTAGGCTGGTATAAAGAGTTTCAATGATCTTTGAATCAAAGGTAATTCTTCTTGCCACTTAAGGGGGATATATTCTACGAGTCACCTCCTCTAAGATGTCTCGTTATGGTATCAAGGCAATTCAACTCCTCGCTACATTGACAACCGTTCAACACCCTCTTAAAGGTGGAATTGTAGTCTACCTGGTAAACCTCCGTCATCTATTCCACTCCATTCCTCTAGAGGTGTGCTTCGTCTCTCAGCTCAAGAGATGTTGCTATGTCTCATTCCGTGAGTTAATCCTGAGTTGTTCAACCTTCGAGAAGATCGATCCTTCTAGAGTTTTCTTTCTCCTCTCGTTGTCATGTCGGTTGGAGTTCTCCGAGCAAGACATCAAGATAATGATGGTGATCGAATCAACGTTCATTTGAAGTCCAACCTGGATCATGAAGATTGTGTTAGTTTGCGCTCCCCTTTCATCTTACCCTACGCTTGAATCTCGGGACGAGATTCTTGTTTAGTGGGGGTGAGTTGTCACGTCCCAGTTCAGGCCTTGCTTGTCTCTGCATAAGCATCCATGCATCATGTTTAAATTTAAAGAAACTTGAAATGGGGATTGTTTAAACCCTAGCACCAAATGAATCCAACTAGGGTCAAAACAAAATCATTTTCATTGAACTCAAAATGCCCTCTAAAAATGTTCAACATTTCTGGTTTGAGGTGGAAGCATCTACCAAAAATGGTTTATATTTTTGCAGGACATATTGGGCTCTGAATTCATACTCTATTTGCATTTGGGCATTTAAATGATATACAATATTTTAAATGGTCAAATAATCATAAACTAAAATGTTTACTGTTGGTTATATTCCAAACAGTGGCATTGAACAGTTTCATGATTTTTGGTAATGCCCTGACATTTTTAATAAAGCCCTAAAGACTACAGAATAATAGAAAAACAGAAACAATAAAAGAGAGAGAGAGAGATATTTACCTGGGCCACTTACCTGGCCGCAGCCCACCTGCTAGGCCCAGCACTGTGCTGGCCCATGCCAGGCAGCTGCTTCCTCTCGCCAGGCAGGCAGAGAGGTGAGCGCCGGCGTGCCCGAGCTCGCCACGCCGTCACCTGCTTGCCGACGAAGCCCCGGACGCATGGACGACTCTCGCGTGCCGTCTCAATTCCGCTGACCGCTTCGCTCACTCTCCCCCACGGCCCTCTCTCCTCTGCTCCCTCTCTCTCGCCCGGACCAAACGCGTCCGTCGTCGCCGACGAGCATCACCGTGGCCACAGCCACTGCCTCGCCTCGTCGTTGCGCCCAGAGGCTCCGCCTCGACCCCCTCTTCCTCTCCACCGAGCCACGAGGTCCCGGACACGCTGCAACCCCGACACCACCGTCGTTTTCCCCGTCGGGCTCCGACCACCACCGCCATCGATTCGCTGCACGCAGGACGCACCCGAGCCCGCCGAGCTTCTTTCCAACCTCGCAGTGAGCTCCTGATCCGAACCCCTCTCTTTCCCCTCGCATTTGCAAGCTCTAGGCCATAGCTCCGTCGCGGCCGAACTCCGGCCGCCGCTGACCTTGTCCCCGCTGCCGCTACGGACGCTGCAGCTTGCACCCGAGCGCATCATCATCCTCACCTCACTCCTAGGAGCCGAACGCACCTAGTAGCTCGTCCGTAGCCGCACCGTAGCCCCCTAGCCGCTCGAGGCCGAGCTCCGGCCGCCGCCTCGCTCGCCGCAGTTGCCGCTACCGGCCACCCCAGCCACAGCTGCAGCCACCGCTGGACGCGCCGCATCGCGGCCGTTCCAACAAGACCTGCCGCGCGTCCTCCGACACCGGAATTGGCCGGACGGGCAACACCGCCATGCTCCGGTTATCGCCAGAGTTAATCCGGTGACGAGGTAGGTTAGTTAGTGCTAATGACCCCTCTAATCAACCCCTTAAGCCACTGCCACGTGGGCCCATGCGCCTGTTTAGTTTAGATTAATTTTCCTGTTTAGTTTAGATTAACCCAGTGGGACCCACGCGTCAGCCTTGACCGCGCTGACATGGCTGTTGACTGGCCCCACATGTCATGTCGACTTCGCTGACGTGGGCGTTGACCGGACCCACCTGTCAGTGTCACTAACTAGCCCCAGTCACTGACCAGTGGACCCCACTGGTCAGGTTTAACCTGGTCGACGCCTGTTGACCGCTGACGTCACCCTGACGCAGTGCTGACGCATTAATTCAATTACTGGAATTGTTCTTATACAGGAAATTCCAGAAAATAGCACAAACTTCTAAAATTCATAGGAAATCAACCGTAACTCCAAATTAAATAAGTTATATATGAAAAATGATCAGAAAAATCCAATCTATCCATCTGCACTGGTTTCATGCATGTTAGAACACATTAACCTTGCTGTTTAGGTGAAACAAGTTAATGCACTCTTATGACCCCTTAAAATGGGTTTGCATTTGAATCTTTGGTTCAAATGGACTCATCTCAATCTGTTCTAGCTTGCATTAACCCAAAACACATTCATATTGCCATGTCATAGCATGCATCATATTGTGCATTGCATTGATCGTGTTTCTTCTCTGTTTGCCGGTGTTGTTCCCCCTCGGTAGACGTTGTACCGACATTGTGATCGTTGACACTGATGAAGACTCAATGCTATCCTCAGAAGTGCCAGGCAAGCAAAACCCCCTTGATCATTCTGACATAATCCTACTCTCTCGCCCTGCTCTCTTTTACTGCATTAGGACAACAACGAGTCATTTTTACTTGCTGCGGTAGCTGAACCCCTTTATCCTCTGCATGACCTGTCATTGCCACAGTAAATAGATGAAACCCACTAGTATGAGTTGGCGTTGTTTGAGCCCTGTTGTGCCTACTCATTCATGTTTGTTTGTCATGCCTGCTATTGCTTAGAGTTGAGTCAGGTCTGATTCATCGGGGATGAATCAGAGGTGTGTGAACATGTCCTACTGTGTGTGAGCTAAGTGGTGAACACAATTTGGTAAAGGTAGCGGTGAGAGGCCATGTAGGAGTACATGGTGGGTTGTCTCATTGAAGCCGTCCTTAGGAACTGAGTTTTGTGTTTGTGATCCATGATTCAGCTACTAGCATGCATTGGGCCCTGAAATATGACCCTGCTCGACTTCTTATTCACCCTTGTCCTCTGTCCAGGAGTTGCAAGTAGTTTCTGGTGTTTGTAGTATGCTGGAGGTCGTGCGCAGCACTTACCGGAGGGGTGGGCTATGATGCGGTAGGCACGTGGCTGGGTATACCGGGCGCCCGTTTGGTGTCACGGAACCCTGTTCACATCGTTTGGGGCTGTGAGCGAAACCCCGACCGGATCTCCTCATGGATGGAACCCGAATAGGCGATAAACCTGGACTAGAGACTTGAGTGTTTAGGTAGGTCGTGGTCTACATCCACGTCGGCTTTTGCTTGAAGTCTGCCGAGCACATGTCGTGTGCAGACGCTAAGTGGTGGAAACATGTATGAAGAAGTACACCCCTGCAGGGTTAACATCATCTATTCGAATAGCCGTGTCCGCGGTAAAGGACTTCTGGGTTGCCTATAATAGTTCATAGACAAGTGAAAGTGGATACTTTAAAATGCGCGAGATAAGCGTGAGTGCTATGGATGGCGTTCTCGTAGGGAGACGGGAGTGGATCCATAGTGGTGTATTGGTTAGTGAATATGTGGACTCGTGTACACCACCTTAGAAGAGTTACTTGCAGTCGTAGTTCAGGATAGCCATCGAGTCAAAGCTGGCTTGCTGCAGTTAAACCCCACCATCCCCTTTGTTGATAATGATGCATATGTAGTTAGTTCTGATGTAAGTCTTGCTGGGTACATTTGTACTCACGTTTGCCTATTTTATGTTTTGCAGAGAGACTTCGGTCTCGCTAGTAGGCCCGCGTGGACTTCGACGTTTAGCTTGATACCTCAGCTACGATCTTGTGCCCTCGGCAGGATCTAGTAGATAGTCAGGCTTCTTAGCCTTTTTCATTTGTAGATGTCTGTACTCAGACATGTTAAGCTTCCGCATGTGCTTTGACTTGTATGCTCTGAATGTTGGGTCATGAGACCCATGATTGTAATATCTCGCTCCCCGGAGCCTATTGAATAAATACTTGAGTCGTAGAGTCATGTTGTGATGCCATGTTGTATTTGCACATATCGAGCATATTGTGTGTATGTTATTGAAATGCTTGGTATGTGTGGGATCTGACTATCTAGTTGTTTATCCTTGGTAGCTTCTCTTACCGGGAAATGTCTCCTAGTGCTTGCACTGAGCCATGGTAGCTTGCTACTGCTCCGGAACACTTAGGCTGGTCGGCATGTGTCCTTCTTCGTTCCTATGTCTGTCCCTTCGGGGAAATGTCACGCGATGAATACCGGAGTCATGTTAGCCTGCTACAGCCCCGTTCACCGGAGTCCTGCTAGCCCAGTGCTACAGCCTGGATTCACTCGCTGATGACCGACACGTTCGATGCTGGGTCATGGATGCCTGTCCCTGTAAGTCTGTGCCACTTTGGGTTTACGACTAGCCATGTCAGCCCGGGCTCCTTATCATATGGATGCTAGCGACACTATCATATACGTGTGCCAAAAGGCGCAAACGGTTCCGGGCAAAGGTAAGGCGACACCCGTGGGAATACCGTGCGTGAGGCCGCAAAGTGATATGAGGTGTTACATGCTAGATCGATGTGGCATTGAGTCGGGGTCCTGACACTTAGATTTATTTGAGAGTTCATAAAATTTTCAAGAAATTCTCTCTTGCTTCACTTAAATTAATTTGAGAGAAATAAAAAAATATGCTCATGATCTTCACTTATATTTGTTTGAGCTTATCAAAAGCAACATATGAAAATTAGTTCCAAAGTGATAGATATCCAAGAAGGATATAATAAAAACTTCCATGAAGATCATTGGACAAAATAAACTTGATTCTTAGTAATAGTTTTGAGATATGATGATGTGATATGTGAGTTATGTTGATGAGTAATTATGCTTTAGTAAGAATATTGGTGTTAAGGTTTGTGATTCCCTATGCAAGCACGAAAGTCAATAATTACGCAATGAAATTATATCCTACTTGTGGTGCATTATTCGTTGTTAATTATGCTTAATGCTCGCTTATGCTAATTATTCATTTCTTGGTTGGTTGCTTCTCAACCTTTTGCTAGCCTTCATTTTGCACTAAGTATGATATCTACTTGTGCATCCAAATACCTTTAAACCAGTTTTGCCACATGAGTCCACTATATCTACCTATATGCGGTATTCTTTTGCCGTTCTAAGAAAATTTGTATGTGCCATCTCTAATTTTCAAAATAAACTTCTCTTTTGTGTATTCGTTCCGCTCGCGGAGCAGTGAGGGGTGGCTAATATTTTCCATGCTAGATGTGTTATTCTCACGATGAGTGTTTATTCACTTGTCATTGCACGAGAGTAAGGCAAAGGTATTAGGGATGCCCAGTCCCGAAATTAAAAATGAATTTACTTTACGTTTTCAAATAATAAATTCCTTGGAAAATGTTGGTATGGAGGGCACCCGTGGATACGGCTAGCCATGGAAAGTGAAAGTATGGTTGAAAAAGGAATAAACTTTATTTTCCGTTTGGGAACTGCCTATGATATATCTAGAATGGAAAGTGTTGGGAACTCTAAGTCGTTTTCGTTGGTGGGAAGGATACACCTCCCAAAATGTTTTTATCTCTAAATTTTTTCACTTTGAGGTCTGGCACCTCTACAAATCCCTACTTCCCTCTGCGAAGGGCCTTTCTTTTACTTTATGCAATTTTTATTTTTGAATTTGAGTCTCCATCTTCTCTTATAAAAGCACCAACTAGGAGGCGATATGATCGTACTTGAGTATTGGGTGTAGTTAATATGCGAGTGTGTTTCATAAATGGATCAATGGTTGAGCATGATGGGCTAGGGATAACTTATTTCAGCATTGATATTTTGAAAGACATGGTTGCTTGTTGATATGCTTGAATATTTAAATTATCATGTCAAAACTAGACTATTGCTTTGAATCACATAAAAGTCCAAATGTCCATGCTCTAAATATAAGATTATGATATGACACGTTAGGCAGCATTCCACATCAAAAATTATGTTTTTATCACTTACCTACTTGAGGATGAGTAGGAGTTAAGCTTGGGGATGCTGATACGTATCCAACGTATCTATAATTTTTGATTGTCCCATGCTGTTATATTATCAATCTTGGATGTTTTATAATCATTTTATAGTCATTTTATATCATTTTTTGGTACTAACCTATTGACATATGCCAAGTGCTAGTTGCCATTTTCTGCATGTTTTTACACCGCAGGAAATCAATACCAAACGAAGTCCAAATGCAACGAAACTTCACGAAGAACTTTTTTGGACCAGAAGATACCCAATGGGCCCTGGGTGCGCCTAGGGGGTGCTCTGAGGAGAGCACAACCCACCAGGGTGCGCCAGGAGGCCCAACCGCGCCCTGGTGGGTTTGCCCACCTGGGGTGCCCCCGGACCGCCTCTTTGCTCTATAAATACCCCAATATTTCCAAAACCCTAGTGGAGTCGACGAAATATTGATCCACCAACCATAGAGTCCAGAACCACCAGATCGAATCTAGACACCATCTCGGATGGGGTTCACCACCTCCATTGGTGCCTCTCTAATGATGCGTGAGTAGTTCTTTGTAGACCTTCGGGTCCATAGTTAGTAGCTAGATGGCTTCCTCTCTCTCGCTGAATTCTCAATACAATGGTCTCTTGGAGATCCATATGATGTAACTCTTTTGGCGGTGTGTTTGTTGGGATCTGATGAACTTTGAGTTTATGATCAGTTATATCTCTTTATATCCATGAAAGTATTTGAGTTTCTTTGATCTCTTTTATGCATGACCTCTTATAGCCTCGTATTTATTCTCCGATATTTGGGTTTTGTTTGGCCAACTTGATCTATTTATCTTGCAATGGGAAGAGGTGCTTTGTAGTGGGTTCGATCTTACGGTGCTTGATCCCAGTGACAGAAGGGGAACCGACACGTATGTATCGTTTCTACTAAGGATAAAACGATGGGGTCTATCTCTACATAGATATATCTTGTCTACATCATGTCATCGTTCTTATTGCATTACTCCGTTTCTCCATGACCTTAATACACTAGATGCATGCTCGATAGCGGTCGATGTGTGGAGTAATAGTAGGAGATGCTCGCAGGAGCCGGTCTACTAATCTTGGACGTGATGCCTATATAATGGTCATTGCCTGGATATCGTCATGATTATTTGAAGTTCTATCAATTGCCCAACAGTAATTTGTTAACCCATCGTTTGCTATTTTTCTCGAGAGAACCCACTTGTCGGGTGGTAGGTGCGACATATGCCAACGGATGGCTTATCATTGTGGGAGCCAATAAGACATCACTGGTGCCTGGAAACGGGATGAGGCGAAGACATGCACGCCGGCGAATCTTACCCAGGTTCGGGGCGCTCCGTGGAAATAACACCGCTAATCCTGCTCTGCGGGGTCTCCGCATGATCACTAGATCAACAAGTGGCTACAAGAGGCTCCTTGAGCTGTTTGGCGAGGGGAAGAAGAAGGGCAAGGCTAGCTATCTTCTCCTCTCAAAGTTGAGTCTAAAACTATCAGAGTCCAACCCTTTGCATGGGTGCCCTGGGGGGGTTTATATAGGCCTACCCCCCAGGGGTATAATGGTAATCCGGCTGGGTACGGGCCCAGCCGTCAGCGTCTACGCTCGCCGGCTTCTCCGCCGACTGCTGGGGCCCGCCTCCTGGTGGGTCTCGCCGGCTGCCGGCCTCCTGGTCAACAGGTAGGTCCCACCACTCGGGGGTCCTGTCGGGGGCTGGTTACTGTTGCCTCACCCTTGATGACGAGGGCTTTGTCGAGGTAAGCATGGCTACAGTGCCGCCACCTAGAGGACTCTCACTATAGCCTTACCTCGTCTTGTCTCCTTAATGGTGCGCATTCTTCGAGGGAGGGAGCAAGCCGACTGGTGAGGGCCGGCTACGCCCCAGGCCGACTAGGGGAAGTGTGGCTGCCTTCGGGTGTCTCTTTGACCGAAGGGGCCCGCCGCCTGCGGGCCATACTGACAACTTGTCATGGGTGGCGTCATGGTCAGCATGGCAACAGTGCCCCGCCGGACGGGTCTCGGCTGACCCGTACGGCGTACTGTGGCCATGCCTGTACCGGGATTTGGGGGTAGCAGGCTTCACTGTTGCCACACCCCGTCCCATCTCCGTTATGTGGGTGCAGACTTTGAGGGCACGATCTTGGCCGCCTCTCAGGGGCTAGCTTCTTGGAGTCGGTCATCTCGTGGCCGGCTTCTTGGAGTCGGACCTCTCGCAGCTTTCTTCATGAGGGTTTTAGGGCCGCGCCGCCTTTCGGTAGTCGGCTTGAGGGATAGCCGGCCGAGGGAAGGCGGCCCCGTGTCTTGGGTGCTGGAAGACTCGATCGGCCTGTTATTTTTTGAAGAGCCAGGGGGAGCCCGCTAGGCTACCCGTGGTCATTTACTCTGACAGTAGTCCCCGAAGCTGGTTGGGCTTTGTGGCTGAAAGGGGAACGAGAAGCTCAATCAGCTTCCTATCCCGAAGAGCCGGCAGCTAGGAGCCGGCTTTACTCATGCGTACCATCTCGGCGAAGTTTTTTGAAGTCTGAAGGCGGGAACCAACTGGTGCGCAAGCTAGGTTGTGGGCTGGCCACCCGCCGCCTGCGTGCCACATGGCACCTTTCGGCTGGAAGGGCCTGCCAGCCCACGCGCGTGACGGGATGCCGCCGCAGACCGGGGCCCGCCTCTTCCATGCCTCGGCCAAGTGCGGATCTTTTGTGGCCCGAGCGGGCTTCTCGCCTTTGAGTGGTGGTTTCCGCACGCCGTTAAGGCGCGATAATTGCGGGGCGTGGGGGAGTGGGCGCAGTTAATCCCACGCCCTCCCACGCCTTGCCTCCACGGCTTCGCCGCACGAGGCTATAATTAGGGGGAGAAGGGGGAGCGGCAGACGCTCGCACGCTCGCCCTCGCTCCACCATCTTCTTCCTCTTCCTCCTCTCCGCCGCCGCAGCTGCTCGTCGCCGTGCCAAAATTCCACCAGCCTTCTTGGCGTGCCGTAGCCTTGCCGCAGCCGAATCACGCGCCCTCCGCTACCGCGCTTTCCCCGTCGCTTCTCCGTCCTCATGGCTCCAACATCGAGCTCCTGGGATGGCTCCAACGTCCATGAAGACCACATCGACTTCCTCCGCAGGACGCGGTGGTTGCCGGGCAAGTATTACGTGCGGGTCCGTCTCGCGCTGGAGAGGGAGATCTCGCCTGCGCCGGAGGAGGGCGAGCGGGTAATCTTCCGCTCGCACTGCCTGCGCGGCGTCGGCCTACCTGTGAGCGGCTTCTTCCGCTCGTTCCTCGAGTTCTATCATCTCCAGCCGCACCACCTCACTCCAAACACGATGGTGCTGCCATCGGCCTTCGTCACTCTGTGCGAAGGCTTCCTCGGCGTCCTCCCCACCCTCGAACTTTGGGGGGAGTTCTTCCAGTCCAAGCTCAGCACCGTCGTCGTGGGCGTGCCGGCTCCGTGCGGCGCCTTAATCGCCATGCGGAGATCGACGGCCGACAACCCGTTTCCGCACATCGCGTTGATCCAGTCGGTGAAGCTCTGGCAAAAGTCTTACTTCTACGTGAAGAACGTGCTCCGCGAGGCGACTACATCAATCTGCCGACTTACGTAGCCGGCTCGCCGACTGGGAGGCATCCTTCGTGGTCCTACCGGGCCAGGTCGCTGACACCGGCTCGGGCTGGCATCGTCGCCCGGCTCCGGGTGCTGGTCCAGTCGGAGGGGCTGACCGGGTCCGACCTGGTAGCCGCCTTCGTGGAGCGCCGAGTGCTCCCGCTTCAAAGCCGCCCTCACCTGATTTGCCAGATGAGCGGCCGCTTTGACCCCAGTCGGCTAAGCACCAAGGAGATGCCTCATGATGAGGTATCTTACATGGTGAATTATATGGCCAACTGCAAGCTCACCGAGGAATGGCAGTACGGCAAGGAGCCGTACTCTCGCGTCGATCCCTCGCCCGTGGTAAGCCTTCCTTGTTTTCTTCTTCTCTCGTTGCCGAGTTCTCACTGGCCGGTTTCTGACTAGTCAGCTTGTTTTTAATCAGAACCCCCTCCTTCACCCAATGGCGGGAACCGTGGGGGCAGAACGTCAGTTCGCTCCCAACCGTGCGACGGACGACCCCAACTTGGGGGCGGACGCCCTAGACGACGACGCCGTAGGGGGAGGCGGCGAGGTAGGCGGCTCCGGGCTCACCGTCGGCTTCGAGGACTGGCCGGACGATGACGAGGCCGAACCTATTCCGCGCCGCCAACCGGCATCCGATCATCAAGGCGCGGGCTCGTCTGCGCCGCCGGCTGCTCGGGGCAGCGCACGGATACGCCGGGTGACATCGACCCTCTTTGGTAGTCGGCCGAAGAAGCCCAAGGGTTCTGCGGCAGCGACCAAGCGGGACGAGGCGACCGCGAAGGCAGCCCGCTTCCGTAAGGTGGTGAAGCAGCCGCAGGCGGTTTCGGCGTAAGTGTTAATTCCCGCACGCCTTTCTTTTTTTCTCTTTGATCAGCATTCTTATAAGCCTTTCCTTTAGTTATCAAACAGGGCTCCGCTCTCTCTCAAGCGGACTATAGCCGCCTCCATAGTCGAAGGGGCGGGAGGATCTGCAAGCTCCCGCCGCGTGGACCCCCATGCCGAGCTGCAAGCGGCGACGGAGCGGAACGCGTGGGAGGCGTGGGAGGAGCGGGAGGCGGAGGAGCAGAGGGCGGCCGCCGCCAGGGCGGCTCAGGAGACGACGGAGGATTCGGCCGAGGCGCCGGCTGACGCGGTGGCCAAGGCTCAGGCGGAGGCCAAGGCCGCGGAGAAGGCGGCGGAGGCCTGCGTAGCCATCCTCCACAACTCACCATCCCCCTCCGCACCGTGGCCCCCGATATCCCAGTGCCCCCGCCAGAGGAAGCTGGCTGCGACCAGCCAACGATGGAGAGGGAGGAGGGCGACATAGTCGTCCCAGAGGGAGAGGCGGTACCGCCATCGTTGACCGGGACGGGCCAAGACGGCCGGCCTGAGGTGTCACGCCCAATATGCGATCCTATCCAAAAGGAACTCGAGGGTCCCACCAAGGATAGACCCGCATATTGAAACGCTTTTGCAAGGTGGATATCATTACATAAACATTACATAATAGATGGGGATACATACATAAGGCATACAATGCCACTCGAATACAACATCACAATACATAAGATCAACATCCGACTACGGATGAAACACAAATAGAAACTCAAACGACATCCACCCTGCTAGCCCAGGCTGCCGACCTGGAAACTACCCCCTGATCGAAGAAGCAGAAGAAGAACTCAAGACAAGCAAGCATCTATCTCGCGTCATGATCATCGCATAACCTGTACCTGCAACTGTTGTTGTAGTAATCTGTGAGCCATGAGGACTCAGCAATCCCATTACCATGGGTATCAAGACTAGCAAAGCTTAAATGGAAAGGAAGGGGTAAAGTGGTGAGGTTGCACAAGCGACTAAGCATATATGGTGGCTAACATACGCAAATAAGAGCGAGAAGAGAGCAAAAGAAACGGTCGTGAAGCTAGCAATGATCAAGAAGTGATCCTGAACTCCTACTTACGTCAAACATAACCCAGAAACCGTGTTCACTTCCTGGACTCCGCCGAGAAGAGACCATCACGGCTACACACGCGGTTGATGCGTTTTAATTCGAATCTGGTGTCAAGTTATCTACAACCGGCCATTAACAAATTCCCATCTGCCTATAACCGCAGGCACGGCTTTCGAAAGATTATACCCTGCAGGGGTGTCCCAACTTAGCCCATGACAAGCTCTCGCGATCAACGAAGGATATACCTTCTCCCAGGAAGACCCGATCAGACTCGGAATCCCGGTTTACAAGACATTTCGATAATGGTAAAACAAGACCAGCAAGACCGCCCGATGCGCCGACAATCCCGATAGGAGCTGCACATATCTCGTTCTCAGGGCAACACCGGATGAACACTACGTACAACTAAAACCAGACCTCGAGATTCCCCGAGGTGGCGCTGCAAGTGGCTCTGGTTCGGACCAACACTTAGACAAGCACTAGCCCCGGGGGGGGCTGTAATAAAGATGACCCTTGGGTTAATTACTCCCAGGGGAAATATAGGTGGTGGTGAGGCAAATGGTAAAACCAATGTTGGGCCTTGCTGGAGGAGTTTTATTCAAAGCAAACTGTCAAGGGGGTCCCATAAATCACCCGACCGCGTAAGGAACGCAAAATCCGGGAACATAACACCGGTATGACGGAAAGTAGGGCGGCAAGAGTGGAACAAAACACCAGGCATAAGGCTGAGCCTTCCACCCTTTACCAAGTATATAGATGCATTAATAATAATATAAGAGATATTGTGATATCCCAACATAATCCTGTCCACCATGGAGCAATCTTCAACTTCACCTGCAACTAGCAACGCTATAAGAGGGCTGAGCAAGCGGTAACATAGCCAAACAACGTTTGCATAGGAAAGGTGTCAAAGGTTAGAGGTTCATGGCAATTTGGGAGGCTTGATGAGCAAAAGATAGGTAAGCAGCATAATGATTGAACGAAGCAACTAGCATAGCAATGATAGTAGTGAGATCCAGGGTAGCGGTCATCTTGCCCGAAATCCCGCAAGGAAGAAGAACGAGTCCATGAAGAAGACGAACAGATGAAGCTGAACCAAGCGTAGACGAACGAATCCTCACGATCGCAATGAAACGGGAACTATCGAGAAGAAGCACACAACATAGTAAACACACCACACATGAACAAGGCATGATGCACAACAAGCATGATACAAGACAAGGTTAAATGTTGTTAACATGGCAAGAGGTGATGCAAACAAGAGCAACACACCAAGGCAAGTTTAAATGAGGCCGGGAACAACATATAACAATTCCGGTAAGTCCTCATATGCAAGTGCCGAAATTGGTCCAGATCTGAATAAACATTATGTTCAAGTTGTTAATCAGCAAGTTAAGATGCACCAATATGAGCTACACGAGATTCTAGTCAAGTTACATACAAAGATCATTTAGTTCGGAGCTACGGCCTAGAAGATATGAGCAAAACAAGTTAAACATGGCATTGATGCAAAATGCATACAAACATCAAGCAAACACCTCAAAACATGGATGCAACATGATAATATGAAACTACATGCAAAATCAAGCAAGTTCCATATAGAGCACACCCAAAACGGAGCAACGGTTCAACACACACACTCTATACAAGTTATAGCAACAATCTGTCCAAAACAGCAACTAGGCATATTGCAAGCATCAAAACAATATTCTACAGCATCTCAACATGAAAACAAAAGATATGGGCATGATGTACAGGTAAAGCATAACAAAACATGAACACTGAGCTATCTCCAGAAATAACTAGAACATGCTCAAACACACATGGCAAGATTGCAAATAATATCAGTTCCAGACTTCGCAGAAATTAACATCAGGTTGCAATGTTTAGAGCTATCAAACAACATGTTACAGGAACTTATCATGGCAAACAAAGGCATGGCATGATACTACTAAATGCATATAAGAAAAGTCCTTTACTGACCATAAGCCAAAAAGGATCAGAAAATATGATGGCACCCATGTAAACATAGCAAGTTATAATACAGATTCATACATGGCAGGAACAACGATAAGTAGGCATGTAGATGAGCTTGTACCACTCACCACAGAGCAATACATGGCATGGAAAGGCAACCAACAATAAGAAGACATGTTTATGAAGCTAAGCATGGCAATAGCATAGTCATAGGATGCGTGGATCACTAACAACAATCATGGCAACAACTGAACTTAATGTTAACAGGCTGACAACAACATTATTTAGCAACTTTGGAGCAATATTACAACAAGCTACAGCAGGCCATAAATACAACCAGGGGCATGGATGGATAGAGCATGACATGTATAACAAAACACCCTTAGTGAACATCTCCAGATTATGCATAGAATGATTTGTAGCAGCAGGTTTACATAGCATCACGAAATAACAGATTCAGCCTAGCAAAACAGTAACAGCAAGTACCCTACTTAACAAGCTCGATTCACTCACCACAAGTCATTGCATGACAAGATAAGCATAGCATCAGCAAGAAGACATGTTTATGCAGCTAACCAAGGCAAGAACAAGTTCATAGAATGCAAGGATCAACTACAACAACCTTGGCAAAATTGAATAACATGTAAACAATCTGCCAGGAAACATTTTGTAGCAAAAGTAGAGCATGAAAATGACATGCTAGACCAGTCCATAATTGTAAACAGGGGCATGAATGGATAGAGAACAACCATATGTTCAAAACATCATTACTGAAGTATCTCAAAATATTCATGGATCTCTCAGTAGCATCATGTTTACATGGCATCAAAATAACAGCAGAACAGGGACTAAAATCAGCAACAACACGAAGCCTAGTTTGCATGCTTGTGCTAGTCACCACATTGATCACAAAAATATATGGTAAGCACCTCTGTAAATAATGCATGGCATAGATCAAAACACATGTAGGCATCAACCTCATAGGATACACACATCAAACATGGCAAAAATGACAAATGAGCATGTTCTGTTAACAGACATCAGACAACATTATGAAGCACTCTTGCAATGATGATTCAGGCATCACGACGACCTCAAATGAACATCATGCAATGGAATGAAATGAAGTACTCGTTGAGACGAACAATTTGACATATTACACGCACAAAACGGAGATACGGATGCAGAGATATGATGCGATGAACATAGCATGATAATGTCAAAATTATTCGGGACTTAGGCAAAAAAAGAAGTCAACCTTGCAGATCCAGATCGGGCATGGATCCCGAGGATGGCCGGAGAGTTCGCCGGAGCTCGCGAGGGGAGGCGGCCGGAGTCGAGGGAGGGCTCACCGGAGCACGGGGGAGCCGGATCCGGCCTTGGGGCCGCCGGATCTGGCGAGGAGGGCCGGCGGGAGACGATGGGTGGCGGAGCCGCGGCGGAGCTCGCCGGGCTTCGGGGCGGCGGCGCTCGGCCAGGGGCGGCGCAGTGCCGGCCGG